>NW_024044844.1:949331-1288932 GCF_015852505.1 Tachyglossus aculeatus
ATTACAGAGGTGGTAGTTGGGGGTAGGAGAGGGGCAGGCAAAAGGGAATGTGTGGGAAAGCAACAATAGGTAATGAAAGAGATGAAAATAAGTCACTGTAAGCAGATTAAAATGAGAGTAGTAAAGTGTGGTTGTTGGGATGTAGTGGGGGAGGCAGAGGATGAATTGTGGAGAAAGAACCGATGATTAGAAGTTCCTGCAGACGGGAATGGACAGCCAGTGAGAATTTCACGGGGTTGGAGAGAGAGATATCATCATCATCATCATCATCAATCGCATTTATTGAGCGCTTACTGTGTTCAGAGCACTGTACTAAGAGCTTGGGAAGGACAGGTTGGCAACATATAGAGACAGTCCCTACTCAAAAGTGGGCTCACAGTCTACAAGGGGGAGACAGAGAACAAAACCAAACATACTAACAAAATAAAATAAATAGAATAGATATGTACAAGTAAAATAAATAAATAAATAAATAAATAGAATAACAAATATGTACAAACATATATACATATATACAGGTGCTGTGGGGAAGGGAAGGAGGTAAGATGGGAGGATGGAGAGGGGGACGAGGGGGAGAGGAAGGAAGGGGCTCAGTCTGGGAAGGCCTCCTGGAGGATGTGAGCTCTCAGTAGGGCCTTGAAGGGAGGAAGAGAGCTAGATTGGCGGATGGTCAGAGGGAGGGCATTCCAGGCCCGGGGGATGACGTGGGCCGGGGGTCGATGGCGGGACAGGTGAGAACGAGGTACGGTGAGGAGATTCGCGGCAGAGGTGCGGAGGGTGCGGGGTGGGCTGCAGAAGGAGAGAAGGGAGGTGAGGTAGGAGGGGGCGAGGTGATGGAGAGCCTTGAAGCCCAGGGTGAGAAGTTTCTGCCTGATGTGCAGATTGATTGGTAGCAACTGGAGATTTTTGAGGAGGGGAGTAACATGCCCAGAGCATTTCTGGACAAAGATAATCCGGGCAGCAGCATGAAGTATGGACTGAAGTGGGGAGAGACACGAGGATGGGAGATCAGGGAGAAGGCTGATGCAGTAATCAAGACGGGATAGGATGAGATCTTGAATGAGAAGGGTAGCAGTGTGGATGGAGAGGAAAGGGCTGGTCTTGGCACGGTTGCGGAGCTGAGACCGGCAGGTTTTGGTGACGGCTTGGATGTGAGGCGTGAACGAGAGAGCGGAGTCGAGGATGACACTAAGGTTGCGGGCTTGTGAGACGGGAAGGATGGTAGTGCCGTCAACACAGATGGGAAAGTCAGGGAGAGGGCAGGGGTTGGGAGGGAAGACAAGGAGTTCAGTCTTGGACATGTTGAGATTTAGGTGGCGGGCAGACATCCAGATTCAGATGTCCTGAAGGCAGGAGGAGATGCGAGCCTGGAGAGAGGGGGGAGAGAGCAGGGGCAGAGATGTAGATCTGGGTGTCATCAGCGTAGAGATGATAGTTGAAGCCGTGGGAGCGAATGAGGTCACCAAGGGAGTGCGTGTAGATCGAGAACAGAAGGGGACCAAGCAATGAACCTTGGGGAACCCCCACAGTAAGGGGATGGGAGGGGGAGGAGGAACCTGCAAAAGAGACTGAGAATGAACGACCGGAGAGATAAGAGGAGAACCAGGAGAGGACGGAGTCTGTGAAGCCAAGGTCAGATAGCGTGTTGAGGAGAAGGGGGTGGTCCACAGTGTCGAAGGCAGCTGAGAGGTCGAGGAGGATTAGTACAGAGTATGAGCCGTTGGATTTAGCAAGCAGGAGGTCATTGGTGACCTTTGAGAGGGCAGTTTCCGTGGAATGTAGGGAACAGAAGCCAGACTGGAGGGGGTCGAGGAGAGTGTTGTTGAGGAATTCGAGGCAGCGCGTGTAGACAACACGTTCAAGGAGTTTGGAAAGGAATAGTAGGAGGGATATAGGGCGATAACTAGAAGGTGAGGTGGGGTCAAGAGAGGGTTTTTTAGGATGGGAGAGACATGGGCATGTTTGAAGGCAGAGGGGAAGGAACCAGTGGAGAATGAGCGGTTGAAGATGGAAGTTAAGGAGGGGAGAAGGGATGGAGCGAGAGATTTCATGAGATGAGAGGGAACGGGGTCAGAAGCACAGGTGGCCGGAGTAGCACTTGAGAGGAGGGAGGAGAGCTCCTCTGAGGATACTGCTGGGAAGGATGGGAGAGTAGCAGAGAGTGTTGAGAGCCGGGGGGTTGGAGAAGGGGGGGAAGTGACTTTAGGGAGGTCGGACCTGATGGATTTAATTTTGTTAATGAAGTAGGAGGCCAGATCGTTGGGGGTGAGGGAAGGAGGAGGGGGAGGAACCGGGGGCCTGAGAAGGGAGTTGAATGTATGGAAGAGCTGGCGGGGGCGATGGACATGGGTGTCAATAAGGGAGGAGAAATAGCTTTGTCTGGCAAGGGAGAGGGCTGAGTTAAGGCAGGAAAGGATAAACTTGAAGTGAACGAGGTTGGCATGGTGTTTAGACTTTCGCCAGCAGCGTTTGGCAGCTCGAGCATAAGACCGAAGGAGGCGGACAGTGGCTGTGATCCAGGGCTGTGGGTTAGTGGTACGAGAGCGTCGAAGGGAAAGGGGAGCGAGTGAGTCTAGCTGAGTAGAAAAGGTAGAGTTGAGAGCAGTAATCTGATCATCAAGACTGGGTAGAGAGGAGAGGGCGGCGAGGTGGGGTGTGAGGCGCTCCGAAAGATGGATGGGATCAAGAGAGCGGGGATCTCTGTGAGGGAGTAATATGGATTTACAGGGGAAAGCAGTGTGAGTGAGGGTGCAGGTGAGAAGATTATGATCAGAGAGAGGGATTTCAGAGTTGGTGATGGTGGACACAGTGCAGCGATAGGAGATGATGAGGTCGAGGGTATGACCAAGTTGGTGAGTGGGTGAGGTGGGGTGGAGGAAGAGGTTGGCAGCGTCGAGGAGAGATAGAAGGCGGGCGGCAGAGGAGTCATCAGGGATATCCATGTGGATGTTGAAGTCTCCGAGTATCAGAGTGGGCATGGAGAAGGAGAGAAGGAAGGTGAGGAAGGGGTCAAAGTCGTTAAAGAAGTTGGAAGTGGGGCCGGGAGGGTGGTAGATGACGGCTACAAGAATATGGAGGAGGTGGTAGAGGCGAATAATGTGGACTTCAAAGGAAGGGAAGGAAAGGGAAGGGGGAGGAGGGATAGTGCAAAAGCGACATTGGGGGGCGAGAAGGAAACCGACACCTCCTCCTTTTCCGGTGAGTCTGGGGGAGTGGGAGAAGAAGAGGCCTCCATTGGAGAGAGCAGCAGAAGAGACCGTGTCATCTGGAGACAGCCATGTATCAGTTAGGGCAAGGAGGAGTAGAGAGCTGTAAAGGAATAGGTCCAGGATGAAAGGGATCTTACTTAAAACGGAGCGGGGGTTCCAGAGGCCACACTTGACAGCAGCTGTCGAGGGAGGGGAGGGAGGGGGAAGGGTGCGAGGGGTGGGGAGGGTTTGGATGGGGATAAGTTGGCGGGGGCCCGGGCGGGGAGAGTGGGTAGAGGGGTGGCGATGGGAAAACAGAACTGGGATGGGGTGGGGGCGGGGAGAATAGGAGGGAGGGGTCCGGGAGGGAGGAGTGGAGGACTGGCTCTGGTACAGAGGGATCCTTGGTAGGGGGTGAGGGGGAGTGGTCTTGGTGTGGGAGAGGGAGGGAAAAAGCTGGGTGGGAGAGGGGAAGGGGAAGGTGAGGAATGGGAATGGCAGTTGGGAGCAGTCTGCAGTCTGCAGTATGCAGTCTGAAGTTTTAGAAACAATGATCCAAACAACAGGGCGTGGTAAGAACCGGAGAGGTGAGAAACTGATGGAAGGGAGGTCAGCGAGGAGGCTGATGCAGTAGTCGAAAGGGGACACGACCAGTGTCTGCACCATCATAAAGACAGTTTGGATGGAGAAGGAAGGGCAGATTATGGAGATGCTGTGGGGGAAGAATTGGGAGGGGAGAGAGAAAGAGAGAGAGAGAGAGAGAGAGAGAGAGAGAGAGAGAGAGAGAGAGTGAGAGAGAGAGAGATTGGGAGGAAATCAGTCAACCAGTCAACGAAGAAGTGGATGCAAAACTGAACCTTGATGAACTCCCAGGGTTACAGGATGGGAGGCCGAGGAGGACCCAGACAGCAAAGTTGGAGAAGAACTGGGAGAGGACTGAGGATTCTTTTCCACTTTTCTAATAATAATGATAATTGTACTTCCCAAGCGCTTAGTACAGTGCTCTGCACATAGTAAGCGCTCAATAAATACGATTGATTGATTGATTGATTGATAATAATAATGATAATAATGATAATAATAATAATAACTATGTCATTTGTTAAGCGCTTACTATGTGCCAAGCACTGTTCTAAGCGCTGAGGAGAGATACAAGGTAATCAGGTTGTCCCACGTGGGGCTCACAGTCTTCATCTCCATTTTCCAGATGAGGTAACTGAAGCCCAGAAAAGTTACGTGAATTGCCCAAAGTCTCGCAGCTGACGAGTGGTGGAGTTGCGATTAGAACCCATGACATCTGACTCCCAAGCACGGGCTCTATCCACTGAGCCACGCTGCTTTTCCTGGCTTCCTTCCTCGGACTCGCCCGATGTCATCAGGTCAGTGATAGACATCCCAAGCAAAACAGCTTTGGCAGGGTGCGACTGGTAAACCTGGGACCCCAGCCTCATTATTCTCCTAATGGAGAATCAGCGTGGCTTAGTGGAAAGAGCCCGGGCTTTGGAGTCAGAGGTCGTGAGTTCTAATCCCAACTCCGCCAGTCGTCAGCTGTGTGACTTTGGGCAAGTCATTTAACTTCTCAGGGCCTCAGATACCTCATCTGTAAAATGGGGATGAAGACTGCGAGCCCCACGTGCGATAAGCTGATTACCTCGTATCTACCTCAGCGTTTAGAACAGTGCTCGACACATAGTACGTGCTTAACAAATACCATCATTATTAATATTATTATTACGAGTTTCCATTCAGGTCCACCTGTGGAGTGATCATTAGTTCGTTGACGTCATTCTAGGAAGGAGTCCCAGAGTGGGAACCACATGGGAATGCACAGTTATTTAGATTGTGAGGTCCGGGACCACAGGGAGACCACGACCCCGGCCTTCCGAGATTCCCGAACGGTCAGCCGTCTCAGCGGAGCCCCGGGCCCATCCTCTCACCGGGAATCCCCCAGGAATCAATCAATCAATCAATAGTATTTATTGAGCACTTACTGTGTGCAGAGCACTGTACTAAGCGCTTGGGAAGTACAAGTTTGCAACATATAGAGACAGTCCCTACCCAACAGTGGGCTCACAGTCTAAAAGGGGGGAGACAGAGAACAAAACCAAACATACTAACAAAATAAAATAAATAGAATAGATATGTACAAGTAAAATAAATAAATAGAGTAATAAATATGTACAAACACATATACATATATACAGGTAACATATTTTATTATAATATATTATATTATAATATATTATATATTATATATTATATTATTATATATAATATATAATATATAATAATATATAATATAGATATAGACATATATAATATATATACAGGTAATATACAGGAAATAACCCGGCCGTCGCCTGAGGGGATGGTGCAGTCAGCCGTAGAGCCGAGACGGATATTGACTGCCACCACCCTTCACCCAGACCTTCCTGTCACCCCCACCAGAATCCAGGACCGACGAGATGAACTGAACCTCTCTCTCAGCAGAGTTCGATGCTCCCCAGCCCAGGACACGCCCGGTAACTCCGGAAAGAAGCAGGGGAAAGGTGAATGGCAGGGAAGGGATATTTCAATATCAGCCCAGGCAATAACGGGAATTTTCCTGTTCTTTCTTAATAATAATAATTGTGGTGTTTGTTAAGTGCTTACCATGTGTCAAACACCATACTCAGTGCTGGAGTGGATATGATATAATCGGATTGGACAATGTCCCCGTCCTACATGGGGCTCCTACATGGAGAAGCAGCGTGGCTCAGTGGAAAGAGCCCGGGCTTTGGAGTCAGAGGTCATAGGTTCAAATCCCGCCTCTACCACTTGTTAGCTGTGTGACTTTGGGCAAGTCACTTAACTTCTCTGTGCCTCAGTTACCTCATCTGTAAAATGGGGATGAAGACTGTGAGCCCCCCAGTGGGGCAACTAATCACCTTGTAAACTCCCCGGCGCTTAGAACAGTGCTTTGCACATAGTAAGCGCTTACCAAATGCCATTATTATTGTTATTATTAAATCCCATTTTACAGATGAGGGAACCGAGGAAGCGAAAAGTTAAGTGACTTGCCCGAGGTCGCTCAGCAGGTAAGTGACAGAGCGAGGATTAAGACAAAGGTCCCCTAGTCTTCCAGAACCATCCTGTTTCCACTTAGATGTGCTGCTTCTCCAATTATTTAGAATTATGTGACCACAATCCTTGCAGATGTTTGCAAATGGAATAGGCTTCTAAGAGTCAGAAATGGTTTCAGTGCCATCCCGAACCAGGGCAGGTTGACTGGAGGATATGAACAAACTGATTAGCTACTATTCATTCATTCATTGAATCGAATTTATTGAGCGCTTACTCTGCGTAGAGCACTGGACTAAGCACTTGGGAAGTACAAGTCGGCAACATGTACAGACGGTCCCTACTCATCAACGGGCTCACAGTCTAGAAGGGGGAGAGAGGAGACAAAACAAAACATGTAGAGTGGTGTCACAGTCGTAAGAACAAATTGAATTAAAGCTATATGCACATTATTAACAGACTAAATAGAATAGTAAATATGTACAAGTAAAATAGAGTAATAAATCTGTACAAACATATATACAGGTGCTGTGGGGAGGGGAAGGAGGTAGGGAGGGGAGGATGAGGAGGAGGAGAATAAAATGGGGGCTCAGACTGGGAAGGCCTCTTGGAGAAGGTGAGCTCTCAGTAGAGCTTTGAATGGAGGAAGAGAGTTACCTTGGCGGATGTGTGGAGGGAGGGCATTCCATGACAGCGGAAGGATGTAGGCCGGGGGTCTACGGCGGGACGGGCGAGAACGTGGCCCAGTGAGGAGAATAGAGGCAGCAGCGGAGGGTGCTGGCTGGGCTGTACAGGGAGAGTAGGGAGGTGAGGTAGGAGGGGGCGAGGTGATGGAGAGCCTTGAAGCCGAGAGTGAGGACTTCTATCTCTCCAGTGTTTAGTGCAGTGTCTGGCACATAGTGAGAATGAACAATTACCGTACAAAACACCCGAGATTCCTTCCAACCCAAAGAATTTCCCCTCTCCTGTGCACTTTTCTCTGGAATATTTTTCTCATCCCTATCTTTTCTAAATGTCCTTAGGCAGTCAATGTCAATTCCCAGAAAATGACCGATGTCACCGCGAAGAAAGAATTCCTGCTCCTAGGTTACTCGGACGTCCGGGAGCTGCAGCTAGACCAGGCCGCGCTGTTCCTCCTGGACTACCTGGCGGCTCTGATGGGGAATGTCCTCATCGTCACCGTCACCGTCCTCGATCGGCACATCCACACCCCCATGTACTTCTTCCTCAGGAACGTGTCTGACATCGACCTCTGCTACATCTCCGTTCCCGTCCCCAAACCATCCACAACTCCTTTACCAACAATAACTCCATCTCCTTCCTAGGATGCATCGCTCAGCTCTTTCTGTGGATCTGTTTTGCGGTTTCTGAGTATTTCGTCGTCACGGCGATCTCCTATGACCTCTTCGCCGCCATCTGCCTCCCTCTGCGCTACGAGGTCATAATGGATCGAGGGGCCTGTGGAAAGATGGCCGCCACGTCCTGGCTCGGCGGAAGACTGTTTGGGGCCTTGTTTTCAGCTTTGAACTTCTCCATGTATTTCTGTGGGTACAACGTCATCCCCAGTTCTTCTGTGACGTCCCCGCTCTGCTGAAGATCTCTTGCTCCGAGGACCACGTCGCCGTGGACGTGAGCGTGGTCATGGGGTAGTGGTTGCCATCGTCTGCCTCATGTTCAACGTCGCCTCGTACATCAGCATTTTCTGGGCCGTGTTGAGGATGCCGGCCGCCGAGGGCCGGGCCAAAGCCTTCTCCACCTGTCTGCCTCACCTCGGCCTCGTCTCTGTTTTCCTCTCTACTGGCGTATTTGTATACATCAAGCTGCCATCAGACTTCTCCTCGATCGTGGATCTTCTGGTGTCCGTGTTCCACATGGAGGTGGCCACCGCCCTGAACCCCCTCATCTACAGCCTGAGGAACAGGGACCTCCTTCTTGCCAAATCCAACGGCTCCTACTCTATCCTAATCCTCCTCGACCTCTCAGCTGCCTTCGACACTGTCCACCACCCCCTTCTCCTCAACACGCTATCCAGCCTTGACTTCACAGACTCCGTCCTCTCCTGGTTCTCCTCTTAACTCTCCGGCCGTTCATTCTCAGTCTCCTTTGTGGGATCCTCCTCCCCCTCCCATCCCCTTACTGTAGGGGTTCCTCAAGTGTCAGTTCTTGGTCCCGTTTTGTTCTCTATCTACACTCACTCCGTTGGTGAACTCATTCGCAACCACGGCTTCAAATATCATCTCTACACTGATGACACCCAAATCTACATCTCTGCCCCTGCTCTCTCCCTCCCTTCAGGCTCGAGTCTCCTCCTGCCTTCAGGACATCTCCATCTGGATGTCTGCCCGACATCTAAAACTCAATATGTCCAAGACTGAACTCCTTATCTTCCCTTCCAAATCCTGCCCTCTCCCTGACTTTCCCGTCACTGTAGACAGCACTGCCATCCTTCCCGTCTTACATCCTCGACTCTGCTCTCTCATTCACCCCTCACATCCAAACCGTCACCAAAACCTGCCAGTCTCACCTCCATAACGTCGCCAAGATCCACCCTTTCCTCTCCATCCAAACAGCTACCTTGCTGGTTCAATCTGTCATCCTATCCCAACTGGATTACTGCATCAGCCTCCTCTCTGATCTCCCATCCTCCTGTCTCTCCCCACTTCAGTCTATACTTCACGCTGCTGCCCGGATCATCTTTGTGCAGAAACGCTCTGGACATGTTACTCCCCTCCTCAAAAATCTCCATTTGCTAACAGTCAACCTACGCATCAAGCAAAAACTCCTCACTCTCGGCTTCAAGGCTCTCCATCACCTCGGCCCCTCCTACCTCACCTCCCTTCTTTCCTTCTGAAGCCCGGCCCACACCCTCCACTCCTCTTTCGCTAACCTCCTCACTGTATCTCGTTCTCGCCTGTCACGCCGTCGATCTCTGGCCCACATCCTCCCCCTGGCCTGGAATGTCCTCCCTTCACACATCCGACAAGGTATCTCTCTTCCTCCCTTCACAGCCCTACTGAGAGCTCACCTCCTCCAAGAGGCCTTCCCAGTCTGAGCCCCGTTTTTCCTCTCCTCCTCCTCATCCTCCCCTCCCTACCTCCTTCCCCTCCCCACAGCAACTGTATATGTTTGTACAGGTTTACTACTCTATTTATTTTACTTGTACATATTTACTATCTATTTTGTTAATGATGTGCGTCTAGCTTTAATTCTATTTGTTCTTACATCTTGACACCTGCCCACTTGTTTTGTTTTGTTTCCTGTCTCCCAGTTGTAGACTGTGAGCCCATTTTTGGGTAGGGACCGTCTCTATATGTTGCCAACTTGTACTTCCCAAGCGCTTAGTACAGTGCTCTGCACACAGTAGGCTCTCAATAAATACGATTGAATGAATGAATGAATGAAGTTCTCCATGGGCAGAATCCTAAAGGTGTCACTCTCCCGGCCTCCGATCTGGGACAAAATGTCTCCTTCCTTGTGTAAATCATCCCACCCCACCACTTAACCAAGGAATTGCCCTTGGACCTAGCCAGATACTTAGCTGCCCTACAGGGTTCACAGAAAATGCTGGAGGTTGATGAATTGTCAAAGTCTGGGTGGGAGGCAGCTAAGACTGAAGTAGGACTGACAATCCAGTTTTGGGGAGGCATCATGGCCTAAAGAAAGGGGAGTCCCTGTAGACTGTTAGCTCATCGTGCGCAGAGAATGTGTTTAACAACCCTGTGGTACCAAACTCTCCCAAGTGCTTAGTACAGTAAAACCAGTTTGGGGGCAGTTCTAATCCGTGCTCTGCCACTTATCTTCTGTATGACCTTGGGCGACTTCTCCGTGCCTCAGTAACCTCATCTGTAAAATGGAGAATAAAACCATGAGCCCCACGTGGGACATCTAGATTACCTTGTATCTACCCCAGTGCTTAGAACAGTGTTTGGTACATGGCCAGTCTTTAACAAATACCATAATTTTTAAAAATTCTTATCATGGCCTAAAGGAATAGGAATTGCTCTAGCTGTAAACTCACTGTGGTCAGGTAATGTGTCTACCAATTGTGTTATATTTAACTTTTCCAAGTGTTTAGTACAATGCTGGGTCCAGAGTAATAATAATAATAATGGCATTTATTAATCGCTTACTATTTGTAAAGCAGTTTTCTAAGCGCTGGAGTAAGTGCTCAATAAATAGGATTGACTGAGATTTGAGGTCTGATGCCAGCTCTGCTGCTGGCCTGCTGTGTGACCTAGGGACAGTGACTTAACATCCCTAGGATTTCTGTTCCTCTTACACTCTGAGCCCCTGTGGGGCAGAAATTGTGTCGAACTGATTCTTTTGTTAATATGTTTTGTTTTGTTGTCTGTCTCCCCCTTCTAGACTGTGAGCCTGCTGTTGGGTAGGGACCGTCTATTTATGTTGCCAACTTGTACTTCCCAAGCACTTAGTACAGTGCTCTGCGCACAGTAAGCGCTCAATAAATACGATTGAATGAATGAATGAATGAATACTCCAGCAAGTGGAAAAATTTAGGCACATGACTTATTAATAAATACGATAATGATATCATTATTAGTAATGACTATGAAAATATAATGCTACGGTCTTTAGCATGACTCTGGGGGTGGGAATGAAAGTTGGAAAATGGGAGGTTGTATGGGAGAAGGGAAGAAAGGATGACTGCAGCTCCATCTGTCTTGTCAAATCTGACCTCTTTCAGCAATCCCTCTTTCCTTCCATCCAGTCATTTATCCATCCACCCATCCATCCAGAGCAAGGGCTTGGAAGTCGGAGGTCGCTTGTTCTAATCCCAGTTCAGCTACTTGTCTTCCGTGTGACCTTGAGTAAGTCACTTCTCTTCTCTGGGCCTCAGTTCCCTCACCTGTAAAATGGGGATTAAGACTGTGAGCCCCATGTGGGACAGGGACTGTGTCCAACGTGATTTACTTGTATCTACTCCAGCACTTAGAACAGGGCTTGGCACATAGTAAGCGCTTAACAAAGACCATAATTATTACTGTTATTATTACCAATGGTGTTTATTGACCACATCCTGGGTGCCGAGCTCTGTAGAAAGCTCTCAGGAGAGTTGAAAAGAGATAAAATTGCATTGTTCCTGCTCTCCAGGAGATTATGATCTAAGTGGGGAGCTAGACACAGAATAGATTACGTAGAGGAGGAAGGAGAGAAGGGGAAGATGAGAAAGAGGATGAACGCTTGACTCAAGAGTATAGTTTATAATGTCAGCTTCAATGGATTTGCGACCGGGACAAGTCAGAAGAAGCAACGTTGCCTAGTGGGTAGAGTGCAGGCCTGGATTCAAACAGTCATGGATTCTGATCCCGGGTCCACAACGTCTGCTGTGTGACCTTGGGCAATGTCACTTAGCTTCCCCGTGCCTCAGTTCCCTAAACTGTAAAACGGGGATTGAGATGTGAGCACCAGTGGGGACATGGACTCTGTCCAATATGATTAGCTTCTAACTACTCCAGCACTTAGTATAGTGCCTGATCTTCTAGACTGTGAGCCCTCTGTTGGGTAGGGACCATCTCTATATGTTGCCAACTTGTACTTCCCAAGCGCTTAGTACAGTGCTCTGCACACAGTAAGTGCTCAATAAATACGATTGAATATAGTAAGCGCTTCAAAAATGCCAGAAGAAAAAGTTACAGTGGGCTGGTTGACGGACAGATTGAGTGTCTCAGGTTGGGAACTAGACAAAGGTGAAACCATTCACAGCGGCTAAAGACAGCCATTGAAAACAGGAACCGTTGGGACGCTGGGATGGAGATGCCACTGTCTCCGCAGGAACCCCGAGGTGCAGGGACGATGCAGGGATCGGGCCCTCGTCTCCCAGTAGCCTCAGGAACCACGTGACCAGTGGGTGCTTGGCTTGTCCAGGCCACGAGGTTACCTCGACAGGGCCCCGAGCCATCCTTCAGGGATCCCCTCTGGAGCAGCTTCTGCTTTATCTACAGCGACGAGAGCCTGTCTGGAGAGCGTGTTGGGGTCTTCGGCAGAGCAGAGAGGGATAGAGGGATAGAAGGCTCCTCTCTGCTCCTTCTTGGCTGACCAAGGGACCGCCCAGCCCTGCAGAGGTCAGCGACCCCCAGCCCCACGCCTCCCCGGTGAGAGTGACTGGGGGTGAGTGGGATGGAGGGGCGGGGTGGGCGAGGATGAGGATGGAAGAGATGGAGCCAGTCTGGGGCCGAGGTTGGGGTTAGGACCAGGGCCACGGCCCCCAACGGGGCACGGGTGCTAGTAGGAGGGGAAGGCTTTTCCAGTTCAGTAAACCCCAACAGCCACACCCTTCTCCTCCTTCCTCCTCAAACCTCGCTACCACGCCAACTACTTGCCGGGCTACAGTGCTCCAGGAGAGTGCTAGCACGTTGGACAGTCACTTTGGCCTTCGGTGTATCCCAGAATCCCTTGCAGAAGGTCAATGACAGGCAGGGCTGAGAGAGCATGGGCAGCTTTGGACAGCCACTGGCACTATCACCAATTCCTCCCTGTAAGAGTTCTTCCCAAATGTTGGGAGAAGATAAATAGTGGGAAAGGCTGTAATCTCTGCCCTCAAGAACTTTTCAGCCTACTGGGCTAGGTTAACGTGGTATAATGTATTATCGATCCATTAATCTTGAAACGTATTTATTGAGCACTTATTGTGTGCACTAAGCACTTGGAGAGTAACAATAATAGTAGTATTTGTTAAGCTCTTACTCTGTCCCAAGCACTGTCCTAAGCGCTGGGGTAGATAAAAGTTAGGCAGGTTGGATACAGTCCTTGTTCCACATGGGGCTCACAGTCTTAACCCCCATTTTACAGATGAGGTAACTGAGGCTCAGAGAAGTTAAATCACTTGCCCATGGTCACAGAGCAGACATGAGGCGGAGCTGGAATTAGAGCGCAGGTCCTTCTGACTCCCAATCCCTTGCCCTATCCACTTTAAAACACATTCCCAGACACATTCCCAGCCCCTCCTAGAAGGAAAGATGAATATGCAATTGTTGGGTGCCATTTTACAGATGAGGACATTGAGGCCCAGAGAAGTGAAGCGACTTGTCCAAGTCCTACAGCAGCAAAGGGACAGATGCAGGATTAGAACACAGGTTTGCTGGCTCCCGCTGAGCTATGTTTGGGCGAGTACAATAGAACAGAGCTGGTAGATGTGTATGCCCCCTCAAGGAGCTCAAAGTCAAGAGAACTCCTGGGCCCATGCTTTTTCCACTAAATGAGGATGGAAATGAATTGATTCGCGCTTGAGTTAGATCAAGTGGGATTAGAGGGCTGGGAAATGAATCGGGGAAGCTGATCGGAGGAGGGGGGATTTTAGCAGTGCTGAGAATTCGGAAAGAACTGTGCTGTTTCTGATTTTGAGTGGAGAAGAGAGGGAATTCCAGGCTAGGATGGAAACGGGAGAGTCGATTGCGAGTAACTACTAGAAAGTTGCTTTGAGAGCTGACAAGACTTGTTGAACGATGGAAAGGAGGCGAAGTGCAGTTATAGGGCGGAGAGCCTTCAAGCTCTTTGTGAGTTTTTGTTGTTTGTGAAAAGACAAAACTTGTCTTGAGGGGAGGTGGAGGAGAGGAGAGATGTAGGCTGAGCGATGCTTTAGGAAAGGACTAGATGAGATATGCTTGTGTTTGTGTGTGTACGGGTGGGAATGCAGATATGTCATCAAATGGAATCAGCTTGGTGTACATGTGGGTTTTATTTTTGTTGTTTGTTATAGGGTATCGTTAAGTGATTATTATTTGCCAGGTACTATACTGAACACAGGGGTGGATACAAGCTCATCAGGTTGGACACAGTCCACGCCCCACGTGGTGCTTTCAGTCAAAATCCCCAATTTACAGATGAGGTAACTGAGGTACAGATAAGGTAAGCGACTGGCCCCAGGTCATACAGCGGACAAGGGGCGGGGACAGGATTAGAATCCAGGTCCTTCTGTCTACCAGGTTCATTCTCTCTCACTAAATGGATGAATTTATGTATAAAGGCCCTTCTTGTTTGACTCTAAAACCACCGAAAAAATTTCACTACAGTCATGTTCATATCTTTATGTTCTCCGACCTCTCCTATCCGCTATTCATTTTAGTTTCAGTCTCCTCAACCAAAAATAATACTCTTGATATTTATTAAGCACATACTACGTTTCAGGCAAAGTATTAAGTGCTGGGGGCGATTCAGGACCACCTGGTAGAACACAGTCCGTGTCTCATGAGGGATTCACAGACTAGGTAGGAGGGAAAACAGATATAGAATCCTCATTTCACTATTGAGAAAACTGAGGCACAGAGAAATTAAGTCACTTTCTCATGGCTTTGCAGCAGAGAATTGGTAGAAGTGGGATTAGAACCCAGGTCCTCGGACTCCCAGGCCTGTGTTCTTCCCATTAGCATCCTGCTTCTACACAGTTCGAAGCTTGGTGCTTCCAATAGGATGGAAGCTCCCTGGGGGCAGTGATTATATGCATTAATACCAAGTCCTCTGTAAATAATAAATAGAACTGATTGACTTAGTCAATCAATCAATCAATCAATCAATCGTATTTATTGAGCGCTTACTATGTGCAGAGCACTGTACTAAGCGCTTGGGAAGTACAAATTGGCATCACATAGAGACAGTCCCTACCCGATAGTGGGCTCACAGTCTAAAAGGGGGGAGACAGAGAACAGAACCAAACATACCAACAAAATAAAATAAGTAGGATAGAAATGTACAAGTAAAATAAATAAATAAATAAATAAACAGAGTAATAAATATGTACAACCATATATACATATATACTGGTGCTGTGGGGAGGGGAAGGCGGTAAGGCGGGGGGATGGAGAGGGGGACGAGGGGGAGAGGAAAGAAGGGGCTCAATCTGGGAAGGCCTCCTGGAGGAGGTGAGCTCTCAGGAGGGCCTTGAAGGGAGGAAGAGAGCTAGCTTGGCGGATGGGCAGAGGGAGGGCATTCCAGGCCCGGGGGATGACGTGGGCCGGGGGTCGATGGCGGGACAGGCGAGAGCGAGGTACAGTGAGGAGATTAGTGGTGGAGGAGCGGAGGGTGCGGGCTGGGCAGTAGAAGGAGAGAAGGGAGGTGAGGTAGGAGGGGGCGAGGTGATGGAGAGCCTTGAAGCCCAGGGTGAGGAGTTTCTGCCTGATGCGCAGATTGATCGGTAGCCATTGGAGGTTTTTGAGGAGGGGAGTGATATGTCCAGAGCGTTTCTGGACAAAGATAATCCGGGCAGCAGCATGAAGTATGGATTGAAGTGGAGAGAGACACGAGGATGGGAGATCAGAGAGAAGGCTAGTGCAGTAGTCCAGACGGGATAGGATGAGAGCTTGAATTAGCAGGGTAGCGGTTTGGATGGAGAGGAAAGGGCGGATCTTGGCAATGTTGCGGAGCTGAGACCGGCAGGTTTTGGTGACGGCTTGGATGTGAGGGGTGAATGAGAGAGCGGAGTCGAGGATGACACCAAGGTTGCGGGCTTGTGAGACGGGAAGGATGGTAGTGCCGTCAACAGAGATGGGAAAGTCAGGGAGAGGACAAGGTTTGGGAGGGAAGACAAGGAGCTCAGTCTTCGACATGTTGAGCTTTAGGTGGCGGGCGGACATCCAGATGGAGATGTCCTGAAGGCAGGAGGAGATGCGAGCCTGGAGGGAGGGGGAGAGAGCAGGGGCAGAGATGTAGATCTGGGTGTCATCAGCGTAGAGGTGATAGTTGAAGCCGTGGGAGCGAATGAGGTCACCAAGGGAGTGAGTGTAGATTGAGAACAGAAGGGGACCAAGCACTGAACCTTGGGGAACTCCCACAGTAAGAGGATGGGAGGGGGAGGAGGAGCCTGCAAAAGAGACTGAGAAAGAACGACCGGAGAGATAAGAGGAGAACTTAGTCCTATTCCTTCACCCCCAACATCAGTGCCTCTGAATTGAAGTCATCCGTCTTCCTGTGCAGGGAGTCGACATCATTCCCCAGAAATGTTCAGTGTCTCCACCATGAACTCAGAGATCATTTTAAATTCAATAACTGTCTCCTCTCCATAGAGAATGGCCAGCAATTGTCCTGTCAATTTCTTCACTCATCCCATCAGTGGACTCTAACTTTGGCTCTTTCCTCATCACATGCAGAAAGTCAATACTTTCTCCTCAAAATGCCCAACGTCTCCACGGTGAGGGAATTCCTGCTCCTGGGATTCTCGGAGGTCCGAAAGCTGCAACTGGTCTACTCTGTGTTGTTCCTCCTGGTCTACCTGTAGGCTCTGACGTGGAATCTCCTCATCGTCGTTGTCACCGCCCTCGACCGGCGCCTCCACACCCCCATGTACTTCTTGCTCAGGAACCTGTCCGTCCTCGACCTATGCTACATCTCTGTCACCGTCCCCCAGTCTGTCGTCATCTCCCTGACCGATCGTAGAGCCATCTCCCTCTTGGGCTGTGTCGCCCAGGTGTTTTTGGTGATTCTATTTGGTAGTTCAGAGGTGTTCCTCCTCACGGCGATGTCCTACGACCGCTACGCCGCCATCTGCCGCCCCCTGCGCTATGAGCTCATCATGACCAACACGGCCTGTGGAAAGATGGCAGCCACCTCCTGGCTCAGCAGGGTGTTGCAAGGGGTCTTGTATTCAGGTTCCACTTTCTCCCTGAGCTTCTGTGGGTCCAACATTATCCAGCAGTTCTTCTGTGACGTTCCTGCCCTGCTGAAGATCTCTTGCTCCGAGGACCACGTCAACATGGATGTGAGCATCACTGGTGGGCTAGTTTGTGGTGTCATCTGCTTCGTCTTCATCATCATCTCTTATGTGCACATCTTCAGGGCCGTGCTTGGGATTTTGGTCCCTGAAAGCCGGACCAAAGCCTTCTCCACCTGCTTGCCTCACCTTGCTGTCGTCACCGTCTTTCTCTCAGCTAGAGCTGTTGACTACGCTTAGCCCGTGTCAGACTCTCCTTCGACCCTGGACCTGCTGTTGTCCGTGTCCTATACCGTGGAGCCCTCCCACCCTGAACCTCCTCATCTACAGCCTGAGGAACCGGGACATAAAAGCGAGACTGGGGAGAATCCTAAAGGGGAGTTTCCGCTTCCCTCCTCTAAGGGACAAAATGTCTGTTTCATTCATTCATTCAATCGTATCTATTGAGCGCTTACTGTGTGCAGAGCACTGTACAAGTACAAATTTGCAACATATAGAGACGGTCCCTACCCAACAGCGGCCTCACAGTCTAGAAGGGAGAGACAGACAACAAAACAAAACACATTAACAAAATAAAATAAATAGAATAAATATGTACAAGTAAATAGAGTAATAAATATGTACAAACATATATTTATATATATATATATATATATATATATATATATATACATGCTTCCTTTAGCTGACTATCCCACTCCTCATCAGGGTTCTGACCATGGGCGTAGCCATATAAAGAGCTATCCAAAAAGAAAGTCCAGCGTCTGAGAATTTGTCAAAATCTGGGACAGAGGCTGATAAGACATCTGTGACTGTATGCCCTGTGTGGGAGGGATTGTCTCTCTTCATTCTGAATGGTACTTTCCAAGCGCTTAGTACAGTGCTCTGCACACAGTAAGCACTCAATAAATATGACGCAATGAATGAATGAATGAATGACAAGTGTTTGTTTGGGTGGCATCATGGCTTAGTGGAATGAGCATGTGCCTGGGAGTCATGAGATTTGGAAGGTCTGCCCGATTCTGCCACCGGCCTACTGTATGACATTGGTTCAGCGACATAACCTCTCTGGGTCTCGCTGTAAAATCAGCGTTCAATATGTGTCCTCTCTTTCTCTTACAATCTGAGCCCCCGTGGGTCAGGAAATGTATCAGATCTGATTAGTTCGTTTCTACTCCAGCACTTGGCAATCTTTTGCAAATAAATTACTCATAAATTCAATAATGATAATGTTGATACTACTAGTGATAATAACGGTAATTCTATGAATTTGAAGATCACTTTTGGCGGTTATGAAAACCAGAAAATCGGAGGGTGACAAGGGAGAAGGAACTAAATCATGGAAACCTTTCCCCACATTTGACTGCCTGTTTACTTGTTTTGATGCCTGTCTCTCCCTTTCTAGACTGGGAGCCCGTTGTGGCAGGGATTATCGCTATTTGTTGCTGAAGTGTACTTTCCAAGCACTTAGAACAGTGCTCTGCACACCATAAGTGCTCAATAAATGCGATGGAATCAATAAATGAATGAATTGGACTGATTAAATCCTTGTCTTGAATCCATTAGTTCATCCATCAATCCGTTTGTCAGTTTACCCATCTGTCTGTCCATGCATCCATCCATCTATCCATCCATTCACAATAGTAGTGGTATTTGTTAAACGCCTACTATGTGCCAGGCATTGTACTACATGCTGGGACAGATACAAGCTAATCAGGTTTTACTCAGTCCCTATCCCACATCGTGCTCGTGGTCTCAATTCCCATTTCACAGATGCGATAACTGAGGCACAGAGAAGTGAGGTGCCTTGCCTAAGGTCACACAGGAGATAATCCACCCATCCATCCATCCAACAACCCATCCATGCATCCATCTATCAATTCATCCATCAATCAATGATATTTGTTGAATGCATCCTGGGTGTAAAGTACTGTAGTGAACCCTTCAGAGAGATCAAAATAAATTAAACACCATCCCTGCTTTCCAAGAGCTTAAAATCTAACAGGGGAGATAGGCACAGAATTAATTAATGAGAGGATGAAGAAGAGAATGGGAAGTATGGTAAATAGATGACTATGTGCTTCAAGAGTAAATTTTATAAAAGCCACTATGTACAGAACTATAATAGTGGGTGTTAGTGCAAAAATGGAGAAGTGGTCTAAGATGCTGATTGGTAGTTGGGAGAAGATGACTAAGGGTGGAGAAAAATGAAGTGGTAGGATGATGGAGGGGCTTTGAAGATGGGGAAAGCTGTGCTCTGATGGACTGGAAGGTGGGGAGGAGGAAATGTGAGCTGGCCGATTATTTATCCATTTTCCATCACTGAGATATTTTGAAAGTGGACAGGGCCATTCAGAGGAGAGAATGCAGTGACCCAGTTTGGTTCATCCCAGTTTGGTACAATGTCTCAGCTCTGAGATAGAAGAGGACGAATCCTAAGCTACAACCTATTCCTTCTGAAACCAGGTATTTTCCCATCGTGTCCACCCAGCAAGTATCGGTGATTCCTTCCCATCACCCCGTTCTCAGAACCCCTCAGGCCCTCTCAAGTTGATAATAATAATAACAATAAAAATAATTGCATCTAAGTGCTTACTTTGTGTCAAGCACTGTTCTAAGCGCTGGGGTGGATACAACCTAATCAAGTTGTTCAGCTTGGTGTTTACAGTCTTAAACCCCATTTTCCAGAGGAGGCAATTGAGACCCAGAGAAGTTAAGTGGCTTGCCCAAGTTCACAAAGTAGACATGTGGCAGAGGCGGGATGGGGACCCACATCCTCTGATGCTCAAGCCCGGGCTCTTGCCACGAAGGTATGCTGCTTCTCATGTTGCTTCTCTGGGTTGATCCCCCATGCCAGCCCGGGGGAGGGTCTTAGGATGGATTTAGGGCCATTTCCCGTTCTCTCTAGATTTGCAATCAGAAGACGTCAGAAAATACAACTAAGTGACCGATTGATTGTTTGAGGTAAAGAACAAGATGAAACTCAGAGAAGCAGAGTGACCTAGTCGATAGAGCGTGGACCTGGGAGTCAGAATGACCTGGGTTCTAATTTCGGCTCTCTTGCCTTTCTGCGATGGGACCTTGGGCAAGTCTTTTCACTTCTCTGGAAAATGGGGATTGAGACTGTGAGACCCTTGTGGGACAGGGACTATGTCCAACCTGATTAGCTTGTATCGAATCCCAGGACTTAGTACAGTGCCTGGGACATAGTAAGCGTTTAGCAGGTACCACTGAAAAAAAGAAAGAAGCTGAAGGGCCCACCCATTGACACAAATGGTCACTAACAGAGGGAACCGTTAGGATTCCGTTGCCAGGGAAAACCTACAGATAAGTGCCATCACCGTACCCTCATCTCTTTGGGGACTCAAAGACTGTGGGGACGAGCCGCCGTGATCCGGTCCTCCGGGGACTCCCCTCAGTGCATTGGTGGCTTTATCTACGGGGACGGGGGCCCTGTCTGGAAAGCGCATCTCGGTGTCCGTGGGAGAGTAGAGAGGGGCTGACGGCTCTTCGCTGTCCCTCCGGCGAGGGACATCCAGGAGTCCAAGGAGAAAGGAAGGACCAGACCAACCCAGAGATGGTCAGGGCTCTCCCAGCCCCACGCTGGCCCGGTGAGAGTGAACAAGGGTAAGGAGGGACGGGGAGGGACCATCAGGCTAATCGATGTGAGTGTGAGGGTCACTCTGGGAAGATGTTCGTACCCGGGGTCGAGGGTGGAGATGGAACCAGGACTGCGTACACAACCAGAGAGAAGATATTTGCCCCTGTGGTATCCCCCTGGCCTCCGCCATCCACCTCCCAAATCCCGGCTACCGTGACTGTCAGACTAGGGCATTATGGTATGGCATACAGCCCCAGGCCGTGGTGACTTTAACAATCAGCTCGACCCTCCGGGCAGGGACAAGAGGGTATGACTGAGACTACACCAGCCAGATGTTTCATCACCAATTCCTCCTCACAGGACTTCCCCCCCGCCAAATCGTGGGCGGTTGCAAGAGAGAAGCAGTGTAGCCTAGCAGATAGAGCGTGGGATGGGAGTCAGAGGCCTTGGGTTCTAATCACGGCTCTCCCTCTTTTTAATTTTTAGTGGCATTTGTTATGCGCTTACTATGCATCAAACATTGTTCTAAGCACTGGGCAAGTTGATCAGATTAGACACAATCTCTGTACCTCATGGGGTTCACAGTCCGAGCAGGAAGGAGAACAGGAGACGAGAGGCATAGAGAAGCGAAGTGACTTGCCTAAGGTCACCCAGCAAGCAATTTACAGAGCTGGAATTAGAGTCCAGGCCCGTGCTCTTTCCACTGGGCCAGGCTGCTTCTCTTCTGGGTGATTTGGGGCAAGTCACTTCGCTTCTTTGTGCTTCAGTTCCCTCATCTATAGGATGGGGACTGAGATTGTGAGCCTTGTGTGGAATGGCAATTGTGACCCACCCACTTTTCTTGGATTCACCCCAGAGCTCAGTACAGTGCCTGACACATAATGAGAGTTTAAGAAATACCATAAAAAGAGAGGTAAAAAGCCTGATCCCTGATTTTCAATCCAGTAGGCTACATAGATAAAGTGTCATTTACAACTGGGAGAAAAGAATGGAACAATGGATATGTGAATGACAAGCAGCATGGCTTAGTGGAAAGGGCACAGGCGTGGGAGTCAGAAGTCGTGGGTTTTAATCCCGGATCTGCCACTTAAATGTGTGACTTTGGGCAAGTCACTTAACTTATCTATGCCTCCGTTACCTCATCTGTAAAATGGGGACTAATACTGTGGGCCCCAGATAGGACAGTGAGCCTAAGGTAGGACAACTTGGTTACCTTCTATCTCCCCTAGTGCATAGAACAGTGCTTGGCACATAGTAAAGACTTAACAAATACTATCGTTATCATTATTACTGCTTGATAATTATGTTTTTTCATGCTTAATGTGTGCAGAGCACTAAACTGAGTGCTGAGGAGAGCAACTTATAAAAGAATTGGTAGACATTGTTCCCTTCCCACAAGGAGCTCACCGTCTAGGGGGAAAGCAGACAGTAATCAGTCAACCGATTGGAGACATTTATTGAGCACTTACTGTGTGCAGAGCACTGTACTAAATGCTTGGAAGAATACAATATAAAAGAGTTGGTAGACATGTTTCCTCAAGGAGCTTACAGTCTAGAGTAATCAACCTTACCTTCAGCATCAATATCCTGAGGGTCTGCGGATGCATTAAGTCTGGAGATGGTCACTAGAAGTGAATTAGCTAAATCCTCCTTGAGAAGGTGGGATTCCAGAGGGTTTTCGAGAGTGGGATAGCTTCGGGCCGGGGAATTGAACTGGGTGGATTTCCAGGCCAAAGGAAAGGTGGGAGTCAGAGGTGGGAGGAAGAAGCATCGAAAACGAGTCACGGTAAAACGTTTCCTTCTGGAGTGTTGGTTGAAGAGAGCAGATAATGAGGAGGAGAGCAGGTGGATGGCACTGTAGCCAGTGAAATCAACCCAACTACAACCCGTTATTCCTGTAGACTGTAAGCTCGTTGTGGCAGGGACTTTGACTATTATTCTATTGTACTCTGCCCAGCATTTAGTACAGTGCTCTGCACACAGTATGTGCTCAATAACTATGACTGAACGAATTAATTTTCCACCTTATAGGAGCTGATGCAATCAGGTTCCCTGTGCTAGAAGCTCTCTCTCTCTCTCTCTCTCTCTCTCTCTCTCTCTCTCTCTCACTCACTGTGTGTGTGTGTGTGTGTGTGTGTGTGTGTGTGTGTGTGCACGCAAAGTATTGGGTAGTGGAAGCAACAAACAAGTTCAGGCAGTGCAGAGGGTTGAAGATGAAGATAGAAATAGATCTCCTTCCAAACTGTAAACTCGATGTGGGCAGGGAATGTGCCTACCAACTCTGTTGGGGTGGTGGAGGGGAGGCAATCTCAGGGATTCCCTCTAAATCGACCAAAATAATGTGAAAATCTGGATCTTTCCTTGTCCCTGCAGGATAAGGAACTCAAAGATTATTGTGAATTCAATAACTGTCTCCTCTCCATAGAGAATCACCAGCAAATGTCCCCTCAGTTTTTCACTCATCATATCAATGGACTCTAACTTCGACTCTTCCATCATCCACTGTAGAAAGTCAATGGTGCCTCCCCAAAATGCCCAATGTCTCCACGGTGACGAGATTCCTCCTGCGGGGTTTCTCGGAAGTCCGGGAGCTGCAGCTGGTCCATGCCGCGCTGTTCCTCCTGGTCTACCTGGCGGCCCTGACGGGGAATCTCCTCATCGTCACCGTCACCACTCTCGACCGGCGCCTCCACACCCCCATGTACTTCTTCCTCAGGCACCTGTCCGTCCTCGACCTCTGCCTCATTTCCGTCACCGTTCCCAAATCTGTCACCATCTCCTTGACTAATAACAGCTCCATCTCCTTCTTGGGCTGTGTGGCTCAGCTCTTACTGGTGATCTTGTTTGCTGCTTCGGAGTATTTTGTCCTCACGGCGATGTCCTACGACCGCTTCGCCGCCATCTGCCGCCCCCTGCACTACGAGGCCATCATGGACCAAGGGGCCTGTGAGAAGATGGCTGCCGCCTCCTGGCTCAGCGGAGGGTTGTTAGGGGTCCTATTTTCAGCTTCGACATTCTCCCTGTCCTTCTGCGGGTCCAACATCGTCCAGCAGTTCTTCTGCGACGTCCCCTCCCTGATGAAGATCTCCTGCTCCAAGGACTACGTCGCCATTGACGTGAGCGTGACCGTTGGGATAGCGTTAGCCGTCGTCTGCTTCGTCGGTATCGTCATCTCGTATGTGCGCATCTTCCGGGCCGTGCTGAGGATGCCAGCTGCCGAGGGCCGGGCCAAAGCCTTCTCCACCTGCCTGCCTCACCTCGGCGTCATCACTCTCTTCATCATGACTTGTTTCTGTGCTTACCTGAAGCCTTCGTCAGGTTCCCCCTCGACAGTGGACCTGCTGGTGTCCGTGTTCTATGCCGTGGTTACCCCCGCCCTGAACCCCCTCATCTACAGCCTGAGGAACCGGGACATGAAGGCCGCCATCGGAAGAGTCATAAAGGGGAGATTTTCCCACCCTTTTCTCTGGAAAGAAACAGTCCCCTTGTGTTGATATTGGGATCACTCACCTCACTAAGACACCTTACAGAGGATTGCAAGTGAACAGTTGTTTTTTCTGGATGAAAGGTGGCTTTTTCAGGGTCCGGAGGGACATTTGATAAGATTATTATGTGACAGACAATCCCGCCTCAGAGGGCATTGCGCTGGGGTCGATACAAGCTAACAGGTTGGACCAAGTTTATAACCCACGATGGGCTCAATCTTCATTCCCATTTTACAAAAGAGGGAACTGAAAGATGTGAAGTGACTTGTCCAAGGTCCTACAGTAGACAGGTGGCAGAGCCGGGATCATCACCCAGGTCCTTCTGACTCCCAGGCCTGAGCTCTATCCACTTGTCCACGCTGTTTCTCTTGGGTAAGTCATTTAACCTTTATAATTAACAAAAGTAGTGTTTCCTTCCTAGACCACCGAAACTTTCCAAAATCTATCAGTCTCACGTGATGTGTTAAAATAACCTCCTTGTATTGAATTCCTTAATATCGATGTTTTCTTCTGAATAAAGTTTATCTGTCCAACTTGCTACTTTTCCTTTCTGAGAGTGGACGTGTTATCAGTGCTGTGACTTGTGAAGTAGTGTGATCTAGTGAAAACAGCAAGGGCCTAAGAGCCACTCATTCATTCAATCAATCGTTTTATTGTGTGCTCACTGTGTGCAGAGCAACGTCATGGCACCTGGGTAGACTGTAAACTCATCCAAACTGCCAAGGCTGTGCCACAGTGCCAAAACCCGGCAGGCGGCTGCCCGATAGCCACGGTTGGGCAATGGATAATAATGATAACAATAATAATTGCATTTGTTACACTCTTACTATGTGCCCGGCACTTTATTGAGCACTGGGGTGGATACAAGACAATCAGCATGGAGAGGCGTGTGATGGTTGGGGTCACTGCAGTGGACAATGCCCCCCTTCTGCCAGCCCCCTGCTCGGTCGGGGGATGCGGCCCTGTTCTGAACCCCAACATAGCTTCCGAGTGTGAGCGTCTCCCCAGACTGGCTCTTCCAACCGCCTCCTTATCTTTCCCTGTCCCTCCACCTCCCTCCACCAAGGTCACTCTCACTGGAGCAGCGTGGGTCACAGGGGCCCTGACCTCCATCTCCCCTTGGTCTTCTGGGTGGGGCAGGTCACGAAGTCTCAAAAAAGCTGGCTCCCACACTTGGCACACAAGATGTGCTCAATAAATTGCAGTGATGGACTACTGGATGGATGAATGGATAGATGGTTAGATAAGAGGAGACAGATCTGAGCAGTTGGATGGCATCTGTATCCATCTTTTACTCCTCTTCTTCCAACGGTCATGCCCACCCTAAGAGTGCTCCTTATTCCCCACCTCGTCAAAGATTTACTGAAGAACATCTCCTCCAAGAGGCCTTCCCTGACTAAGCCCTCTTTTCCTTTCCTTCAACTACCTTCTGCGTCACCCTGACTTGCTCTCTTTAGTCATTCTTGGAGTCAGGGGTCATGGGTTCGAATTCCAGCTCTGCCACATGTCTGCTGTGTGACATTGGGCAAGTCACTTAACTTCTCTGAGCCTCAGTTACCTCATCAGTAAAATGGGGATTAAGACTGTGAGCCCCACGTGGAACAACCTGATCACCTTATATTCCCCCCAGCGCTTAGAACAGTGCTTTGCACATAGTAAGCGCTTAACAAATGCCATCATTATCATTATTATTATTATCCCCCTGCCAGCCCCACATAACTTTTGCCCATATCCGTAAGCTATTCATATTAATGCCTGCTCCCACTCCAGACTGTATGCTCACTGTGGACAGAGAATGGGTCTATTATATTCTTATACTATACTTTCCCAAGTGCTTGGTACAGTGCTCTGCAAACCATAAGCACACAGTAAATCAATCAATCAATCAATCGTATTTATTGAGCGCTTACTATGTGCAGAGTACTGTACTAAGCGCTTGGGAAGTACAAATTGGCAACATATAGAGACAGTCCCTACCCAACAGTGGGCTCACAGTCTAAAAGGGGGAGACAGAGAACAAAACCAAACATACCAACAAAATAAAATAAATAGGATAGATATGTACAAGTAAAATAAATAAATAAATAAATAGAGTAATAAATATGTACAACCATATATACATATACACAGGTGCTGTGGGGAAGGGAAGGAGGTAAGATGGGGGGGATGGAGAGGGGGACGAGGGGGAGAGGAAGGAAGGGGCTCAGTCTGGGAAGGCCTCCTGGAGGAGGTGAGCTCTCAGCAGGGCCTTGAGGGGAGGAAGAGAGCTAGCTTGGCGGATGGGCAGAGGGAGGGCATTCCAGGCCCGGGGGATGACGTGGGCCGGGGGTCGATGGCGGGACAGACGAGAACGAGGTACGGTGAGGAGATTAGCGGCGGAGGAGCGGAGGGTGCGGGCTGGGCAGTAGAAGGAGAGAAGGGAGGTAAGGTAGGAGGGGGCGAGGTGAAATACGATTAGTAAATACGATTGACTCCTAAGGTATTTTTATTAATCATCATCATCTTCAGTCAAAAGTATTTATTGAGCATTTATTATGTGCAGAGCACTCCACTAAAATCTTGGGATAGTACAATATAACAAAATCAGACAGCACGTTCCCTGTCCATAACAGACTAGCAGTCTAGAGAATGCAGCGTGTCTCAGCGTAAAGAACACCGGCTTGGGAGTCAGAGGTCATGGGTTCTAATCCCAGCTCCGCCACTTGTCAGCTGTGTGACCTTGGGCAAGTCACTTAACTTCTCTATGCCTCAGTTACCACATCTGCAAAATGGGGATTAAGACTCTAAACCCCACGTGGGACACCCTGATCACCTTTTATCATTCCCAGAGCTTAGAACAGTGCTTGGCACATAGTAAGTGCTTAACAAGTGTCATTATTATTATTATTAGAAGTCCATCTAATTGAATATTTCGTCAGCACACTGGATAAAATCATCCAGACCTGGGACATTTGGGAGGCTGAACTGTCTCGGATATTAGATCGGGATTCCACAGGTGAATGGCTATCCCTCCTACCTCCTATGCTTTAGGAAAAATCAAAGCAATACAGGGAATCACTGTGGTCCATACATCCGGATTAATGAGGGCATTTATTAAGCGAAAATTATGAGGAAAGCACTGTTCTAAGCCCTGGGGAGGTTACAAGGTGATCAGGTTGTCCCATGAGGGGCTCACAGTCTTCATCCCCATTTTACAGATGAGGTAACTGAGGCCCAGAGAAGTGAAGTGACTTGCCCAAAGTCACACAGCTGACAATTGGCGGAGCCAAGATTTGAACCCATGACCTCTGACTACAAAGCCCGGGCTCTTTCCACTGAGCCACGCTGCTTTCCTAATTCCGGCTCTGCCACTAGTCTGCTGCGTGATGTTGGGCAAGTGCGTTCACTTCTCTGGGCCTCAGGTACCTCATCTGTATAATGGGGATTGAGACTGTGAGCCCCACGTGCGACAGGGGACTGTGTCCAACCCGATTTGCTTGTATCCCCCCCAGTGCTTAGTACAGTGCTCGGCACAAAGAAAGCGCTTAACAAATACCATAATAATAATAATAATAATAATAATAATAGCTATTATTATTATCAGCGCACCTGGAAGATACCCTAGAAAGCAATTACAAGATCCCTCTAAATATTCTGTTGCAAGATTCTGCAGGGGGTAGCTGCATCTAACCCAGGAAGTATAACTTCATGGGCTCCTGATCATAATCATAATTAATTATCATAATTCTAATTAACTACATTATCATGATAGTCTTTATTAGCAGTTTATATGCAAAAGGCTGTAACAGGAGCTGAGTAGAAACAAAATGATTAGCTTAGAATAAGTCCCTGACCGTAAGAGGCTCAGAATATAAGAGAAAGCATGTATCAAATCCTCATGTTACAGAAAGGCCCAGAGAGGTTAAGTTGTTCACCCAAGTTCACACAGCTGTTCAGTGGCAGGGTTGGCGTTAGAACTAGTGTCATGGCTCCCGGTTGTCTGATCAATCCCCTCTAGACTGTAAGCTCCTTGTGGTCAGGAAATATGCCTACAAAATCTTTTCTTTATCTTCCCCTCCAAACCCTGTCCTCCCCTTGATTTTCCCATAACTGTAGATGACCCACCATTCTTTCTGTTTCACAAGCCCATAACCTTGGCATTACTCTCGACTCGTCTCTCTCATTCAACCAACAAATTCAATCCATCACAAAATCCTGTCGATCCCACCATCACAACATCGCTAAAATCTACCCTTTCCTCTCCATCCGAACTGCTACCACGATATTCCAATCCCTTTTTCTAGCATACTTGGATTAATTTATCAGCCTCCTTGCTGACCTCCCATGCCTCCTGTCTCTCCCCATTCCAGTCCATACTTCACTCTGCTGCCCGTATCATTATTCTATAAAAACTTTCAGTCCATGTTTCCTGATCCACCTCTGCATCAAATGGAAACTCCTCACCCCTGGGTTTAAAGGCCTCAGTAACTTGCCCCCTCTTACCTCACCTCGCTACTTTACTTCTACAACCCAGACAGCACGCTTCGGTCCTGTAGTAAATATGATTGATTGACTGAAGAATTAAATATCAGCACGAGGAAATGGACATTTCAGCCGGTAGAGGAACCCGGGGGAATCTCCTTTTAAGACTGTCCACAGAGCAGCTTTCAAATCCCGGTTCCTCAGGCTGTAGATGAGGGGGTTCAGGGCTGGAGGCACCACGGCATAGAACACGGACATCAGCAGACGAACAACGAGGGAGGCTTAATGTACCCAAACACGCCTGTGGAGAAGAAGACTGTGACGACGATGAGATGGGGTAGGCAGGTGGAAAAGGCTTTGGCCCGGCCCTCGGCGGCCGGCATTCTCAGAACAGCCCTGAATATGCGCACGTACAAGGCAACGATGGAAATGGAACTTAGAGTAGCTATGGTTAGTGCAAAGGTCACGCTCATGTTGATGGCGCAGTGGTCTTCAGAGCAGGTGATCATCAGCAGGGAGGGGACGTCCCAGAAGAAATTCTGGACAACGCTGGACCCGCAGAAGGACAAGGAGAAGGTTGAAGCTCAAAACAAGACCCCGAACAGCACTGCACTGAGCCAGGAGGCGGCCGCCATCTTCCCACAAGCCCCTGGTTTCATGACGACCTCGTAGCCCAGGGGGAGACATATGGCGACGTAGGGGTCGTAAGACATCGCCGTGCGGACGATAAACTCCTAGGCAGGAAACAGGGCCACCAGGAAAAGCTGAGTGGCACAGCTCAAGAAGGAGATGGATCTGGAGTTAGTCACGGAGATGGTGATGGATTTGGGGATGGTGACGGAGATGTAGCAGAGGCCCATGAGGGCCAGGTTCCTGAGGAAGAAATACATGGGGGTGTGGAGGCGCCGGTCTAAGCGATGATGACAACGATGAGGAGATTCCCCGTCATGGTCGCCAGCGTGGACCAGCTGCAGCTCCCGGACCTCCGAGAATCCCAGCAGGAGGAATTCCCTCACCGTGGAGATGTTGGACATTTCTGAGGGATGATGTCGACTCCCTGCACAGGAAGAGGGAAGACTTCAATTTACAGGCCTTGATGGCGTCGTTAAAGGAATCAACATTAATTCCCGCAGGAGTAAATCAATCATTAGTGTGTACTGAGCTTCTACAGGGTTTAATAGTATTAGTACAAATGATCCCTGCTGCCAAGTAATTCCAAGCTCACGGTCTCGTAGGAGTGGAATAGTGTAGTGGAAAGGACACAGTCCTTGGAGTCAGAGGACTTGGATTCTAAGTCTGGCTCTACCACTTGCCTGCTGTGTGACCTTGGGCAACATATTTAACTTCTCTGAGATTCAGATTCCTCATCTTTAAAATGGAAACCCAAGGCCTGTTCTCCCCGCGGCTGAAACGGTGAGCCCCGTGTGGTGTAGAGACCGTGTACTACCTGAATACTTTGCATTTACCCCTGTACCTACTACTGTACCTGGTGTATAATTAGCATTTAACAAGAGCCACAAGTATCATTATTATCTGGGGAGACAGAAACTAAAATACATTGCAGATAGGAGACTACCAGAGAGCATAAAGTGCTGAACTTGGCTTCTGTGAAATGTTGTAGGTCAATCAACGTATTTATTGAGCAGTTACTGTGTGCAGAGCACCGTACTAAATGTTCTGGAGAGTCCAGCATAATGGAGTCGGAAGGTACGATCCTTGCATCTGACGAGCTTATAGTCTAGAAATGATTTTATGCTCAAGCTAATATCCTCAGCCCCTCTCGGGGTCGCACCTGGGGACTTTCAAGTCCTATACCAGTATCGACTACGAGAGAGAAAGTCAATCAGAGGCCTATCCATTCCATTCCTAGCTTAGGCATTGGCTAGCGAGTGGAAGGTAATCTGTTACAAATCAAAGCTCCCCTGTGCTGGTCAGCAACGGCGCGGGAAAGAGTCGAGGGTGGAGACTCAAGTTTACCACGTGGAAGTAGGCAATGGTAAACCACTGCCATGTGTTTACCAACAAGACTTTATGGAGTACTCATTCTGGTATGTGTATCCATAAGGCTTTCTTGGTAAACATAAAGTGGTTACCATCGTCTCCTTTCGTGCAGTGAAAACCTGAGTCTCCACTGTTGTCTTTGAACTACATTTTGATCATTTGTCCACCTGCCATTGACTCTTTCCCATTCCGCTGCTGCCCAGCACAGGTAAATCAACTTTGTCTGGGGCTTTCGCTTAGACTTTTCCGTTACAGGTAACCCTAGCGAGAGTATTTCTCAATGGCATCGCTCTAAGCTTCATTGGTGTATGCAAACTCTCCTGCCATGGTAAGGCATTGATTCGTAGGAGAGCTTCCGTTCAGAAGAGTTGATGATGGTGCCAGGGTTTTTCCCAGAATCGGTCATACTTTCTCATCCCTGACAATCACGTTACCGCTGAAAACGTTTTTGACATAGGGGAACTACTGACAGCCGAAATGACTGCAGCATAGTGCCGATGCTCGGCTGTAGCATCCGGGCCTGGCTGGCGGTTGCCCTGTTATCGAGGGTGGGGATGCTGGAGGGAGGAGAGCTGTGTCGGCGTTGGGGCCACTGGTGGATAGAGCACGGGCCTGGGAGTCAGAAGATGTGGGTTCTAATCCCGGCTCCCTCACAAGTCTGCTGTTGTGCCCAAGCAAGTCACTTCATGTCCCTGTGCCTCGATTACCCCGTCTGAAAAAGGGGGATAAGAGTGTGAGCCCCATGATGGACAGGGACTGTATCCAACCTGATTACCTAGTATCTAACCCAGAGCTAAGAACAGTGCTTGGCACACATTAAGCGCTTAACAGGTACCAAGATTATCGATGATTCGTTATTGCTGGCAAGCCATTCCTCTCCTACAAGTCTGCCCTGTTTGGAATACGGTCTTGGTCTGAACTGTTTCGTTTTGTTGTCTGTCTCCCCCTTACATACTGTGAGCCCATCGTTGGGTAGGGACCGTCTCTATATGTTGCCAACTTGTACTTCCCAAGCACTTAGTGCAGTGCTCTCCCAAGCATTTAGTACAGTGCTCTGCAAATAGTAAGTGCTCAATAAATACGATTGAATGAATGAAATGAATGAATATAATCACTGCCCCCAGGAAGCTTCCATTCTATTGGAAGCACCAAACTTCGAAATGTGTAGATGCAGGCTGCTAATGGGAAGAACACAGGCCTGGGAGTCAGAGGACCTAGGTTCTAATCCCACCTTTACCAGTTCTCTGCTGCATAGCTATGGGAAAGTGACTTGATTTCTCTACACTTCAGTTTTCTCAATAGCAAAATGAGGATTCATTATCTTTTTCCATCCTATGTAGTCTGTGAATTCCTTGTGGGACACAGACTGTGTTCTACCAGATTGTCCTGAATCTCCCAGCAATTAAAACTTTGCTCGGAACGTAGTACGCTCTTAATGACTACCATTATTTTTGGTTGAGGAGACCGAAACTAAAATGAAAAGCAGATAGCAGATGTCAGAGAACATAAATATATGTTCATCATCATCATCATCATCAATCGTATTTATTGAGTGCTTACTGTGTGCAGAGCACTGTACTAAGCGCTTGGGAAGTACAGGTTGGCAACATATAGAGACAGTCCCTACACAACAGTGGGCTCACAGTCTAAAAGGGGGAGACAGACAACAAAATCAAACATACTAACAAAATGAAATAAATAGAGTAGATATGTACAAGTAAAATAAATAAATAAATAAATAGAGTAACAAATATGTACAAACATATATACATATATGCAGGTGTTGTGGGGAAGGGAAGGAGGTAAGATGGGGGAATGGAGAGGGGGACGAGGGGGAGAGGAAAGAAGGGGCTCAGTCTGGGAAGGCCTCCTGGAGGAGGTGAGCTCTCAGTAGGGCCTTGAAGGGAGGAAGAGAGCTAGCTTGGCGGATGGGCAGAGGGAGGGCATTCCAGGCCCGGGGGATGACGTGGGCCGGGGGTTGATGGCGGGACAGGCGAGAACGAGGTACGGTGAGGGGATTAGCGGCAGAGGAGTGGAGGGTGCGGAGTGGGCTGGAGAAAGAGAGAAGGGAGGTGAGGTAGGAGGGGGCGAGGTGATGGAGAGCCTTGAAGCCCAGGGTGATGAGTTTCTGCCTGATGCGCAGATTGATTGGTAGCCACTGGAGATTTTTGAGGAGGGGAGTAACATGCCCAGAGCCTTTCTGGACAAAGACAATCCGGGCAGCAGCATGAAGTGTGGATTGAAGTGGGGAGAGACACGAGGATGGGAGATCAGAGAGAAGGCTGATGCAGTAAGCCAGACGGATAGGATGAGAGCTTGAATGAGAAGGGTAGCAGTGTGGATGGAGAGGAAAGGGCGGATCTTGGCAATGCTGCGGAGCTGAGACCGGCAGGTTTTGGTGACGGCTTGGATGTGAGGGGTGAACTAGAGAGCGGAGTCGAGGATGACACCAAGGTTGCGGGCTTGTGAGACGGGAAGGATGGTAGTGCCGTCAACACAGATGGGAAAGTCAGGGAGAGGGCAGGGGTTGGGAGGGAAGACAAGGAGTTCAGTCTTGGACATGTTGAGTTTTAGGTGGCGGGCAGACATCCAGATTCAGATGTCCTGAAGGCAGGAGGAGATGCGAGCCTGGAGAGAGGGGGAGAGAGCAGGGGCAGAGATGTAGATCTGGGTGTCATCAGCGTAGAGATGATAGTTGAAGCCGTGGGAGCGAATGAGGTCACCAAGGGAGTGCGTGTAGATCGAGAACAGAAGGGGACCAAGCAATGAACCTTGGGGAACCCCCACAGTAAGGGGATGGGAGGGGGAGGAGGAACCTGCAAAAGAGACTGAGAATGAACGACCGGAGAGATAAGAGGAGAACCAGGAGAGGACAGAGTCTGTGAAGCCAAGGTCAGATAGCGTGTTGAGGAGAAGGGGGTGGTCCACAGTGTCGAAGGCAGCTGAGAGGTCGAGGAGGATTAGGACAGAGTATGAGCCGTTGGATTTAGCAAGCAGGAGGTCATTGGTGACCTTTGAGAGGGCAGTTTACGTGGAATGTAGGGGACGGAAGCCAGACTGGAGGGGGTCGAGGAGAGTGTTGTTGTTGAGGAATTCGAGGCAGCGCGTGTAGACAACACGTTCAAGGAGTTTGGAAAGGAATAGTAGGAGGGATATAGGGCGATAACTAGAAGGTGAGGTGGGGTCAAGAGAGGGTTTTTTAGGATGGGAGAGACATGGGCATGTTTGAAGGCAGAGGGGAAGGAACCAGTGGAGAATGAGCGGTTGAAGATGGAAGTTAAGGAGGGGAGAAGGTATGGAGCGAGAGATTTCATGAGATGAGAGGGAATGGGGTCAGAAGCACAGGTGGCCGGAGTAGCACTTGAGAGGAGGGAGGAGAGCTCCTCTGAAGATACTGCTGGGAAGGATGGGAGAGTAGCACAGAGTGCTGAGAGCCGGGGGGTTGGAGAAGGGGGGGAAGTGACTTTGGGGAGGTCGGACCTGATGGATTTAATTTTGTCAATGAAGTAGGAGGCCAGATCGTTGGGGGTGAGGGAAGGGGGAGGGGGAGGAACCGGGGGCCTGAGAAGGGAGTTGAATGTATGGAAGAGCTGGCGGGGGCGATGGGCATGGGTGTCAATAAGGGAGGAGAAATAGTTTTGTCTGGCAAGGGAGAGGGCTGAGTTAAGGCAGGAAAGGATAAACTTGAAGTGAACGAGGTTGGCATGGTGTTTAGACTTTCGCCAGCAGCGTTCGGCAGCTCGAGCATAAGACTGAAGGAGGCGGACAGTGGCTGTGATCCAGGGCTGTGGGTTAGTGGTACGAGAGCGTCGAAGGGAAAGGGGAGCGAGTGAGTCTAGCTGAGTAGAAAAGGTAGAGTTGAGAGCAGTAATGTGATCATCAAGACTGGGTAGAGAGGAGAGGGCGGCGAGGTGGGGTGTGAGGCGCTCCGAAAGATGGATGAGGTCAAGAGAGCGGAGATCTCTGTGAGGGAGTAATATGGATTTACAGGGAAAGCAGTGTGAGTGAGGGTGCAGGTGAGAAGATTATGATCAGAGAGAGGGATTTCAGAGTTGGTGATGGTGGACACAGTGCAGCGATAGGAGATGATGAGGTCGAGGGTATGACCAAGTTGGTGAGTGGGTGAGGTGGGGTGGAGGAAGAGGTTGGCAGCGTCGAGGAGAGATAGAAGGCGGGCGGCAGAGGAGTCATCAGGGATATCCATGTGGATGTTGAAGTCTCCGAGTATCAGAGTGGGCATGGAGAAGGAGAGAAGGAAGGTGAGGAAGGGGTCAAAGTCGTTAAAGAAGTTGGAAGTGGGGCCGGGAGGGCGGTAGATGACGGCTACAAGAATCTGGAGGGGGTGGTAGAGGCGAATAATGTGGACTTCAAAGGAAGGGAAGGAAAGGGAAGGGGGAGGAGGGATAGTGCAAAAGCGACATTGGGGGGCGAGAAGGAAACCGACACCTCCTCCTTTTCCGGTGAGTCTGGGGGAGTGGGAGAAGGAGAGGCCTCCATGGAGAGAGCAGTAGAAGCGACCGTGTCATCTGGAGACAGCCATGTATCAGTTAGGGCGAGGAGGAGTAGAGAGCTGTAAAGGAATAGGTCCAGGATGAAAGGGATCTTACTTAAAACGGAGCGGGGGTTCCAGAGGCCACACTTGGCAGCAGCTGTCGAGGGAGGGGAGGGAGGGGGAAGGGTGCGAGGGGTGGGGAGGGTTTGGATTGCGATGAGTTGGCAGGGGCCTGGGCGGGGAGAGTGCGAAGAGGGGTGGCGATGGGAAAGGAGAACTGGGATGGGGTGGGGGCGGGGAGAATGGGAGGGAGGGGTCCGGGAGGGAGGAGTGGAGGACTGGCTCTGGTACAGAGGGATCCTTGGTAGGAGGTGAGGGGTAGTGGTCTTGGTGTGGGAGAGGGAGGGAAAAAGCTGGGTGGGAGAGGGGAAGGGGAAGGTGAGGAATGGGAATGGCAGTTGGGAGCAAGGGAATTGAAAGTTCATGGTGAGGTCAGCAGGGCCAGTGACAGTACAACGGGAGGTTAACAATTGAGATGCAGAAGCAATAAAACAGTAGCAATGATATAAGTAGGCGATGGCATCACAGGGTGTTGTTAAACAATCAATATGTTATGGCAGTAATAAAATTGGCAGATAATGATGTCACTGAGAGCAGATACAAACTATTATGGGCTGGAGTAGGGTGGGCCTTTTAAGGGGGGTCAGGGAGCAGGGATACCTGGGGAGAGGAGCGCACAGCCAACTAGCATGGGAGGGCTGAGGAGGTGCGAATCAGGTTGTCGTTAATGTAATATGGTGTTAACAAGGGTCTTTTTCCCGGGGTTGGGTGGGGGGGGGAGAGTCAGTCAGGACCGGACGGGAAGAGGGGGTTGGGGGGCACTTTAAGGAAGGTCGCTTAAGTGGGGGGGGATGGAAGCAGTGGTCGTCTATGCGGGCGCTTGGAGGAGGGGAGCCTTCCGGGAGCAGCGGGGGCCACGCGGTGTGATGGCGGGCCTCTCGGGAACGGAGTCCCCGGCGTCTGTGGCAGCGCTCTGTGGAGAGGATCCTTCCTGGAGCAGCAAGGCCGCGCGGTGTGATGGCGGGCGGGCGGGCGGGCCTCTTGGGAACGGAGTCCCTGGCTTCTATGTCGGTGCTCTGAGGAGAGGATCCTTCCGGGAGCAGCAAGGCCTCGCGGTGTGATGGCGGGCGGGCGGGAGGGCCACTCGGGAACGGAGCCCCGGGCGTCTGTGGCGGCGCTCTGAGGAGAGGATCTTTCCGGGAGCAGCGGGGGCCACGCGGTGTGATCGCGGGCGGGCGGGCCTCTCGGAAACGGAGTCCCGGACGTCTATGGCGGCGCTCTGAGGGGAGGATCCTTCCGGGAGCAGCAAGGCCGCGCGGTGTGAAGGCGGGCAGGCGGGCGGGCGGGCCTCTCGGGAACGGAGTCCAGGGTGTCTATGGCGGCGCTCTTAGGAGAGGATCCTTCCGGGAGCAGCAAGCTCGCGCGGTGTGATGGCGGGCTGGCGGGCCTCTCGGGAACGGAGTCCCGGGCGTCTATGGCGGCGCTCTGAGGAGAGGATCCTTCCGGAAGCAGCAAGGCCGCGCGGTGTGATGGCGGGCGAGGCTGCGCGGTGCAATAACATGCAATAACATGACTGTTGTGAATTTTTTTCAGTGGTTTTAGAGTCAAATGAGATGTGCCTTCACACATAAATTCATCCATTTAGTGGAGAAAGAATGGGCCTGGTTGACAGAAGGGCCTGGATTCTAATCCTGTCTTCGCTCCTTGTCTGCTGTGTGACCTGGGGCCAGTCACTTATCGTCTCTGTACCTCGGTTACTTCATCTGAAAAATGGGGGTTACAGCTGTGAGCACCCTATGGGGCCTGGACTTTGTCCAACCTGATCAGCTTGTATCCACCCCAGTACTTAGTACAGTACCAGGTACATAATGAGCACTTAAAAATACCATAAAACAAACAACAACAAAAAAGCATGTATACTCCAAACCGATTTCATTTGCTCACATATCTGCATTCACACTTGTACACACACAAACACAAACATACCTCATCATTCATCTAAGCCTTTCCTATAGCATCGCTCAGCCTACATATCTCCTCTCCTCAACCTCCTCTTAGGACAAATTGTGTCTTTTAACAAGCAACAAACCATCCCCTTTCTCGTCTTCTCAGCTCTCAAAGCAACTTTCTAGTTGTTACTCACGATCGACTCTCCCGTTTCCATCCTAGCCTGGAACTCCCTCTCTTATCATCTCAAAATCAGAGAGAGCACAGTTCTTTCTGAATTCTTTACTGCTAAAATCCTTCCGTCCTCCAACCAGCTTCCCCGATTCATTTCCGAGCCCTCTGAACCCACTTCACCTAACTCAAGCGTGAATCAACTCAGGTCCATCCTCATTTAGTGGAAAAAGCAGGATCCCAGTAGTCCTCTTCTTAGCTGTGAGCTCCTTGAGGGGCGCATAAACATCTACCAGTTCTGTTCCATTGTACTCTCCCAAGCATAGTTTAGTGGGAGTCAGAGGACTTGGATCCTAATCCTGACTCTGTCCCTTTGCTGCTGTGGGACCTTGGGCAATTCGCTTCACTTCTCTGGGCCTCAGTTTCCTCATCTGTAAAATGGCATGCAATAATTGTATATTCATCTTTCCATTCATTTTCTTTCTTCTAAAAGGGCCAGGGAATAAGTCTGTTATGGTGTTATAAAGTGGTTAGAGCACTTACCCTCTGCCTTCAAACATGCCCACGTCTCTCCCGTCCTAAAAAGATCCTCTCTTGACCCCACTGCCCCTTCCAGTTATCACCCTATCTCCCTCCTACCCTTCCTTTGCAGACTCCTGAAGCGAGTCGTCTGCATTCGCTGCCTCAAATTCGTCAACTCCAACTCTCTCCTGGACTCCCTCCATTTTAGCTACCGTCCCCTCCACTCCACCAAAACTGCCCTCTCAAAGGTCACCAATGACCTCCTTCTTGCCAGATCCAATGGCTCCTACCCTAACCTAATCCTCCTAGACCTCTCAGCTGCTTTCGACACTGTGGACCATCCCCTTCTCCTCAACATGTTACCCAACCTTAGCTTCACAGACTCTGTCCTCACCTGGTTCTCCTCTTATCTCTCTGGTGGCCGTTCATTCTCGGTCTCCTTCGCGAGCTCCTCCTCACCCTCCCATCCCCTTACTGTAGGGGTTCCTCAAGGGTCAGGTCTCGGTCCCCTTCTGTTCTCCATCTATACTCACTCCATTGGTGAACTCATTCGCTCCCATGGCTTCAACTATCATCTCTACACAGGTGACACCAAAGTCTACATCTCTTCCCCTGTTCTCTCTCCGTCCCTCCAGGCTCGGGTCTCCTTCTGCCTTCAGAACAACTCCACCTGGATGTCCGCCAACCACCTAAAACTCAACATGTCCAAGACTGAGCTCCTTATCTTCCTTCCCAAACCCTGTCCCCTCCCTGACTTTCCCATCACTGTAGACGGCACTACCATCCTTCCTGTCTCACAAGCCCGCAACCGTGGTGTCCTCCTTGACTCCACTCTCTCATTCACCCCACACATCCAATCAGTCATCAAAACCTGCCGGTCTCACCTCCGTAACATCGCCAAGATCCGCCCTTTCCTCTCCATCCAAACCGCTACCTTGCTGGTTCAATCTGTCATCCTATCCCTACTGTATTACTGCATCGGCCTCCTTTCTGATCTCCCATCTTCCTGTCTCTTCCCGCTTCAGTCTATACTTCAGTCTGCTGCCCGGATTATCTGTCTACGGAAACGCTCTGAGCATGTCACTCCCCTCAAAAATCTCCAGTGGTTGCCTGTCAAACTTCGCATGAAGCAAAAACTCCTCACTATTGTTTGCAAAGCTCTCCATCCCCTTGCCCCCTCCTACCTCACCTCCCTTCTCTCCTTCTCCAACCCAGCCCGCACCATCCGCTTCTCTGCCGCCGCTAACCTCCTGACTGTGCTCCTGCCTGTCCCGCCATCGAACCCTGGCCCACGTCCTACCTCTGGCCTAGAATGCTCTTCCTCCTCACATCTGCCAAACCAGCTCTCTTCCCGTGTTAAAAGCCCTACTGAGAGCTCACCTCCTCTAGGAGCCTTCCCAGATTGAGCCCCACATTTTCCTCTGCCCCTCCTCCCCTCCCTCTGCTCTACCCCTTCCCTTCCCCACAGCACTTGTGTATATTTGTACAAATTTATTACTGTACTTATTTTATTAATGATGTGTATATAGCTATAATTCTATTTATCTATTTTGATGCTATTGATGCCTGTCTACTTGTTTTGTTTTTTGGTCTGTCTCCCCCTTCTAGACTGTGCGCCCATTGTTGGGTAGGGATTGTCTCTATCTGTTGCCGAATTGTACTTTCCAAGCACTTAGTACAGTGATCTGCACACACAACCACTCAATAAATACGATTGAATGAATGAATTAGAAACCAGGTCCTCTTGACTCCTGGGCCCGTGTTCTTTCAACTAAGTGTCACTGCTTCTAATTTAAAGAAATTGTGATTCTGACCCTGGTCATCCCAGTTTCCTATTGAAATTTCCTTTAGCCTTCCCCTGCTCCTCTCCGGACTCACCGGCCTGTCCTGGACTGGGGAGCACCGACCTCTGCTGAGAGAGTGTCTCACTCCATCTCGTTGGTTCTAGACGCGGCTCGCAGTGACAGGAAGGTCTGGACGAGGAGTGAAAGCTTTCAGGATCCTCCCTCCACTTCTCCGCTCTCTGGCAGGCTGTGCCGTCCCCTCAGACAACGGCCGGCTTATTTCCAGGGGGGTTCCCCGTGGGAGGACGGGCCCGGAGCTCCGCCGAGAGGGCTGACTGTCCGGGAATCTCGGAAGGCTGGGATCGTGGGCTCCCTGCGGTCCCGGCCCCCACAACTTAAATAGCTACCCATTCCCGTGTGGTACCCACTCTGGGACTCCTTCCTATGACAACATCAACAGAATAACCATCATTACCCTTCTATGATTAATAATAGCGTTCTGATTAAGCTCTGAGGTTTGGAGCTTCATCCCATGCTTGGGACCATCTGAAATCTGCAGCAATCCAACTTAGACATTCCCCTCTACCCTGTAAGCTCATCATGGGCAGGGAATTTGGCTACCAACCCTGTTACATCGTTATATCGTACTCTCCCAAACGCTTACTTCCAAGGTCTGCACATAATAATTGCTCAATAAATATGATTGATAGATTGATGAGCATTATTTTCCCCTATTGAATTCCTATCTGCATTCTCCATTCCTCCCAAGCTCACCATCTCACTGTGCCTCGTTCCCAACTTTCCCCTGCTTGGAATTCCCGCTCCCTTCATATCCACCAGACTACAGGGCTTCCCATCTTCGAAACTCCTTCCTGAAACTCTGTTAAATCCACGAGACCTTCCCTGATTATTTTGTTCATAATGGTACGTGGTAAGTGTTCACTATTTTTCGGGACCGTTCTAAGCGCTGAAGTACCCACAAGCTAGTTAGGTTGGACACAGTCCCTGTCCCACATAGGACTTCCAGTCTTAATCCCCGTTTTACAGATGAGGTAGTTGAGGCAAGAAGTGAAATGACACGCCCAAGGTCACATGGCAGACAATCAGAATTAGAACCCAGGTCCTCTGACTCCCAGGTCCATGCTCTATCAACTGGGCTAAGCTGCTTCCCTGTGCTTCTCTATCTCAGGGTGCTTAATTGTCTCGGCTTTGGCCTGTGTAAAAAGCCCCCCCTTCCTTGCTAATAATGATAACAATAATAATAATTGTGGTATTTGCTAAGCGTTTATTATGTGCCAGGCACTGTACAAGCGCTGGAGTGGATACATGCAAACTGGGTCAGACAAGTCCCTGTCCCTCTTGGGGCTCACAGTCTCAAGCCCCATCTTACAGCTGAGGGAACTGAGGCCCAGAGAAGAGAAGGGATTTGCCCAAGGTCACACGGCAGACAAGTAGAAGAACTGGGATTAGAACCCGTGACCTCTGACTCCCAAGCCCGTGCTCTAGGTAGATGAGTGGACAGATGGATAGATGAAAGGTTAGAAGGATGGATGGATGGAAGGAAGGAAAGAAGGATTGATGAGAGACGATGGATTTGACAAGCCAGATTGAGCGGCAGTCATCCTTTCTTCCCTTCTTCCATACTACCTCCCATTTTCCAACTTTCATTCCCACCCACAGAGTCATGCTAAAGAGCATATCGTTATATTTTCAAAGTCATTACTAATACTGATATCATTATCGTATTTATTAAGATGTTGTGTGCCTAAATTGTTCCACTTGCTGGAGTAGAAACAAAAGAATGAATTCAGACACAATTTCTGTCCCACAGGGTCTCAGAGTGTAAGAGGAAGACGGATCCTAGGGATGTTAAGTCACTGCCCCTAGGTCATTCATTCATTCATTCATTCATTCATTCAATCGTATTTATTGAGCGCTTACTGTGTGCAGAGCACTGTACTGGGCGCTTGGGAAGTACAAGTTGGCAACATATAGAGGCGGTCCCTACCCAACAGCGGGATCACAGTCTAGAAGGGGGAGACAGATAACAAAACAAAACATATTAACAAAATAAAATAAATAGAATAGTAAATATGTACAAGTAAAATAGAGTAATAAATCTGTACAAACATATATAAAAGTGATGTGGGGAGGGGAAGGAGGTAGGGCGGGGGGGATGGGGAGGGGGAGAGGAAGGAGGGGGCTCAGTCTGGGAAGGCCTCCTGGAGGAGGTGAGCTCTCAGTAGGGCTTTGAAGGGAGGAAGGGAGCTAGCTTGGCGGATGTGCGGAGGGAGGACATTCCAGGCCAGGGGGAGGACGTGGGCCGGGGGTCGACGGCGGGACAGGCAAGAACGAGGTACAGTGAAGCAGCAGGCCAGTAGCAGAGCTGGAATCAGAACTCAAGTCTCAATCAATCAATCAATCAGCACTGTTCTAAGGACTTGGAAAGGTTCAATATAACAGAGTTGGTAGACACATTCCCTGCCCACGATGATCTTACAATCTAGAGCGATTCCCGTTCCTTTAGGTCATGATACTTTTTAAAAAAATATGGTTACTTGTTAAGCACTTGCACTGTTATAAGAACAGTGGGGTAGATACGAGATCATCGGGTTGTCCCACGTGGGGTCCACAGTTTTAATCCCCATTTTACAGATGAGGTCACTGAGGCACGCAGAAGGTGAGAGGACACCCAGAAGACAAGTGGCAGAGCAGGGCTTAGAACCGCCCCCAAACAGGATTTACTATCTGAGGAAGTACTAAGCATTTGGGAGATTTCAGTTTACCAGAGTTGTTAAACGCATTCCCTGCCCACAATGACCTAACAGTCTACAGGGACTCCTCTTCCTTTAGGCTATGATGCCTCCCCAAAACCGGATTGTCCAGCCTACTTCAGTCTTAGCCTCCTTCCTCCCAGACTTTGAAAATTCCTCGACGTCCAGCGTTTTCTCTGAACCTTATAGGACACCTAAGTATCTGGCTAGGTCCACGGGCAATTCCTTGGTTAAGTGGTGGGGTGAGATGATTTATACAAGGAAGGAGACATTTTGTCCCAGAGCGGAGGATGGGCGAGTGACCGTTTTAGGATCCTGCCCATGGCGGCCTTCATGTCCTGGTTCCTCAGGCTGTAGATGAGGGGTTAAGGGAGGGGGGCACCACAGAGTAGAACACGGACACCAGCAGATCCACGATCGAAGAGGAGTCTGAGCGTGGCTTGATGTAGGTAAATACCACCGCAGAGACGAAAACAGTGACGTTGGCGAAGTGGGGCAGGCAGGTGGAGAAGGCTTTGGCCCGGCCCTCGGCGGTCGGCATCCTCTGGATGGCCTGAAAGATGCGCATGTACGATTCGACGATGAGAATGAACCAGGTGACGCCTAACACTACCCCTGCGGTGACGGTCACGTCCACGACGACGTGGTCCTTGGAGCAAGAGATCTTAAGTAGGAAGGGAAATTCACAGAAAAAAGGCTGGACGATACTGGACCCACAGAAAGACAGGGAGAACGTCTCAGCTGAACTCACTACTGCAAACAAGCCCCCATCAAGCCACGAGGCGGCCACCATTTTCCCACAGGCCACTCTGCTCATGACGACCTCGCAGCTCAGGGGAAGGCAAATGGTAGCGTAGCCGTCATAGGACATCGCCGTGAGGACAAAATATTCTGCACCTGAAAAGAAAATCACCAGACAGACCTGTGCTCTACAGCATAAGAAGGAGATTTCCCTGCGGTACGCCAGGGAGTTGTGAATGGATTGGGGGACAGTGAAGGAGATGTAGTAGAGATCGACTACTGACAGGTGCCTGAGGAAGAAGTACGTGGGGGTGTGGAGGCGCCGGTCGAAGGTGGAGCCGGTGATGATGAGGAGATTCCCCGTCAGGACCGCCAGGTAGACCAGGAGGAACAGAGCGGCCTGGACCAGCTGCAGCTCCCGGACCTCCTAGAATCCCAGAAGGAGGAATCCGTCACCGTGGAGATGTTGGGCATTTTTGGAAAACAGCATTGACTTTCTCAGTGGATAAGGGAAGAGCCAAAGTTAGATTCCATTGATGGGAAGAGTGAAGAAACTGACAAGACATTTGTTAGTGATTCCCTATGGAAAGGAGACGGTTACTGAATTCACAATGATTTTTGAGTTTCATATCCAGCAGGGATAAGGAAAGATCCGGATTTTCACATTGTTGTGGTCGAATTAAAGGGAATCCCAGAGATTGCCCCGCCAGCCACCCCAACAGAGTTGGTAGACACGTTCCCTACCCACATTGAGTTTACAGTGTGGAGGGAGATCTTTTTGCTATCTTCGTCTTCAACCCTCCCCACTACCTGAACCTGTTCGCTGCTTCCAGTACCCAATACTTTGCGTGTGTGCGCCCCCACCCGCCACAGCTTCTAGCACAGGGATCTGATTGCAGCAGCTCCTTTAAAGTGGAAAGTGAATTCGTTCAATAATATTTATTAAGGGCTTACTGTGTGCAGAACACTGTACTAAATGCTGGGGAGAGTACAATAGAATAATAAACAATCACAGTCCCTGCCCACAACAAGCGTACAGTCTAGAGGAATAACGGATTGTAGTTGGGTTGATTTCAGTGAATGTCTGATCACTAGCTTCAGTGCCGTCCACCTTCTCTAACTCTTCTCATTATCCGCTTTCTTCAACCAACCCTCCAGAACGAACTTTCTTACAGTGACCCGTTTTCAATGCTTCCTCCTCCCACCTCTGGCTCCCATGCTCTTTTGGCGTGGAAATTCACCCTTTTCAATTCCCCAGCCCGAAGATATCCTACCATCAAAACCCCCCTGGAATTCCACCTTCTCAAGGAGGATTTAGCTAATTCACTTCTTCCCACCATCTGTTAGTAACCACCTCCAGACTTAATGCATCCGCAGACCCTCAGGATATTGATGCTGAAGGTAAGGTTGATTAGTCTAGACTGTAAGCTCCTTGAGGAAGCATGTCTACTAACTCTTTTATATTGTATTCCTCCAAGAATTTAGTACAGTGCTCTGCACACAGTAAGCGCTCAATTGATGTCTCCGATCGGTTGATTGGTTAATGTCTGCTTCCCCCCCGGCGGTGAGCTCCTTGTGGGCAGGGAACATGTCCACCAACTCTTTTATAGGTTGCTCTCCTCAACACTCAGTTTAGTGCTCTGCACATATTAAGCACGCAAGAATATGATTATCAACCACTAATAATAATACCGATAGCATTTGTTAAGCCCCTACTATGTGCCAAGCACTGTTCTAAGCGTTGGGGGGAATAGAAGGTAATCAGGTTGTCCCACGTGGGGCTCACAGTCTTAATCCCCGTTTTACAGATGAGGTAACGGAGGCACAGAGAAGTTAAATGACTTGCCCGAAGTCACACAGCTGAGAAGTGGCGGAGCCGGGATTAAAAACCACAGCGTCTGACCCCCACACCAGCGCTCTTTCAACTAAGCCATGCAGCTTGTCATCCACATACCCACTGTTCCATTCTTTTCTCCTCTTAGTTCTAAATGAAATTTTGCCTATCTAGCCTATTAGATTGGGAAGTCTTTGAAGGCAAGGATCAGGCCTTTTACCTCTCTTTTTATGGTATTTCTTAAGCTCACATTATGTGCCAGGCACTGTATTAAGATCAGTTATGAATACAAGAAAATTTGGTGGGTCACAGTCGCCGTCGCACACAGGGCTCACAGTCTCAGTTCCCATCTTATAGATGAGGGAACTGAGGCAGAGAGAAGCGATGTGACTTGCCCCAAATCACCAAGAAGAGAAGCCTGGCCCATTGGAAAGAGCACGTGCCTGGGCTCTATTTCCAGCTCTGCCAATTGCTTTCTATGTGACCAAGTCACTTATCTTCTCTGTGCCTCACTTCTCCTGTTCTCCCTCCTGCTCAGTCTGTAAGCCCCATGAGATAAAGGGATTGTATCCAACCTGATAAACTTGCCCAGTGCTTAAAACAAAGTTTGACACATATTAAGCGCATAACAAATACCATTTAAAAATGAAAAAAACGGGCAGCCGTTATTAGAGCCCAAGGCCTCTGACTCCCAGCCCAACCTCCCGGAAGGATCCTTTCCCCAGAGCGCCGCCATAGGAGCCCGGGATTCCGATCCTCAGAGGCCAGCCTGCCATCGCACCGCGCAGCCCTTCTGCTCCCGATGGGATCCTCTCCCCAGGGCGCCGCCAAAGGAGCCCGGGATCCAATCCTGAGAGGCCGGCCATCACACCGTGCGGCCCTGCTGCTCCCGGGAGTATCATCTCCTCCGGACGCCGCCACGAGATCCGGTGCTCTCACCCTCCGTCCATCCGTCCGTCCGTCCCCGAGTAACTTGCTATCGGGCCGTCCCCCGCCCGGACATCTGCATCCCCACCAGGGGACACCGAGGACCCTGGACTGCCCCCCTCCAATCATCACTACACTCACTCCTCGAAGCCACCTCCAATCTGTCCAAGTAACCAACTGGGATCGTGGGACATTGTGTCCCCCTGCTTGATCGTGAAACATTGTGTCCCCCTGCTTCCATCCCTCCCGCCACCCCTTAGGCGACCGTCTTTCAGGAGCCCCCCAACTCCCCCTTTCCCGGTCCGGACCTGACTGATTCCGCCTCCACTCCCCCGGAAAAAAGGACCATGTTATCACCGAGTTACTTTAGTAACAACCTCATTCGCACCTAGTCAGCCCACCCATGCTATTTGGCTGTTCACTCCTCTCCCCCGGCATCTCCGCTCACATTATCCCCATAAGAGATCCGCCCTACTCCAGAACTGCCATCCATAGGACTCCATCCTCCTCCACCTCAGAGACAATTTTGCCAAGAGCCCCTGGAATCTCCGTGCCATATGATATGATTTGACTGATATGATATGATATGATATGATTGATATGATATGATTTGATTTGACTGACCTATGGCCTATTGATCTATGACCAATTCGTCCTTTTGCTTTGAGCATCATCTGCCTATTTTACGGTCGCTTATGCATGTTAATTGTTAACTGCTCTCTGTGATGTCATCATCTGCTTATTTTATTATTCCCATCGAATGTTAATTGTTAACGTCTCTCGATGATGTCATCACCTGCTTATTTTACTGCCATCGCATGTTAGTTGTTAACTGCTCTCTGTGATGTCATCATCAGCTTATTTTTTGCCATCACATAGTAAATGTTATCTGCTCTCTGTGATATCATCTGCTTATTTTACTATTGCAATAGCATGTTAATTGTTAACTACCCTCTGTGATGCCATCACCTACTTATATTATTGCTACTGTGTTATTGCTATTGCATTTTAATTGTTAACCTCACACTGTGCTGTCACTTACCTTGCTGACCTCACCATGAACTACCAAGTCCCCTGCTCCCAACTGCCATTCCTATTCCTCACCTTCCCCTTCTCTTCTCCCTACCAACTCTTGCCCTCCCTTTGTCCCACCCCCGCCCCTCCCCAGGATTCCACTGTACCAGCACCAACCCACAACTCCTCCCTCCCAGCCCCCTCCCTCCCCTCCTGCCAGCCCCCACCACATACCAGTTCTCCTTTCTCATCGCCACCTCTCTTCCCACACTACCTGCCCAGGCCCCCGCCTACTCATCCCAATTCAAACCCTCCCCACCCCTCGCACCCTTCCCCCTCCCTCCCCTCCCTCCACAGCTGCTGCTAAGTGTGGCCTTTGGAACCCCCGCTCCATTATACGTAAGCTCCTTTTCATCCTGGAAATATTAGTTTCCAGCTCACCACTCCTCCTCGCCCTAACTGAAACATGGCTCTCTCCGGCCGACACGGTCTCTTCTGCTGCTCTCTCCAGTGGGGGCCTCTTTTTCTCCCACTCCCCCAGACTCACCGGAAAAGGAGGAGGTGTCGGGTTCCTTTTCGCTCCCCAATGTCGCTTTCACACTATCCCTCCTCCCTCTTCCCTTTCCTTCCCCTCCTTTGAAGCCCACATTATTCTCCTCACCCCCTCCAGATTCTTGTAGCCGTCATCTACTTTCTCCGCGGTCCCACCTCCAACTTCTTTAACGATTTTGACCCCGTCCTCACCTTCCTTCTCTCCTTTTCCATGACCACTTTGATCCTCGGAGACTTCAACATCCACATGAATGTCCCTGGTGACTTCTCTGCCGCCTGCCTTCTATCTCTCCTTGACGCTGCAAACCTCCTGCTCTACCCCACCTAGCCCTCTCACCAACTGGTCACACCCTCGACCTCATCATCTCCCACCGCTGCACTATCTCCACCCTCACCAACTCTGAAGTTCCTCTCTTTGATCATAACCTTCTCACCTGCCTCCTCACTCACACTCCTATCCCCTATAAATCCACATTACTACCTCACAGAGACCTCCACTCTCTCGACCCCATCCATCTTTCTCAGCTCATCATACTGCACCTCGCCTTCCTTTCCTCTCAACCCAATCTTGATGATCAGATTACTGCTCTCAACTCTGCCCTTTCTACTCAGCTCAGCTCTCTCGCTCCCCTTTCCCTTCACCGCTCTCGTACCACTAACCCACAGCCCTGGATCACTGCCACTGTCCGCCGCCTTCGCTCTTATGCTCGAGCTGCTGAACGCTACTGGCGAAAGTCTAAACACCAAACCAACCTTGTTCACTTCAGGTTTATCCTTTCCTGCCTTAACTCTGCCCTCTCCTCTGCCACGCAAAACTATTTCTCCTGCCTTATTGATACCAATACCCATCATCCATGTCAGCTCTTCCGTACATTTAACTCCCTTCTCAGGCCCCCTGTTCCTCCCCTTCCTCCATCTGTCACCCAAAACGATCTGGCCTCCTACTTCATTAGTAAAATTAACTCCATCAGGTCTGAGCTCCCTAAAGTTACTCCTCCCCCTTCTCCAACCCACCCCCGCTCTCAGCCCTTTCCGCTACTCCCAAATCCTTCCCAGCAGGATCTTCAGATGAGATCTCCTCCCTCCCCTCAAGTGCTACTCGAGCCAACTGTGCTTCTGACCACATTCCCTCTCATCTTATGAAATCTCTCACCCATCCCCTCCTCCCCTCCTTAACTTCCATCTTCAACCGCTCACTATCCACTGGTTCCTTCTCTCTGCCTTCAAAAATTCCCACGTCTCCCCATCCTAAAAAGCCCTCTCTTGACCCCAACTCCCCTTCTAGTTGTCGCCCTATCTCCCTCCTACCCTTCCTTTCAAACTCCTTGAACGAGTCGTCTACACCCGCTGCCTCGAATTCCTCAACAACAACTCTCTCCTCGACCCCTTCCAATCTGGCTTCCATCTTCTACACTCCACCGAAACTGCCCTCTGAAAGGTCACCAATGATCACCTTCTTGCCACCTCCAACGGCCCCTACTCTATCCTAATCCTCTTAGACCTCTCAGCTGCCTTCAACACTGTGGACCACCCCCTTCTCCTCAAAGCTCTATCCAACCTTGGCTTCACAGACTCCATCCTCTCCTGGTTCTCCTCTTATCTCTCCGGCCATTCATTCTCAGTCTCCTTTGCGGGCTCCTCCTCCCCCTCCCATTCCCTTACTGTAGGGGTTCTTCAAGCGTCAGTTCTTGGACCCCTTCTGTTCTCTATCTACACTCACTCTTTTGGTGAACTCCTTCGCTCCCACGGCTTCAACTATCATCTCTTTGCTGATGACACCTAAATCTACATCTCTGCCCCTGCTCTCTCTCCCTCCCTCCAGGCTCGGGTCTCCTCCTGCCTTCAGGACATCTCCATCTGGATGTCTGCCCACCATCTAAAACTCAATATGTCCAAGACTGAACTCCTTATCTTCCCTCCCAAACCCTGCCATCTCCCTGACTTTCCCGTCACTGTAGACGGCACTACCATCCTTCCAGTCTCACAAGACCGCAACCTTGGTGTCATCATTTACTCCCCTCATATCCAATCCGTCACCAAAACCTGCCGATCTCACCTCCGAAATATCGCCAAGATCCGCCCTTTCCTCTCCATCCAAACCGCTACCTTGCTGGTTCAGACTGTCATCCTATAACGACTGGATTACTGCATCAGCCTCCCCTCTGATCTCATATCCTCCTGTCTCTCCCCACTTCAGTCTGCACTTCACGGTGCTGCCCGGATCATCTTTATGCAGAAAAGCTCTGGGCATGTTACTCCCCTCCTCAAAAATCTCCACTGGCTACCAGTCAACCTACGTATCAAGCAAAAATTCCCCAATCTTGGCTTCAAGGCTCTCTATCACCTCGTCCCCTCCTACCTCTTCTCCCTTCTCTCCTTCTGCAGCCCAGCCCGCACCCTCTGCTACTCTTCCACCGCTCACCTCCTCACTGTGCCTCGTTCTTGCCTGTCACTCCGTCGACCTCCGGCCCAGGTCCTCCCCCTGGCCTGGAATGCCCTCCCTCAGCACAGCCGCCAAGCTAGCTCTCTTCCTCCTTTCAAAGCCCTACTGAGAGCTCACCTCCTCCAGGAGGTCTTCCGAGACTGAGCCCCGTTTTTCCTCTCCTCCTTCCCATTCCCTCCGCCCTACCTCCTTCTCCTCCCCACAGCACCTGTATATATGTTTGTACGGATTTATCACTCTATTTATTTTACTTGTACATATTTACTATTTATTTATTTTGTTAATGTTATGCATCTAGCTTTACTTCTATTTATTCTGATGACTTGACACTTTTCCACGTGTTCTGTGTTGTTGTCTGTCTCCCCCTTCTAGACTGTGAGGTCGTTGTTGGGCTGGGACCGTCTCTATATGTTGCCAACTTGTTCTTCCCAAGCCCTTAGTACAGTGCTCTGCACGCAGTAAGCGCTCAATAAATACGATTGAATGAATGAATGAAAGGGTGGGTGGGTAGATGGATGGATATATGAATGGATGGATGGGTGGATTATCTGTTGTGTGACCTTAGGCAAGGCATTTCACTTCTCTATGCCTCAGTTATCTCATCTGTAAAGTGGGAATTGAGACCGTAAGCACCATGTGGGATAGGGACTGTGTAAAACCTGATTAGCTTGTTACCGCCCCGGCATGTAGTACAATGTCTGGCACATAGTAAGCGCTTGACAAATACCACTATTATTGTGGATGGATGGATGGGTGGATGGGTGGATGGATGGATGGAAGGATGGATGGATGGATGGATGGATGGTTGGATGGATGGATGGACAGACAGATGGGTAAACTGACAGATGGATGGATGGATGGATGAACGAATGGATTCGAAGCAAGGATTTGATCAATCAAATTCATGCATTCATTGATTCCATCACATATATTGAGTGCTTACAGTGTGCAGAGCACAGTATTAAGCGCTTGGAAAGTACAATTCAGCAACAAATAGAGATCATTCCTGTCCACTACGGGCTCCCAGTCAAGAAGGGAAGAGACAGGCATCAAAACAGGCAGTCAAATGTGGGGAAAGGTTTCCATGATTGCATCCTTTCTCCCTTGTCACCCTCCGATTTTCTGATTTTCATAACCTCCTAGAGTGATCTTAAAATTCATAGAATTACTGTTATTATCAATAGTAGTATCAACATTATCATTATTGAATTTATGAAGTATTTATTGCAGAAGACTGTCAAGTGCCGGAGTAGAAACAAACTAATTATATCAGATACGTTTCCTGACCCACGGGGGCTCAGATTGGAAGAGAAAGAGAGAGCACATATTGAATCCCGATTTTACAGAGACCCAGAGAGGTTACGTAGCTGAACCAAGGTGATACAGCAGGCCTGTGGCAGAATCGGGCAGAAATTTCTTATCTCATGACTCCCAGCCACACGCTTATTCAACTAAACCAAGATGTCGCCCAAACAATCACGTGTCAGTTATTTATTCATTCATCAATCATATTTATTGAGTGCTTACCGTGAGCAGAGTACTGTACTAAGCGCTTGGAAAGTACAATTCAGAATAAAGACAGACAATTCCTCCCCACACTGGGCTTACAGTCACACACGTCTTGTCAGCCTTTGTCCCAAACACTGACAAATCCACAGAAGCTGGACTTCCTCTTTGGACAGCTCTTTACACGGCTACCCCCACGGTCAGAATCCTGATGAGGAATGGGATAGTCAGCAAAAGGAAACAGACATTTTGTCCCTTAGATGAAAGAGGAGGAATCTCCCCTTTAGGACTCTCCCCAGGGCAGTCTTCATATTCCGGTTGCTCAGGCTGTAGATGAGGGGGTTCAGGACTGGGGGCACTACGGTGTAGAACACGGACAACAGCAGGTCTAACGTCGAGGGGAACCTGACGGAGGCGTCAAGTTAGCGCAGAAACAAGTCATGACAAAGAGAGTGACGACGACAAGGTTGGGCAGGAAATTGGAAAGGCTTTGTCCCGGCCCTCGGAGGCCGGCATCCTCAGCACGGCTCGGAAGATGCGCACGTACGAGACGATTATGAGAATGAAGCAGATGACACCTAAAGCTATCCCACCGGTGACGCTCACGTCGATGGCGATGTACTCCTCGGAGCAGGCGATCTTCAGCAGGGAGGGGACGTCACAGAAGAACTGCTGGACCCACAAAAGCTCAGGGAGAGAGTCGAAGCTGAATACAAGACCCCAAACATCACGCCGGTGAGCCAGGAGGTAGCCCCCATCTTTCTAAAGGCCGTGCCTTTCATGATGACCTCATAGAGCAGGGGGAGGCAGATGGCGGCGTAGCGGTCATAGGACATCGCCGTGAGAAGGAGAAACTCTGAACCGGCAAAGAGGACCACCAAGAAGACCTGAGCGGCACAGCCCAAGAAGGAGATGGAGTTGGAGTTGGTCAAGGAGTTGAGGACGGAGTTGGGGACGATCATGGTGATGAGTCAGAGGTCGAGGACAGACAGGATCCTGAAGAAGAAGGACACTGGAGTGTAGAGGCGCTGGTGGAGGACGGTGACAGCGATGATGGGGAGATTACCTATCAGTGCCGCCAGGTAGATCGGGGGAACAGCGTGGCGTGGACCAGCTGCAGCTTCCGGACCTCTGAGAATCCCAGCAAGAGGAATTCCGTCACCGTGGAGACGTTGGGCATTTTGGGTAGACAGCATTGAATTTCTGCAATGGATGAGGGAAGAGCCAAAGATAGAGCCAATTGATGGGATGAGTGAAGAAACTGATGGGACACTTAATGGTTAGTTTCTATGGAGAGGAGACAGTTATTGAATTCAAAATGATCTGTGAGTTCACCGTGGAGACACTGAACAATTCTGGGGGATGCTGTCGACTCATTGCACAGGAAGAGGGAAGGAAGACTTCAATTCAGTGACGTTGATGTTGGGGGTGAAGGAATAGGACTAAATCAATTAATTCTACTTATTGAGCACCTACAGAGGACGCGGCATTAATACATATAATCACTGCCCCCAGGGAACTTCCATTCTATTGGAAGCACAAAGCTTCGAACTATGTAGAAGCAGGGTGCTATTGGGAAGAGCACAGGCCTGAGAGTCAGAGGACCTGGATTCTAATCCCACTTCTACCAGTTCTCTGCTGCAAAGCCATGGGAAAATGACAATTTCTCAAAGCCTCAGTTTTCTCAATAGTAAAATGAGGATTCAATTCCCGTTTCCCTCTTACTTAGTCTGTGAATCCCTCGTGCGACACGGACATGTGTATACCAGATTGCCCTGAATCTCCCCTAGCACTTAATACTTTGCTTTGCACGTAGTAAGCACTTAATCAATATCAAGAGAATTATTTTGGGTTGAGGACACCGAAACTAAAATGAATAGCAGAGGTCAGAGAACATAAAGATATGTTCCTCACTGTTGTGAAATTTTTTTTGCTGATTCTAGAGTCAAACAAGAAATGTCTTTACACATAAAGTCATCCATTTAGTGGAGTGAGAACGGGCCTGGCAGACAGAAGGACCTGCATTCTAATCCTGTCTCCACCCCTCATCCTCTGTATGACCTGGGGCCAGTCACTTACGTTCTCTGAGCCTCAGTTACCTCATCTGTTAATTGGGGATTATAACTGAAAGCAGTATGTGGGGCATGGACTACTTCCAACCTGATTTGAGTGTATCCACCCCAGTGCTTAGTAGAGTACCTAGCATGCAACAAGCACTTAACGATACCATAAAACAAACAGCAAAAATAAAACCCATGTATACATCAAACTGATTCCATTTGCTCAATATCTACATTCTCACTTGAACTCACACAAACACAAGCATACTTCATCAGTCATCTCGTCCTTTCCTAAAGCATCCCTCAGCCTACATCTATCCTTTCCTCAGCCTAGTCTCGTGACAAGTTGTGTCTTTTAACAAGGAACAAAACTCACAATCGGCTTGAAGGATTTCCACCCTATGACTGCAATTCATCCTCTTTCCATCGTTCAACTCGTCTTCTCAGCTCTCAAAGCAACATTCTAGTTGTTACTCACGATCGGCTCTCCCATTCCCAACCTAGCCTGGAACTCCCTCTCTTATCGGCTCAAAATCAGAGAGAGCACAGTTCTTTCCGAACTGTGAGCACTGCTAAATTCCCCCCCGCCCCCTCCAACCGGCTTCCACCCAGATTCATTTCCCAGCCCTCTAAACCCACTTCACCTACCTCAAGCACGAATCAACTCATTTCCATCCTCATTTAGTGGAAAAAGCATGGGCCCAGGGGTTCTTTTCTTGACTGTGAGCTCCTTGAGGGGAGCATGCACATCTCCCAGCTCTATTCTATTCTGTTCTACCCTCCCAAGTATAGTTTAGTGGGAGTCAGAGGACTTGGGTTCTAATCCTGCCTCTGTCCCTTTGCTGCTGTGGTATCTTGGGTGAGTCGCTTCACTTCTCCGGGCCTCAGTTTCCTCATCTGTAAAATGACACCCAATAATTGCATATTCATCTTTCCATTCTGTTTTTCCTTCTAGAAGGGGCACTGAATGTGTCTGCAATGGTGTTCTAAAGAGGATAGAGGAAGGGCTAGGGAGTCAGAAGGAGTCAGAAGGACCTGGGTTCTAATTCCGGCTCCACCTCACATCTCTGTGTGACCGTGGGCAAGTCATTCAATTTCTCTGAGCCTCAGTTACCTCATCTGTAAAACGGGGATTAAGACTGTGAGTCCCATGTGGAACAAGGATTGTATCCAACCTGCTTAACTTGTATCTACCCCAACGCTTATGACAGTGCTTGGCACTGAGTAAGAGCTTAACAAGTACTACTATTATTGTTATTACTCTCCAAGTACATAGTGCACACAATAAGCACTCAATCAACATGACTCAAGATTAATCGATTGATAGTAAATTAGACAATGTGAACCTAGCCCAGTAGTCTGGAAAGCCCATGAGGGCAGGGATTCCACCTTTTCCCACTATTTGTCTTCTCCCAACATTTGGGAAGAACTCTTACAGGGAGGAATTGTTGATAGTGCCAGTGGCTGTCCAAAGCTGGCCACGCTCTGTCAGCCCTGCTTGTCACTGACCCTCTGCAAGGGATTCTCGGGCCCACTGAAGGACAAAGAGACTGTCCACAGTGCTGACACTGTCCTGGAGCACTGAAGCCGGGCGGGTAGGCGGGTAGTTGGCATGGTAGCGAGATGTGAGGAGGAAGGAGGAGAGGGGTGTGACGGTAGGGGGTTACTGAACTGGAAAACCCCTCCCCTCTTGCTAGCACCCCTGCCCCGTTGAGGGCCGTGACCCTGGTCCGAACCCCAACTTAGGCCCCAGACTGGCTCCATCTCTTCCATCCTCATCCTCGTCCTCCCCCCTCCACTCCATCCCACTCAACCCCAGTCACTCTCACCGGGGCAGCCTGGGGCTGGGGGGCGCTGACCTTTTCATTCATTCATTCATTCAGTTGTATTCATTGAGTGCTTACTGTGCGCAGAGCACTGTACTAAGCGCTTGGGAAGTACAAGCTGGCAGCATATAGAGACGGTCCCTACCCAACAACGGGCTCACAGTCTAGAAGGCGGAGACAGACTACAAAACAAAATATGTGGACAGGTGTCAATTCACCAGAATAAATTAAAATATAGCTACACTGGGCTGGTCTCTTCTTTCCCCTCAGACACATGGGTTCGTTCATCCAGGAAGGAGAAGAGAGGATCCCTGTAGCCCCCTCTGCTCTGCCTCAGACCCTTACAAGCTCTCCAGACGAGTCCTCGTCGCTGTAGATAAAGCAGGAGCTGCTCCGGAGGGGAACCCTGGAGGATGGCTCGGGACCCTGCCGAAGGAACCTCGTGGCGTGAACGATCCAAACACCCTTTGGTCACGTGGTTCCCGAGGCTCCTGGGCGAGGAGGATCCGGTTCCTGCAGCATCAGCAATGGTGCCGGCCCCCGGGGTTCTCATGGGAACAGCGGTATCTGCATCCCAGCGTCCCAGCGGTTCCTGTTTTCATCAACAGTCTTTAGCCACTGTGAATTTTTTTACCTTTGTCTAATTCCCAACCTGAGACACTCGATCTGTCAGTCAATCAGCCCACTGTAACTTTTTCTTCTAGCCTTTGGGAAGCGCTTATTATATATCAGGCACGATACTAACTGCTGAAGTAGATACAAGCTAATTTATTCATTCATTCAATCGTATTTATTGAGCGCTTACTGTGTGTTGAACACTGTACAAAGCGCTTGGGAAGTACAAGCTCATCAGATTGGACCGAGTCCCTGTCCCCCTTGGGGCTCACATCAAAATTCCCATTTTACAGATGAGGGACCTGAGGCCCAGAGAAGTGAAGTGACTTGCCCAAGGTCACACAGCAGACGAGTAGGGGAGCCGAGATTAGAACCCAGGTCCTTCCGTACTCTATCCACTAGGGCTCACTGCTTCTCTTGGCTTTCTGGGAGCAGGATACCCGGTCTCTTTACCCAAGAGGGACTTAATTGGAGTAGAGGCCAGGCAGCTTCCATGGGAATCCATGGAAAATCTAAATTGGAACCTGGCGATTCCTTTTTCCAGATTGCACTTATCTTCCGGTCGCTCTGAATAATCAAAAACGGACAGACAACCGGAAAGGTGAACCCTAACATCATTTGCCAGCTTACTAGCAGAGGAGATTTTTCTTTCACGTTGAATATGAAACTCCGCATGATGGACGGTCGCACAGAAAAGACGCCATAGAGGGCTACCAGGGCTACCACCCTCTTGGCTGCCCTGAACTCAGGCATCGCCCTGGGGGAGCATCCGGGGCCACGGAGATGGGGGACAGGCCCGTGGTTGCCTGTACAGGATAAACACCAAGTAGCGGCTGGGATTAGAACAAAGGTCCTTCTGAGTCCCAGGCCCAGGTTCTAATATGCTGTGTGACCTTGGGCAAGTCTCTTCACTTCTCTGGGCCTCAGTTACCTCATCTGGAAAATGAGGATTAAGACTGTGAGCCCCATGTGGGACAACCTGATTACCTTGTATCTACCCAGCGTTTAGAACAGTGCTTGACACATAGTACATATGTTTGTACATATTTATTACTCTATTTATTTATTTATTTTACTTGTACACATCTATTCTATTTATTTTATTTTGTTAGTATGTTTGGTTTTGTTCTCTGTCTCCCCCTTTTAGACTGTGAGCCCACTGTTGGGTAGGGACTGTCTCTATATGTTGCCAACTTGTACTTCCCAAGCGCTTAGTACAGTGCTCTGCACATAGTAAGCGCTCAATAAATACGATTGATTGATTGATAGTAAGCGCTTAACAAATACCAAAATTATTGAATTATCATTCTTATTATTCATCTGCATCTTTTTGCTTGACCTCCGTCTTTATGAATTGTTCCCCCCACTGGTCCCGCCAGGTCAGCGCTTAGAACAGTGCTTTGCACATCGTAAGTGCTTAGTAAATGCCATCATTATTATTATTATCCCAATTCTTATGGCTGCAAGTTCGCTGTCCCTCCTTGCTTCTTGTTTCGCCTGGCATTGGCAGAACTGTGCTGGATGTGTGGAGTTCTGTGTGCAATGCGAAGAGTTCAGAGTCTCTCATTTCCATTTATGACTTTAGTTTCTGCTGAGACAAAGGCCAGTCTATTTACAGACACACCCTTGACTGCTTCTAATTCTTTCTTCTGCTTCGTCTTGTTGTTCTAGGTGCAATGCAAAGAGTTCAGCGTCTCTCATTTCCATTTATGACTAGTTTCCGCTGAGACAAAGGCCAGTCTGTTTACAGACACACCCTTGAAAGCTTCTAATTCTTTCTCCGGCTTCTTCTTGTTTTTCTAGGTGCAATGGGAAGAGTTCAGAGTCTCTCATTTCCATTTATGACTTTAGTTTCTGCTGAGGCAAAGGCCAGTCTGTTTACAGACACACCCTGGACTGCTTCTGATTCTTTTTCCTGCTTCTTGTTCTTGTTACTAAGCCCTTACTATGGGCCAGACACTGTACTAAGTGCTGGAATCGATGCAAACTAATCAGAGTGGACGCAGCCCCTGTCCCACGTTGGGTTTGTAGTCTTAATCCCCATTTTTCAGATGAGGTAACTGAGGCCCGGGGAAGTGAAATGACTTGCCCAAGGGCACACAGCGGGCAAGAGGTGGAGGCGGGATTAGAACTCAGGGCCTTCTGACACCATGCCCTGTGCACTTTTCGCTCTTCACACTGCTACTCAGGCTTGTATGCTTTGCTCTACAATTACAGGTCTGGGTGGTTTAGTTCAGGGATTCCTGCTTACATAGATTGTGAACTCGATGTGGGCAGGGAACGTTTCTACCAACAGAGTTGTAGTGTCCCAAGTGCTCTGTACAGTGCTCTGTGCAGTACGTGCTCGCTAAATAGCATTGATACCGTTAAATGGAGTTTGTTTCAGGGTTTCACTAGTGAACTGGGAGTGATTATCATATGGGACAGGGACTGTGTCCAACCTGATGAGTTTGTAACTACCCCGGGGCTTAGTTCAGCTCCTGGCACGTAGTAAGTTCTCAGCAACTACAATTAAAAATTTGATAGCTTAATTGAGTGATTGCCTGAGACTTCCCTAGAAGAGAAGAGAATCAGCGTGGCTTGATGGAAAGAGCCCGGGCTTGGGAGTCGGAGGTCGTGGGTTCTAATCTCGGCTCCACCACCTGTCAACTGTGTGACTTCGGGCATGTCACTTCACTTCTCTGGACCTCAGTGCCCTCGTCTGCAAAATGGGGAATGACTGTGATCCCCACGTGGGACAACCTGACTACCTTGTATCTACCCCAGCGCTTAAAGCAGTGCTTAGCACATAGTAAGCGCTTAACAAATATGAACATTATTATTATTAAGAAGGTGACGTGTTTCCTACAGGATTTTTTTCCCAAAGGTACCCGTCCCCAGGACGAACTTCATGTGTCCCTGTTTCTCAGAGCCATCCTCTCACTCCCAGCATCCTCCTCAGGGAGGCCTTCAGGTCGCGGTTCCTCAGGCTGTAGATGAGGGGCTCAGGTCGGGGGGCACCACCGTGTAGAACATGGACACCAGCAGGTCCAGCGTGGAGGAAGAGTCTGAGGGCGGCTCGAGGTGGGCTACAGTTCCCGTGGAGATGAAAAAAATCATCACGGCGAGCTGGTACAGGCAGGTGGAGAAGGCTTTGGCCCAGCCCTCGGCGGCTGGTATCCTCAGCACAGCCTGGAAGATGCGCACGTACGAGACGACGATGGAGACGAGACATGAAACGTTCAAAATGACGGAGAAGACCGTGACTCCAATCTCCTGAAGGTTCCCACTGGGGACTGAAAGTTCCATCATTTGGGGAGAGTCACCGAAGAAATGGCGCATCACGTTGGACCCGCCGAAGCTGATGGAGAAGGTGGCGGCCTCGTGCGTGGTGGCGCTCACGGGCCAACCCAGACAGGAGGCGGCAGCCATCTTCCCACAGACCCCTTGGTCCATAATGACCTCGTAGCGCAGGGGGAGGCAGATGGCGGCGTAGCGGTCATAGGACATCGCCGTGAGCAGGGCCACTTCGACACCCACAAGGGTGATTACTAAGAAGACTTAAGAGATGCAACCCGGGACAGAGATTTCTCTGCAGTTGGTCAGAGAATTGTGGATGGATTTGGGGGCGGTGACGGAGATGTAGCAGAGGTCGAGGACAGGCAGGTGCCTGAGGAAGAAGTACATCGGGGTGTGGAGGCACCGGTCGAAAGCGGTGGCGGCGACGATGAGGAGATTCCCCGTCAGGGCCGCCAGGTAAACCAGAAGGAACAGCGAGGCCCGGAACAGCTGCAGTTCCCGGACCTCCGAGAATCCCAGCAGGAGGAATCCCGTCACTGCCGTGCCATTGGCCATTTCCTTCCCAGAGATAAGATGTACTAGCTGTGTAGGAGAAGACCGTTTTTAGCCATTACAAATTCATCCATTCAATCGTATTTATTGAGCGCTTACTGTGTGCAGAGCACTGTACTATGCACTTGGGAAGTACCAGTTGGCAACATATAGAGGCGGTCCCTACCCAGCAACAGGCTCACAGTCTAGAAGGGGGAGACAGACAACAAAACAAAACATCTGTCAAATCATCACACAGTAAGTCTTTGTAAATACTTTTACTACTATTCCTACTTTCTTCTGGTGGACACGATCATGGTGACACATATTTGACTCTCCCAAGTGCTTAGTAGAGTTCTCTGTACATGGTCAGCGCTCAATACATGCCACTGATTGATGGCTGGATTAATCAATGGCTGCTTCCCCTTCTAGACTATAAGCTCCTTGTGGGCAAGGAACATGTCAACCAACTCTGCTGTAATATACTCTCCCTAGTGCTTAGTACAGTGTTCTGGACGTAGTAAGGGCTCAATAAACGCGATTAATTGATAGCGCTCAATAAATACCATTGATGGATCGATTGATTGAGGACACACAGCCAGTTTGAGGTTACCCATTTTCAAGTAGACTGTAATATACCATAATAATAATAATAATAATAATATGTTCAATTCACCGGATTTGAATACTACCTGAGGCAACCGTTGAACTCATACTATGTTCCAAGCGCTGGAATGGATAAAGTCCAATTGTGGCTTAGTGGAAACAGCCCGGGCTAGGGAGTCAGAAGTCGTGAGTTCTAATCCCGACTCAGCTGTGTGACTTTAGGCAAGTCACTTCACTTCTCTGCGCCGCAGTTCCCTGATTTGTAAAATGGGGATTAAGACTGGGAGCCCCACGTGGGACAACCTGATTACCTTGTTTCTACCCTAGTACTTAGACCAGTCCTTGGCACATCTTAAGTGCTTAGCAAATACCATTATTATTATTATCATTATTATTAGATCAGGTGCAGTTCCTTTCCCACACGGGCTCATAGTCTAAGAGGAAGGAAAACAGATATTTTAATGCCCATTTTATAGATGAGGAAACTGAGTCATGTAGAATTTAAGTGATTTGTCCAAGATCACACAGAAGGGAAGTGACTCCCAGCACACTGCTCTTTCCATTAGTATGCACCCTTTATACACACATTAATATCGATCATGCAGTGGTATTTACTGAGCGCTCACTGTTAGCTACACTAAGCAAATGGAGAGTACAACAGAATTGATAGACACATTCCCTGACCTCACTGAGCTTGTCTTCCCTCCTACGTAAACTGTGAGCACTATGTGGGACCAAAACCGCGTCCGAAGAGATTAACCTCTATCTACCCCAGAGCTTGGAACAGGACTTGACACGTGGGGAGCGCTTAATAAATAATAAATGAATAAAAATTATAAAATGAATGAATAAATAAATAAGAACTGCATCCAAACAGATTAACATGTATCTATGAGAAGATACAAGAGCCATGCTGCTTCTCGTGGCTCAGTGGAAAGAGCCCTGGCTTTGGAGTCAGGGGTCATGGGTTCAAATCCCAGGTCCATTTATTGTCAGCTGTGTGACTTTGGGCAAATCACCTAACTTCTCTGGGCCTCAGTTACCTCATTTGTAAAAAGGGGCATTGACTGTGAGCCCCCCATGGGACAATCTGACCACTCTGTAGCCTCCCCAGTGCTTTACACATAGTAGGCACTTAATAAATGCCATTATTATTATTATTACCCCAGTGCTTAGAACAGTACTTGACACATGGGAAGTGTTTAATAAATAATACATAAATAAAAATAAACGAATAGATGAACAGAAAGTCTAGAGATGCATGGAGACTGTCTGGATCCTTTCAGGAAAAATGTAGTTTTTAGGTATATGTTTAGCATTTACTATGTGCCCGGCGCTATACTAAGTTCTGGGGTAAACTCAAGCTAATCAAGTTGGACATAGTCCCTGTCCCACATGGGGCTCACAGTCTTAATCCTCATTTCACAGTTGAGGTCACTGAGGCACAGAAAAGCCAAGTGACTTGTCCAAGGCATACAGTAGACAAGCGTCAGAGCCGGGATTAGAACCCAGGTCCTTCTGGCTCGCAGGCCCGGGCTGTTTCCGATAGGCCACACTGCTTCTCCGCGGTGGCCGCTAAACCCCACACCCAACACTTTTCCTGACAACGGATAAAATGGCACATAGAGTCCTCACGTACCAACTGAGATGGGAGGGATTGAGTTGACCAATCTCGTCCACCTCCTCTTCTCCGAACACCGGAACCCCAAGAGCAAATCTCTGATGGTCACCTCCTCTCCTTTCGACGAGAGGCCGGAACGAGCCGAGCCGTGGAGGGGGTGGGATACTTTATCCCTCTCCTGTTGCGGGGTATCTTTTGTATCACTGTGTCCACCCCGGTCACCGCTTTTACTAGTTGGGGTGCTTGTCTAGGGAGGGGCGAGGAGCTCAGAGACACAGTGAAACCACCTGAGACACTGCACGTCCCGCCAGGCCTTTGCTAATCTCCTGGAACACCTAGAGTTTTGTTGTTTGTTTGTTTTTATGGCATTTGTTAAGCACTTACTAGGCGTTAAACGCTATTCTAACCGCTGTTTGGACAATCCACTTAACCTGTGGTCCAGGAATTCACGTTCAGGTAATAATAATAATAATAATAATAATAAGAATAAGAATAAGAATAAGAATAAGAATAAGAATAAGAATAATAATGGCATTTGTAAATAGCTTACTACGTGCAAAGAACCGTTCTAAGCGCTGAGGAGGATACAAGGTGATCAGATTGTCCCACATGGGGCTCACAGTCTTAATCCCCATTTTACAGATGAGAGAACTGAGGCCCAGAGAACTGTGCCCAAAGTCACACAGCTGACAAGTGACGGAGCAGGCATTTGAACCCATGACCTCTGACTCCTAAGCCCGGGCTCTTTCCACTGAGCCACACTGCTTCTCACAGTAGATAGGTACCATGTACTTCTCATAGGTACATAGTAGAAGTCATATTTGCATTCATTAAGTGCTTACTGGGTGCAGAACATTGTACTAAGCACTTAGTGGAGTGCTCTGCACATAATAAGAGCTCAATTAATATGACTGAATGAAGACCTGTACTTCCCAAGTGCTTAGTACAGTGCTTTGCACACAGTAAGTGCTCAATAAATACGATTGAATGAATGAATAACAGAAGCAGGCTCAGTGGAAAGAGCCCGAACTTGGGAGTCAGAGGTCGTGGGTTCTAATCCCGGCTCCACCACTTGTCAGCTGTGTGACTTTGGGCAAGTCACTTCACTTCTCTGGACCTCAGTTACCTCATCTGGAAAATGGAGATGAAGACTGGGAGCCCCACGTGAGGCAACCTGGTTACCTTGAATCCCCCCAGCGCTTATAACAGTGCTTGGCACATAGTAAGCGCTTAACAAATGCCATTATTATTATTATTGTTATTATTATTATTATTATCATAAATGACAGGAGAAAGTACATGGACGGGGAATTAAACACAGTCCCCGTCCCGCATGCAGATTACAATCATCATCATCATCATCAATCGTATTTATTGAGCGCTTACTATGTGCAGAGCACTGTACTAAGCGCTTGGGAAGTACAAATTGGCAACATATAGAGACAGTCCCTACCCAACAGTGGGCTCACAGTCTAAAAGGGGGAGACGGAGAACAAAACCAAACATACTAACAAAATAAAATAAATAGGATAGATATGTACAAGTAAAATAAATAAATAAATAAATAGAGTAATAAATATATACAAACATATATACATATATACAGGTGCTGTGGGGAAGGGAAGGAGGTAAGATGGGGGGATGGAGAGGGGGACGAGGGGGAGAGGAAGGAAGGGGCTCAGTTTGGGAAGGCCTCCCGGAGGAGGTGAGCTCTCAGCAGAGCCTTGAAGGGAGGAAGAGAGCTAGCTTGGCGGAGGGGCAGAGGGAGGGCATTCCAGGCCCGGGGAATGACGTGGGCCGGGAGTCGATGGCGGGACAGGCGAGAACGAGGTACAGTGAGGAGATTAGCGGTGGAGGAGCGGAGGTTGCGGGCTGGGCAGTAGAAGGAGAGAAGGGAGGTGAGGTAGGAGGGGGCGAGGTGGTGGAGAGCCTTGAAGCCCAGGGTGAGGAGTTTCTGCCTGATGCGCAGATTGATTGGTAGCCACTGGAGATTTTTGAGGAGGGGAGTAATATGCCCAGAGCGTTTCTGGACAAAGATAATCCGGGCAGCAGTATGAAGTATGGATTGAAGTGGAGACAGACACGAGGATGGGAGATCAGAGAGAAGGCTGGTGCAGTAGTCCAGACGGGATAGGATGAGAGCTTGAATGAGCAGGGTAGCAGTTTGGATGGAGAGGTAAGGGCGGATCTTGGCAATGTTGCGGAGCTGAGACCAGCAGGTTTTGGTGACGGCTTGGATGTGAGGGGTAAATGAGAGAGCGGAGTCGAGGATGACACCAAGGTCGCGGGCTTGTGAGACGGGAAGGATGGTAGTGCCGTCTACAGGGATGGGAAAGTGAGGGAGAGGACAAGGTTTGGGAGGGAAGACAAGGAGTTCAGTCTTCGACATGTTGAGCTTTAGGTGGCGGGCAGACATCCAGATGGAGATGTCCTGAAGGCAGGAGGAGATGCGAGCCTGGAGAGAGGGGGAGAGAGCAGGGGCAGAGATGTAGATCTGGGTGTCATCAGCGTAGAGATAATAGTTGAAGCCGTGGGAGCGAATGAGGTCACCAAGGGAGTGCGTGTAGATGGAGAACAGAAGGGTACCAAGCACTGAACCTTGGGGAACCCCCACAGTAAGAGGATGGGAGGGGGAGGAGGAACCTGCGAAAGAGACTGAAAAAGAACGACCGGAGAGATAGGAGGAGAAGCAGGAGAGGACGGAGTCTTTGAAGCCAAGGTCAGATAGCGTGTTGAGGAGAAGGGGGTGGTCCACCGTGTCAAAGGCAGCTGAGAGGTCGAGGAGTATTAGGACAGAGTATGAGCCGTTGGATTTGGCAAGCAGGAGGTCATTGGTGTCCTTTGAGAGGGTAGTTTCCGTGGAATGAAGGGGACGGAAGCCAGACTGTAGGGGGTCGAGGAGAGTGTTGTTGTTGAGGAATTCGAGGCAGCGCGTGTAGACAACTCGTTCAAGGAGTTTGGAAAGGAATGGTAGGAGGGATATGGGACGATAACTAGAAGGTGAGGTGGGGTCAAGAGAGGGTTTTTTAGGATGGGAGATACATGGACATGATTTTAGATTACAATCTAAAAGTGGATGGAAATCACATCTACCAACTCTGTTGTACCGAATGATCCCAAGTGCTCTGCATCATCATCATCATCAATGGTATTTATTGAGTGCCTACCATGTGTAGAGCACTGTACTAAGCACTTAATTCCTTAGTAGATACCATTGATTGATTGATAGTTGTCCTTCATCCTTGAAGAAGATTCCACAACGATAATAAGAAAATAGTAAGTGCTTAACAAATGCCATAATAATGGCATAGTGAGTGCTTAACAAATAACATAATAATGGTAATTCAATTGCCTAACAATTGCCATAATAATAAGGACAATGCGTGCTTAACAAATACCATCATAATAACATAGTGCGTGCTTAACAAATACCACAATAATAATAATATTGTAAGTGCTTAACCTATGCCATAATATAGTGTGTGCTTAACAAATACCATAATAAAAATATAGTAAATGCTTAACAAATGCCCCAATAATATAGTGAGTGCTTAATAAATCCCATAATAATAATATAATAGTAATGATGGCATTTATTAAGTGTCTACTAATAATATAGTGAGTGCTTAATTTATACCATAATAATAGCAGAGTGCTAAACAAATATTATAATCTAGTAAGCACTGAACAAATACAACAGCAATGATGATAATATTAATATTTATTGTACATCTAGGCGGATAAATTTAGGTGGACCAATCTCCCCCTCAGTTTTGCAATTTTTCTGCTTCTAGAGGTTGAATGTAACGACCCACTGGGAATCCTAACTTCTGTGAGCAAGCGGGATCTCCGGAGGATAGGAGAAGATGAGAGTCATACGTTTTTCAGGAGTTCATAAAATCGGCTCCTCTGTATCTGCAGTACGTTGTTCTGAGAGTTTTGGCCACCAGTTGTGGGCTCAGATGGGAAGACCAGAGATCTAGTGCACTTTCTGACGATCGTGAGTGCGGTGGCTGAGACTCAGGCAATTGTGAGAGCTAAGGAGGGAATCCATCAATCAACGAGGGCTTACTGGGTGTAGAGCACTGCACTAAGCAGTTGGGAGAGCACACTAGTACAGAATGGGTAGACACGTTCGCTGCCCACTGCCTGGCTACTTGTTTTGTTTTTGCCTGTCCCCTTGTTTTGTTTTGTTGTCTAGACTGTGAGCCCGTTGTTAGGTAGGGATTGCCTCTATCTGTGGCCGAATTGGACTTTCCAAGCGTTTAGCCCAGTGCTCTGCACACGGTAAACGCTCAATAAATACGACTGAATGAAGGAATGAATGAGCCTACGGGCTAGAATTAGAGGCAGATAAGTTAGTCAAAGAATCAGTGGTATTATCCAGCGCTCACTGTGTGCAGAGCACTGATTGAGTGATTGGAAGATTCCAGTGTAATAGAGTTGGTGGACATGATCTCTGCCCCAGTGATCTTACACTGTACACGGGGAGGCAGGCATTAGTCAATCAGTGTTATTTATTGAGCGCTTGTGTGAAGAACACCAAAATTAGCAACTGGAAGAATATGATATAACAGAGTCGGTAATAATAATAATGACAGTATGTGTTAATCGCTTACTATGTGCCAAGCACTGTGGATGATGATGATGGCATTTGTTAAGCGCTTACTATGTGCAAAGCTCTGTTCTAAGCGCTGGGGGGATACAAGGTGATCAGGTTGTCCCTCGTGGGGCTCACAGTCTTAATCCCCATTTTACAGATGGGGTAACTGAGGCCCAGAGAAGTGAAGTGACTTGCCCAAAGTCACACAGCGGACAAGTGGCGGAGCCGGCAGTAGAACCCACGACCTCTGGCTCCCAAGCCCGGGCTCTTTCCACTGAGCCACGCTGCTTCTCTAGACACATTCGCTGTCCACAACGAACTGACGACTGGAGGGAGTGAGCAAAGCTCTCTCATTTCATTCCTGACTTGTTTCTAAGAAGACCCGTGAGAAAGGTGAACTTGATTTTCTTTCTATTCGACCACACTCAGGGTACTGTTTACAGGACACAGGATGACTAACCTCGGGAGAGATCTTCTGGTCTGAAGCAAAGACCGAGAACGGAGAGGTTTTTATGATGATGATGGCATTTGTTAAGCTCTTACTATGTGCCCAACACTGTTCTAAGCGCTGGGGTAGACACAAGATCATCAGGTTGACCTAGCTGGTGCTCACAGCCTTCATCCCCATTTTTTAGATGAGGGAACTGAGACACAGAGAAGTGAAGTGACTTGCCTAAAGTCACACGGTTGGCAAGTGATGGAGCGGGGATTAGAACCCATGACCTCTGACTCCCCAGCCCGGCCGCTATCTACTAAGCCATGCTGCTTCTATTTGTTTTGATATCCATTCAGCGCTTAGAACAGTGCTTGGCACATAGTAAGCATGGCTCAGTGGAAAGAGCACGGGTTTGGGAGTCAGAGGTTGTGGGTTCTAATTCCGGCTTCACCACTTAGCTGTGTGACTTTGGGCAAGTCACTTTACTTCTCTGTGTCTCAGTTCCCTCATCTGTAAAATGGGGATTAAGATTGTGAGCCCCATGTAGGACAATCTGATTACCTTGTATCTACTTCAGTGCTTACAACAGTGCTTGGCATATAGTAAGCACTTAACAAATACCGTTATTATTATTATTATTATTGTACGCACTTAAATACCATCATCATCATCATCATCATCATCATCATCATTATGGTATAATATTACTATTATTATTCTAATTACTGTTCTATTCTACTAATATACATTCTGGGCTGTTCCACTGTTCTATTATTACTCTTCTAAGAGCTGGAGTAGATTACAAGTTCATGAGGTTGGATACAGTCTCTATCCTGCATGGGACTCACGGTCTAAGTAAGGGAGAGAAGAGGGGAACTGAGGCACAGAGAAGTTAAGTGATTCGTCCAAGGTCACACAGAAAGCAGTTGGCAGAACCAGGATTAGAACCCAGCTCCTCTGACTTCCAGGCCCATGCTCTTTCCACTAGTTCATGCTGCTTCTCCCAAGCTTGTTAGTTTGAAAGTCCCTTGGAGGCTGCAGAGACCCTGCTCTGAGAAGCTGTCCATCAGCCTGGTTTCAAGGCTCTCCATCCCCTCGCCCCGTCCTCCCTCAGCTTCCTTCTCTCCTTCTCCAGCCCATCCCGCACCCTCCGCTCCTCTGCCACCGCTAACTTCCTCACTGGGCCTTCTTCTCGCCCGTCCCGCCATCGACCCCCGGCCCACGTCCTTCCCCTGGCCTGAAATACCCTCCCTCCACACATCCACCAAAGTAGCTCTCTTCCTCCCTTCAAAGCCCTACTGAAAGCTCACCTCCTTTTCATCTGCTCCTCCTCCCCTCCCTTTGCTCTACCCCCTTGCTCAATAAATACGACTGAATGAATGAATGAATGAAGTCTTAACCTGCCCTCCATCCTGCCGTGGCCTGTGATATGGTGCCTTGTACCATATTTCTTTGTTCATATTAACGTCTGCCTCCCCCTCTAGACTGCAAGCTCTTTGTGGGCAGGGAATATGTCTGTTAATTCTGTTGAATTGTACTCTCCCCAGCATTTAGTACAGTGCTCTGCAAATAGCCAATAAATGCCATTGATCGATTGACTAATTAATTGATTGATTGGGAGAAGCAGCATGGCTTAGTGGAAAGAGCGTGGGCTTGAGAGTCAGGGGTGGTTAGAAGGTGGTTCTAATACCACCTCTGCCGCTTAACAGCTGTGTGACTTTGGGCAAGTCACAACTTCTCTGGGACTCAGTTACGTCCCCGTAAAATGGGGATTAAGAGTGCGAGCCCCACGCGGGACAACCTGATTATCTTGAATCTACCCCAACGCTTAGAACAGTGCTCAGCACATAGTAAGCGCTTAACAAATACCATCATTATTATTATTATTTTCATAATGAAAACTGGAGGAGCTTGGGTTCAGCTGTAGTTGCAGCTTTCCTCGTTTTGGAGAAAAATTAAAGCTGCTGGGATTTTTGTCAAATATTTCCGTTCCTGGGCAGCATTTCCCAATAGTCAATCCATCGATCAATCATTAGTATTGATTGAATGTCTTTCATCTGTAGAGGTCACGCCCTGGGTGCAGAAAAGAAAATGCAAAGGAGGAAAGAGTAGGATTTAATCCTCATTTTACAGTTGAGGTAACTGGGTCCAGAGAAATGAAGTGACTTGCCCAAGGTCACACAGCAGACACATGACAGAACCGCGATTAAAGCCCAGGTCTTCTGACTCCCAGGCCCGTGCTGTAGTCACTAGATCACACTGCTTGGATAACAATATTTTCACCTCCATCCATCCCACAGGACCCTGTTTCCTATTTCCCCACAAGGAAGAAATGGTCAACCACACGGCATTGAGGGAATTCCTGCTCCTGGGATTCTCGGAGGTCCGGGAGCTGCACCTGGTCCAGGCCGCGCTGTTCTTCTTGGTCTACCTGGCGGCCCTGACGGGGAATCTCCTCATCGTCGCCATCACCGCCCTCGACCGGCGCCTCCACACCCCCATGTACTTCTTCCTCAGGAACCTGCCTGTCCTCGACTTCTGCTACATCTCCGTCACTGTCCCCAAATCCATCCACAACTCCCTGACTGACCGTATATCCATTTCCTTCCTGGGCTGTGCTACCCAGCTCTTCTTGGTGGTCCTGTTTGCCGCCTCAGAGATGTTCCTCCTCACGGTGATTGTCCTACGACTGTTACGCCCCCATCTTCCTCACCCTGCGCTACGAGGTCATCATGGACCGAGGGGCCTGTGGGAAGAAGGCCGCCACCTCATAGCTCGGCGGAGAGCTGAACGGAGTCATCCACACCTCTGTGATTCTCTCCCTCCTCTTCTGAGACACCAACGCCATCCATCAGTTCTTCTGCGACATCCCTTTCCTCATCCGGCTTTCCTGTTCCAGACGCTACAACGACGAGATTGCCGTTATGGGCCTCAGTGTGTTTCTGGGCCTCAGTTGTTTCATCGGTATCGTCGTCTCGTACGCACGCATCTTCAGGGCCGTGCTGAGGATGCCGGCCGCCGAGGGCGGGGCCAAAGCCTTCTCCACCTGCCTGGCTCACCCGTCGTCGTCAACTTGTTTCTCTCTACTTCCTTCTTTACCCATCTCAAGCCTCCCTAAGACTCCACCTAGACGCTGGACCTGCTGTTGTCCGTGTCCTACGCTGTGGTGCCCCCCGCCCTGAACCCCCTCATCTACAGCCTGAGGAACCGGGACATGAAGTCCACCCTGGGGAGGGTGCTGAGGTGGAAATGTTTCAAGTAGAATGGAATATCTCCACTCTGTTCAAAAGTGGAAGATCAGTATTGACTCTATCCACCAATTAATCAGCAATGTCCTTCTAGACTGTGAGCCCGTTGTTGGGTAGGGACCGTCTCTATATGTTGCCAACTTGTACTTCCCAAGAGCTTAGTACAGTGCTCTGCACACAGTAAGCGCTCAAAAATACGATTGAATGAATGAATGAATGAATGAGTGCTAACTGTATGCAGAGCACTCTACTAAGCATAGATCCATTGGAGAACAGAGATATGTGTGATCTGAAAATTTTGGCACGTAGATATTCAATTAATCGTATTTATTGAGTGTTTTCATTTTTTAATGAGATTTGTTAAGCGCCTTACTATGTGCCTGGCCTGGAATGCCCTCCTTCCATACACCTGCCAAGCTAGCTCTTTTACTCCCTTCAAAGCCCTACTGAGAGCTCACCTCCTGCAGGAGACGTTCCCAGACTGAGCCCCCTTTTTCCTCTCCTCCTCCCCATCCCCCCTGCCTTCCCTCCCTCCCCTCCCCACAGCACCTGTATATATATTTGTACAGATTTATTACTCTATTTTACTTGTACATATTTACCATTCTATTTATTTTGTTAATGATGTGCTTGTAGCTTTAATTCTATTTGTTCTGACAATTTTAACACTTGTCTAGATGTTTTGTTTTGTTGTCCGTCTCCCCCTTCTAGACTGTGAGCCCGTTGTTGGGTAGGGACCGTCTCTAGATGTTGCCGACTTGTACTTCCCAAGCGCTTAGTACAGTGCTCGGCACACAGTAAGCGCTCAATAAATATGATTGAATGAATGAATGCCAGGCACTGTTCTAGACACTAGGGTAAATTAAGCTCACAGTCTTAATCCCCATTTGACAGATGAGGTAACTGAGGCATGGAGAAGTTAAGTGGCTTGCCCAAAATCTTACAGCAGACGAATTGCAGAGCCGGAATTAGAACCCTTGTCATATTTACTGAGTGCCAAGCACTGCACTAAAAAACAAAAATACCCTCCTGTTAGATTTGGATAGATAGGGGTAGACAGGGAACATACGTATCACCTCTGTTGTAATGTCCTCTCCTAAGCACTTAGTACAGTGCTCTGCACACAGTAACCACTAATAAAAATCACCGATTGACTGATTCAAGTAGTACAATTTGTGCTTCGATCTTGCCTATCTCACCGGCAACCCCTCGCCCATATTCATTCAATCGTATTTCTTGAGCACTTACTGTATGCGGAGCACTATATGAGAAGCAGCGTGGCGCAGTGGAAAGAGCCTGGGCCTGGTAGTCAGAAGTCATGGGTTCTAAACCTGGCTCCACCACTAATCAGCTGTGTGACTTTGGGCCAGTCACTTAACTTCTCTGTGCCTCAGTTCCCACCTCTGTAAAATGGGGATGAAGACTGTGAGCCCAACGTGGTACAACCTGCTTACCTTGTATCTACCCCAGTGCTTGGAACAGTGCTCGGCACATAGTAAGTGCTTAACAAATACCATAATCACATCATCATCACTGTACTAAGCGTAGCTCAGTGGAAAGAGCCCGGTCTTGGAAGTCAGAGGTCATGGGTTCTAATCCGGACTCCACCACATATCTGCCTTGTGACCTTGGGCTAGTCACATAACATCTCTGACCCTCAGTTTCCTAATCTGTAAAATGGGAATTAAGTCCGTGAACCCCACGTGGGACAACCTGATCACCTTGTATCCCCCCAGCACTTAGAACAGTGCTTTGCATATAGTAAGTGCTTAACAAATGCCATCATTATTATTATTATTACTAAGCCCATATCCTACCTCTGGCCTAGAACACCTTCAGCCTTCATAGCCAACAGACTATCACCCTCCCCACCTTCAAAGACTTATTAAAATCACATCTTCTCCAAGAGGCCTTCCTCGACTAAGTCCCCATTTCCCCTGCTCCTTCTCCCTTCTTTGTCATCTACGCGCTTGGATCTGTGTCCTTTGGGCATTTAATATTTCTTTACTCTGTGTTGAGCAGTGGACTAAAACCCAGCCCACACACTTCACTCCTCTAACTCCAAACTTCTCACCGTACCTCATTCTCATCTGTCGCGCCGACGACCTCTCACTCACATCCTGCCTCTGGCCTGGAATAGCCTCCCTCCTCAAATCCAACAGACAATGACCCTGCCCCCCTTCAAAGCCTTATTGAAGGGATATTTCCTCCAAGAGGACTTTCCTGGCTAAGTCCTCATTTCCTCTTCTCCCTTGCCCGGATTTGCTTCCTTAATTCACCTCTCCTTCAGCCCCACAGCTATTATGTCCATATCTGGAATTTATTTATTTATATCAATGTCTGTCTCCCGCTCTAGGCGGTTAATTTGTGGTGGGCAGTGAATGTGTGTGTTATTCTCAGAAGAAGCAGCATGGCGTAGTGGATAGAACACAGGCCTGGGAGTCAGAAGGTCATGGGTTCTAATTCCGGCTCTGCCACTTGTCTGTTGTGTGACCTTGGACGAGTCTCTTATCATCATCATCATCATCATCAATCGTATTTATTGAGCGCTTACTATGTGCAGAACACTGTACTAAGCGCTTGGGAAGTACAAATTGGTAACATATAGATATAGTCCCTACCCAACAGTGGGCTCACAGTCTAAAAGGGGGAGACAGAGAACAAAACCAAACATACTAACAAAATAAAATAAATAGAATAGATATGTACAAATAAAATAAATAAATAAATAGAGTAATAAATATGTACAAACATATATATACATATATACAGGTGCTGTGAGGAAGGGAAGGAGGTAAGATGGGGGGATGGAGAGGGGGACGAGGGGGAGAGGAAGGAAGGGGCTCAGTCTGGGAAGGCCTCCTGGAGGAGGTGAGCTCTCAGCAGGGCTTTGAAGGGAGGAAGAGATCTAGCTTGGCGGATGGACAGAGGGAGGGCATTCCAGGCCCGGGAGAGGACTCTGTGCCTCAGTTACCTCATTTGTAAAATGAGTATTGAGACTGTGAGCCCCAAGTCGAATAAGGGATTGTCAATTTTCTTGTATCCACGACAGTGTCTGGAACATAGTAAGCGCTAACGAAAATACCACAATTATTACTCTTATTGAACTCTCCCAAGCTCTGTGTACTGTAAGCGCTCAATAAATACGATTGACTGACTGAATGACTAAATGCTTGGGAGAGTACGGGTGAATAAACTGAGGTACGGAGAGGCTAATCAATTTGCCCAAGGTTATAGCGGGCAAGAACCCAAATTAGGCTTTGCAATCCAGAGCCCTTTCCAATAGACTTCCCCACTGAGACCCTCATTTCCCACCCCATAAGGTACAGAGTCCAGAGGGGATAATGAGAGCTTATAACGTCCCCCTCCTCCCCTATCCCAACTCTCCTCACGTCTGTGGGGCTCCGGGGACTACCCAAGGTAATCACCTTGGGCAGGTTACTTCACTTCTCGGAGCCTCAGTTCCCTCATCTTTACATGGGGATTAAAATGTTACCCCCATGTGGGACATGGACTGTGTCCAACTTGATTAGTTTGTATCTACCCCAGCGCTTAACCAACTTGTACTTCCCAAGCGCTTAGTACAGTGCTCTGCACACAGTAAGCGCTCAATAAATACGATTGATTGATTGATTGATTGATTGATTGATTAGCGCAGTGCCTGGCTCATAGTGAGTGCTTGAAAAAGATCGTAAAATAAAAAAGGACAGCACAGTCACTGTCGCAACCGTTTCATCCTCCTCATGCACCTCAACACTCTGGGGAGTTTGGACTCGGGGGAGATCTGAGAGCTGATGTCACCCTGTCCCTTCCCCGGTTTCTAATGCCACATAGGTATGCATTCTGGGCTCACCCCGGGGCTGCCAACCCCCTTCTCCCTGAAGGCTTCTGGGTAACAAAGTCCAAAGATCCCTCCGTGCCTTGAGGCCCCCAAACAACCAGACACACCTACCTGTGCCTCCAAGGGCAATCCACAGATTCTCCGTAAAAATGACCAACACCACCATGGTGATGGAATTCCTGCTCCTGGGATTCTCGGAGGACCAGGAGCTGCAGCTGGCCCAGGCCGCGCTGTTCCTCCTGGACTACCTGGCGGCCCTGACGGGTAATCTCCTCATCGTCGCCGTCACCGCCCTCGACCGGCGCCTCCACACCCCCATGTACTTCTTATTCAGGGACCTCCCCGTCCTCGACCTCTGCCTCATCTCCGTCACCGTCCCCAAATCTAACCACGACACCCTGATCAATGGCAGAGCCGTCTCTGTATGGGGCTGTGTGGCTCAGGTCTTTTTTGTGATTTCGTTTGCCTTCTCGGAGTTATCCGTCCTCACGGCCACGTCCTACGACCGCTACGCCGCCATCTGCCTCCCCGTGCGCTACGAGGTCTTCATGGACCGAGGGGCCTGTGGAAAGATGGCGGCCACCTCCTGGCTCAGCGGGGGCCTGTTCAGGACGATGTACAGAGCCGGAACATTTACACTGAGCTTCTGTGGCTCTAATATGATCCAGAAGTTCTTCTGCGACATCCCTTCCTTACTGAAGATCTCCTGTTCCGCAACGCACATCGTCATCGACGTCAGCATAGCCACTGCATTTAGCTTGGCTTTTATCTCCTTCTCGTACGTGCACATCTTCTGGGCAGCACTGAGGGTGCCAAAGCCTTCTCCACCTGCCTGCTCCACCTCGTCGTCGTCACCATCTTCCTCTGGACTGGCGCCGTGGCCTACCTCAAGCTCAGGTCTGACACCGCCTCGACCCTGTACCTGCTGGTGTCCGTGTTCTACACCACGGTGCCCCCCGCCCTGAATCCCCTCATCTACAGCCTGAGGAACCGGGACATGAAGGCCGCCCTGCTGGGGAGGATCCTGAGCGGGCATACGGTCCTCCAGAATAAAGATCCCCTCTTTTTGACCTGACATTTTCCGCAGAATGGTTCCGAACCCCCGGCTGTGAACTGCACTCAACGAGGTGTTGTCATTTTTCCTTCCCTGGTGATCAGTCAATCGGCGGTATTTATTGAGCGCTTATTCTGTGCGACGCACTGTACTAAGTGTTTGGGAAAGGCCAACACAACAGAATTGTTAGAGACGTTCCCCTCCCACAAGGAGCTTACAGTCTTGACCACACTTCGCTATGCCCATCTCCCTTCCCTTGATTTCCCAGATTCCAAATACTTCCCTGATTGAATTGCTATTTATCCAGAATCATAATCCACAGCTGATCAATCTCATGTCCAGTACAGATCACTCTCCCCACCTTCACAGCCTTACTGAAGGCAAATCTCTTCCAAGAGGCCTTCCCTGACCAAGGCTTCATCTCCTCATCTCCCACTCCCTTCTGCTTCCACCTTGCACTTGGATTTGCTCCCTTTATTCACCCTTCCTTCAGCCCCACAGCACTGGTATCCATATCCATAATTTATTTATTTGTTTTCATCTCTGTCTCCCTCATTAGTCCGTAAGCTCACTGTGGGCAGGGAACGTGTCTACCGACTCTGTTATATTATGCTGCCCCAAGCACGTAGTACAGCCTTCTGCACCCGGCAAGCGCTCAATAAATGACACTGATTGATTGATTGGCTAATATGGTCCCGGATAACTTTCCGTGCAATATTTTAACATTAAGTTGCTAGACTCCTTCTCTCTAGGATCCAGATGCTTTCCCAGAATTCCCAGTGCTTGGGAATATTGCGATGTAGTCCTTGGGGTGGAGATGCAGCGTGGCTCAGTGGAAAGAGCCCGGGCTTTGGAGTCAGAGGTTATGGGTTCTAATCCCGGCTCCGCCACTTGTCAGCTGTGTGACTTTGGGCAAGTCACTTAACTTCTCTGTGTTTCATTTTCCTCATCTGTAAAACGGGGATTAAGTCTGTGAGCCCCACGTGGGAGAAATTGATTACCTTATATCTACCCCAGCGCTTAGAACAGTGTTTTCACATAGTAAGTGCTTAATAAATGCCATTATTATTATTACTATTATTATTATTATTACCCGACCCCTGTCCCATAGGGATTATGTCCAAATCCTTACACTCTGTTGCTTCCTGTCCGTAATTCACTTACTTGAATGTCTGCCTACCCCATAAGATTGAAAGTCCCTTGAAATAGCCTAGTGTTTTCTCCAAGGGCTTAGAACAGTGCTCTGGTAATGCTCACCAAACGGACAAGCAGAATAGCCAGCGGAAAGACCCCGGGCCTGGGAGTCAGAGGTCCTGGGTTCTAATCCCCTCTCCACCACTTGTCTGCTCTGTGACCTTGGTCGAGTCACTTCTCTGTGGCTCAGTTTCCTCATCTGTAAAATGGAGTGAGGACTGCGAGCCCTATGTGAGACGGAGGCTGTTGTCCGACCTGATTAGCTTGAATCTTATAGAGTGCTTAGCACATAGTAAGCGCTTAACAAACGCCACAATTATTATCATTATCTTCAGTGAATAAGAGGACGAAAACGCAGACAGAGGAAAGAGTCGGTTAAGGGGGATCCCAGATCATAAGGAAGGAATCAAAAAGAGACCCTTGACCACAAAAATGATTCCAGATGACAGAAAAGTGGCCCCTCATAATACATCTTAGAATCTACGAGGAGACATTACTGGGAAAAATAAATCATACCAACCTCCTCCACTTAAGGCCCTCAGTGATCAATCATCATTATCAGTGGTGTTTACTGAGCGCTTACTGTGTGCAGAGCACCGTACTGAGCCCTTGAGAGAGTATGGTATGCTAAAGAAGCAGCATGGCATAGTGGATAGAACATGGGCCTGGGGTCATCGGTTCTAATCCTGGCTGTGCCACCTGTCTGCTGTGTAACGTTGGGCAAGTCACTGCACTTCTCTATACCTCAGATCCCTCCTCTGTAAAATGGGGATGAAGACTGTTAGTCACACGGGGGTCAGGGACTGTGTCCAACCCAATTTGCTTAGTATCAAAAAGCATGGGCTTTGGAGTCAGAGGTCGTGGGTTCAAATCCCGGCTCTGCCACTTGTCAACTGTGTGACTTTGGGCAAGTCACTTCACTTCTCTGGGCCTCCGTTCCCTCATCTGTAAAATGGGGATTAAGACTGTGAGCCGCATGTGGGACACCCTGGTCACCTTGTAACCTCCCCAGCGTTTAGAACAGTGCTTCGCACATAGTAAGCGCTTAATAAATGCCATTATTATTATTATTATTATTATTATTAACAAATAACATTATTATTGTTTTCATTGCAGTATGACAGAGTTGGTCGACACCTTTCCTACCCACAAGAACTGAAGCGTCTAGAAAGGGAGACAGGCATTAATCTAAACAAATAATTTACAATATGCAATTCATAATTCATAAATATGAAGCGCTGGGGGGTGGCGAATAGCTTGATTATCCTCGTGACATAGGTAGGATGATTCATTCATTTATTCTTTCAATCACAGTAGATTCTGGGGGATTTCAGTCACGAAGTCCCTCAGAACGAAAGAGGAATCCTGCTTTCTCCAGAGGAAAAAGAGAGGCCACGTGGGAAGGATTATAAATTGCCGCTCGAGAGGAGCTCAGAATGTGAAAGTTCTTTCGGGAACTCCTCAACAAGAGAGTGATGTCTCCTCCCGGGTGCAACCAGCAATCAGTCAGTGGGATTTACTAAATGCTTACTGTGTGCAAGGCACTGAACTAAGTGTTCGGGAGAGTACAATATAACAGAGTTGGGAGATACGTTCCCTGGCCACAGTGAGCATTAGAGGGCGAGATGGATTGTAATTAATCCATCAGTGGTATTTACTGAACGTTTCCTGTAGACAGAGCTCTGTACCATATAGTGCAATATAACAGAGTTGGGAGACAAGATCCTTGACCACAACGTCAGAGATGGAGGGGCTGAACAGCAAAAAAGGAGGCTTTTTTTAAGTCTGGGAGAAATGTGATGAGAAATCGCTTGTTTCCATCCCTTGGTAAGCGCCAACGTGCGTCAGGAAATCTATTTCAGTGACCTTCAGCTGTCTCATTGTTCATGTGAGTTCGTGCCTGATCCTTGTGTTCCTCTAGCTTGGTAAGTGCTTACTGTATTCCAAGCACAGGGCTAGACTCTGGGCTAGATACAAGATTGGATGGACTCCACATCCCACAAGGGGATCCCAGTCTAAATTGGAGGGAGAACAGGTATTTTTTTATAGGTACTGTTAAGCACTTAGTGAGTGCTTTGTAATAATAATAACAATAATCACAATTATAGTATTGGTTATGCGCTTATTATGTGCCAGGCATTTTACTAAACGCTGGAATTGTTCTAAGTGCTGGAGTTGATAGAAATTGGAAATAGCCCATGAACGACACGGAGCTCACACGCTAAGTAAAATGGAGACCCGATAATTTTTTTTATTGATACTTGCTGAGCACTTAGTGCATGCCTAGTACTGTTCTAAGCGCTGGGGGAGATAGAAGATAATAATAATAATAATGGTATTTGTTAAGAGCTTACTATATGTCAAGCACTGTTCTAAGCCCTGGGGGAGATACAAGGTAATCAGGTTGTCCCATGAGGGGCTCACAGTCTTAATCCCCACTTTACAGATGAAGTAACTGAGGCACAGAGAAGTGAAGTGGCTTGCCAAGGTCACACAGTAGACAAGTGTCGGGGCCGGGATTAGAACCCACGTCTTCAGACTCCCAGGCCTGTGCTCTTTCCACTAAGCCATGCTGCTTCTCTGATAGACCCTCTCCAACATGGGGCTCGCAGTTTAGCAGGGAGAAAAAGTCACTAATCACTACTTGCAAATGAAGGAACTGAGGCCAGAAGAGTTAGCCCAAGGTCTCACAGCAGGTCACAATGCAAGCTAGTGGCAGAGTGAAGAATTAAAACCCTGTCTCCTGGTCTAGGTATCTCCTTGAATGTCGTTTGGTCTCTGTGCTTCTGTCTCCCTATCTCTGTTTATCTGCATCTTCCTGTCTTTTAGTCACCCTGCCACTTCGTGTTTAACTTTGTGTTTATTGGGGAGAGGAGAGTGGGGGTCTGTCAGACACGAAGGGAGAGGGCTTACCAGGTCAGATAGGCTAGTGTGACTAGATAAATAAGAGGAATTGCAGTATCTCAATCATCACAAACATTTAAGAACAGGGAACGTTCCCGGGAGAATAAATCGGTCTGAATGCTTGTCTTCATTCCAGGCCAGAGGCAGAAGAAAGAGGAATCCAAGAGGTCCGATGCAACCTAACAATTTCAATTGTCTTGTGTTTTTCTCGGAGTCATACTCAGTTGCTTTCTTGGTACCCTCAGGCAGTCCTCAGACCACATGGCCAATCACACTATTGTGACAGAATTCCTCCTGCTGGGATTCTCGAGGGTTCGGGAGCCGCAGCTAGTCCATGACGCGCTGTTACTCCTGGTCTACTTAGCGGCTCTGACGGGGAATCTCCTCATCGTCGCCGTCACCGTCTTCGACCGGCGCCTCCACACCCCAAAGTACTTCTTCAGGAACCTGTCCGTCTTTGATCTCTGCTACATCTCCGTCCCCGTCCCCAAATCCATCCTCAACTCCCTGATCGAAAACAGATCCATTTATTTCAGATGCTGTATGGCCCAAGTCTTTTTGGTGGTTCTGTTTGCTGCCTGGGAGGTGTTCGTCCTCACGGCGATGTCCTACGACCGCTACGACACCATCTGCCGCCCCCTGCGCTACGACGTAGTCATGAACAGAGAGGCCTGTGGGAAGATGGCCGCCGTCTCCAGGCTCAGCGCGGTCTCCTGGGGCGATGTACTCTGCCGGCACGTTCACATTAAGCTTCTGCGAGTCCAACGTGATCCAGCAGTTCTTCTGCGACGCTCCCTCCTTACTGAAGATCTCTTGTTCCCGAAATGCACATTGTCGTTGACGTCAGCGTGACTCTGGCTACCGGCTTTAGTTTCATCTCCTTCGTCTCCATCGTCGTCTCCTACGTCTGCATCTTCTCGGCCGTGCTGAGGTTCCCATCCACCGAAAGTCGGGCCAAAGCCTTCTCCACCTGCCTGCCCCACCTCGCCGTCGACACCCTTTTCCTCTCTACCGGTGTCTTTGCTTAGCTCAAGCCCCTGTCAGACTCCCCCTCGGCCCTGGACCTACTGGTGTCCGTGTTCTAAACCGTGGTGCCCCCCGCCCTGAACCCCCTCATCTACAGCCTTAGGAACCAGGACATGAAGGCCGCCTTGAGGAAAATTTGTGGCAGAAACTCATCTCTCTTGTCCGCTCTCCCCTCTGCGTCGACTCTGAAATTGGCTGTGTGCCGCTTAAGCAGTCTGTTACTCCACCCAGCCCGATGATACTCGTATAAATAGTCTCATGATCTACTATTTCACCTAAACCTGATCAACTTCGACGTCCGTCTTCCCCTGTAGACCGTAAGCTTCTTGTGGATAAGTATCATGTCTAACAACTCCTTTGCGTTGTACCCTCTCAAGTGCTTAGTACAGTGCTCTGCAAACAGTAAGTGTTCAAAAAAAGCCCACTGATTGATTGATTTCGTCGTAATCCCCAACAATGCATGGGGACAGGAAGCCACAGAGCTCAGAGGGGATGACGGGAGAGACAGGGAAGCCGGAGAAGAGCGATGGGAGATCCCAGAAACCAAAGGTGGAGTGGTCAGAGGATGGTGAGAGGCTGCTATTTGGGCTGGCGGTGGTCCCACAAAGACAGGGCAGCCAGGTGGAGGGGTGTAGAGGAGGAGGATTACCCGGAAATCATTGCTACAGGAAATGGGCCAGAATCAGAAGCCACTAGAGCACCAGATAGAACAGATCTTGGGTCATAATTGCCCTGGGAGAAAGTAGGAACTAGAGGGAAAGACTATAACCTTAAGTTTTTTGATGGTACTAAAGTGCTTACTGTCTTTCAACTACAGTGCCAGGTGATGGGAAAAGAGAAGAAGCATGGTCTAGTGGGTACAGCACAGGCCTGGGAATCGAAAGGAGCCGATCTGCCACTTTTCTGCTGTGCGACCTTGGGCAAGTCGCTTCACTTCTCTGTGCCTCAGGCGCCTCATCTGTAAAATGGAGATTAAGACTGGGAGCGCCATATGGGAAAGGAGCTTTGTCTCCTGATTAACTTGTCCCTAACCCAGAGTTTAGTACAGTGCCTGGCACATGGTACATGTTAAACAAATACCATTAAAAAAGATAATTAATGATAGATAGATATCGAGTCACTGAGCAGACAGGTGGTGGAGCTGGGATTGATAATAATAATGATATTCATTCGTTCATTGACTCAGTCGTATTTATTGAGTGGTTACTGTGTGCAGAGAACTGTACAAGTGCTTATAAAGTACAATTCAGCACTAAAGAGAGCCAATCCCTGCCCACACAGGGCTTACAGTCTATATGGGGAGAGACAGACATCAAAACAAGTAAACAGGCATTAATGCAAATACACAGAATTGTTGATATGTACATATACACACAAGTGGTTTGGGGCTGGGAGGGGTAGGGCAAAGGGAGTGAGTTGGGGTGACAGGGAGGGGAGAGGAGGGGGAGTTGAGGAAAGGGGGAGCTTAGTCTGGGATGATAATGGTAATGATAATAATTGTATTTGTTATTTGTATCTGTTATCTGCTGCTTCTGAGAAGCAACATGGCTCAGTGAAAAGAGTCCGGGCTTTGGAGTCAAAGGTCAAGAGTTCAAATCCCGGCTCTGCCAATTGTCAGCTGTGTGACTTTGGGCAAGTCGCTTAACTTCTCTGTGCCTCAGTTACCTCATCTGTAAACTAGGGATTAAGACTGTGAGCCCTCCGTGGGACAACCTGATCACCTTGTAACCTCCCCAGTGCTTAGAACAGTGCTTTGCACATAGCGCTTCATAAATGCCATCGTCATTATTATTATTGTTATTGTTAAGCACTTACTATGTGCCAGGCACTTTACTAAGTGCTAAGGTGGTTACAAGCAAATCCATTCTAAGTCACCTTGCCCCTGTTTTCCTACTAAAACACAGCCCACGCACTCTGCTCCTCTAATGGCAGACTACTCACTGTACCTCGATCTCATCCATGTCCCCTTCGACCCCTTGCCTATGTCCTGCCTCTGGCCTAGAACGCCATCCCTCTTCGTGGCCCACAGACAACGACCCTCCCCACCTTCAAAGCCATTCTGAAGGCACCTCTCCTCCAAGAGGCCTTCGCTGATTAAACCCTGTTCTCCAACTCCCTTCTGCATCATCCTTGCAGTTGGATTTTTCAGCCTTTATTCATTCCACCCTGTGCCCCACACCACTTATGCCCATAGCTGTCATTCATTTATTGGTATTAATGATGGCATTTATTAAGGGATTACTATGTGCAAAGCGCTGTTCTAAGCGCTGGGGAGGGTACAAGGTGATCAGGCTGTCCCACGAGGGGTTCACAGTCTTAATCTCCATTTTACAGATGAGGGAATTGAGGCATATAGAAGTTAAGTGACTTGCCCAAAGTCACACAACTGATAGTTAGTGGAGCCGGGATTTGAACCCATGACCTCTGACTCCCAAGCCCTGGCTCTTTCCACTGAGCCATGCTGCTTCTCAATTAATTATTAATGTCTGTCTCCCACTCTAGACTGTAAACTCGCTGTGGACAGGGAACATATCTGCAAACTCTGTTATATTGTAGTCTTCCAAATGCTTAGTACATTGCCTTAGTACACTTCCTGTCACCGCCACCACCGTCCAGGACCTACGAGACAAAATAAATTTGCTACTTGCTAAGTGCTTAGTATGTCCCAAGAACTGTTGGTAAGTGCTGTGGCAGCCACAAGACTGTATCTAAACTGTAAGCTCGTTGTGGGCAAGGAATGGGTATATTTATTGGTATATTGTACTGTTCCAAGCGCTTAGTACGTTGCTTTGCACCCATTAAGCCCTCAATAAATACAATTGAATAACGAATGAATGAACAATCAGATCTGGAACAGTCTAGATGGAGTGAACCTCTCTCTCAGCTGAGGTCGATGCTCCCCAGCCCAGGAGAGTCCTGGTGACTCCGGAGAGGAGCAGGGGAAAGGTGAGGGGCAGAAATGGGAAATTTCGTCTTCCCTCACAGATTTATGCGAGATAAATCGAGGTGACCCAGTTCCCAGTCCAGATCAGAAGAGGAATCTAAGAGAGGAGGAATCTCTCCATGTGTTAAGGGCAGAGAAATCGTCTGCTAATTTTACTGTATTATACTCTCCCAAAACTTTAGTCAGGCGGTCTGCACATAGTAAGCGCTCACAAATCCTATCGATTGATTGATTGTCTATCCCCTGAAAATATATGAAGGTTATTAAAGTTATTTAACTTCTCTGTGCCTCATTTACCTCATCTGTAAAATGGGGCTTAAAACTGTGAGACCCATGTGCGACAACCTGATTACCCTGTATTTATCACAGTGCTTAGAACAGTGCTTGACACATAGTAAGCGCTTAACAAATATCATCATCATCATCCTGATCAAAGGGATTTTACAATCTAGTAATCTCTGTCTCACCCTCCTTGCGGGCAGGGAATATGTCTACCAATTTGTTGTATCGAACTCTCCCAAGTGCTTAAGACAGTGCTCTGCAAATGGTAAGTGCTTAATAAATACCATTGATTCACTAATAGGGGAAGACAGACGTTAGATTACAGATAGGGGAAACAGTATAGAATAAGAATATGGATATGCTAATAAGAATGGTATTTCTTAAGCGCTTACTATGTGCCAAGCACCGTTCTACGAGTTGGGGTAGATACAAGGTAAGCAGGCTGTCCCACGTGGGGCTTCCAATCTAAATCCCCATTTTACAGATGAGATAACTGAAGTTAAGCGGCTTGCCCAAGATCATACAGCGGACAAGAGGTGGAGGCGAGATTAGAACCCACATTCTCTGACTCCCAAGCCTGTGCTCTTTCCACTAATACAAGGTGCTTCACGTGTAAGCCATCCTTCTCATATAAGTGCTGTGGGGCTGGGGTGAGTATGATAATAATAATAATAATAATGTTATTTGTTAAGCGTTTACTATGTGCAAAGCACTGTTATAAGCGCTGGTATCAAAGTGCTTATGGGGTACGGACCTCAGTTTGTAGGCGACCCGGAAGGGAGCGGAAATATGTGCATATAGCTTTAATTCTATTTGTTCTGACGATTTTGACACCCGTCTACATGTTCTGCTTTGTTGTCTATCTCCCTCTTCTAGACTGGGAGCCCGTTGTTGGGTAGGGACCATGTCTGTATGTTGCCGACTTGTATTTCCCAAGCGCTTAGTACAGTGTTCTGCACACAGTAAGCACTCAATAAATACGATTGAATGAATGAATGAAATAGAGTGATGGTGTGAGAGGTTAGTCAGGGAAGGCTTCTGGGAGGAGGTGTGATTTTAATAAGGTTTTGAAGCAGGGGAAAATGATCATCTGTTGGCTATGAAGGAGGAGGGAATTCCAGGCCGGAGGGAGGTTTTAGACAAGGGGTCAGTGGAGAGTTGGACGTGATTGAGTTTTAGCGAATAGGTTTGAGCTAGAGGAGCAAAGTGTCCGGACTGGGTTATAGTCTGAGATTAGCCATCAGGTAGAAGGGAGAGAGCTGATGTGAGTTGGTGCTTGATACGGAGAGGGCAGTATAACCACTGGAGGCTTTTGAGGAGAGGGGAGATGGGCGTATATAACAGAGCAAGCAGAGGAATCTGTGTAGCCTTGGTCTTTGCTGATAATGAAGAATAAAATGGGCATCAAGACTGGGGAAATGATTTATCCTGAATCAAGACAGAAATGACAAGACGAGGTTCCTTCCACGATGTTGCCCTATCGCACAATCAGTCGACGGTATTTATTGAGTGTTTACTATGTGTATAGCACTGTACTAAGTGCTCAGAAGAGAACGATGGAACAGAATTGATAATAATAATTGTGCTATCTGTTAAGCGCTTTCTACGTGCCAGGCACTGTATTAAGCAAAGTAGATAAACGCAAATTGGGTTGGATATTGTCCCTGTCTGACATGGGGCTCAGAGTCCTAATCCCCGTTTTACAGATGAGGTAACTGAGGCATAGAGAAATGAAATGACTTGTCCAAGGCCATACAGCAGATTTAGCGGAAACGTTCCCCATAATGAGCTTTAAGTCTCCAAACTTCTCTCTCAGTGTTTTCATCCTTCTTTATTCACCCCTCCCTCAGCCCCACAGGACTTATGTTCGTATCTGTAAATCATTCATTACTATAAATGCCTGTCCCCCGCTCCTTAACGGTAGCTCACTGTGGGCAGGGAATGTGTCTGTTATGCCATTTATAGCGTGCTTTCCCAAGGGCTTAGCATAGCGTTCTGCAGGAAGTAAGCTCTCGGAAAATAGGATTGATTCATTGATCGATTGATTGATTGTCTAAAATCAGGTGCTACCACAAGATGCCTAAAGTCATCCCATCAGACATGTCCAACGTCTACACGGTGATGGAATTCCTCCTGCTGGGATTTTTCGGAGGTCCGGGAGCTGCAGCTGGCCCAGGCCACACTGTTCTTCCTGGTCTACCTGGCGGCCCTGACAGGGAATCTCTTCATCGTCGCCGTCACTGTCCTTGACCGGCGCCTCCACACCCCCATGTACTTCTTCCTCAGGAACATGTCCGTCCTCTACCTCTGCTACATCTCCGTCACCGTCCCCAACTACATCCTCAACTCCCTGAACGACCGTAGAGAAATCTCCATCCTGGTCTGTTCGGCCCAGATCTTCCAAGTGGTTTTCTTTACTGTTTCAGAGCTGTCCCTCCTCACGACGATGTGCCACGACCGCTACGCTGCCATCTGCCGAACGCTGCTGGCGAAAGTCTAAACACCATGCCATCCTCGTTCACTTCAAGTTTATCCTTTACTCCCTTAACTCAGCCCTCTCTTCTGCCAGACAAAACTATTTCTCCTCCCTTATTGACACCCATGCCCATCACCCCCGCCAGCTCTCCCGTACATTCAACTCCCTTCTCAGGCCCCCGGTTCCTCCCCCTCCTCCTTCCCTCACCCCCAACGATCTGGCCTCCTACTTCATTAACAAAATTAAATCCATCAGGTCCGACCTCCCCAAAGTCTCTTCCCCCCTTTCTCCAACCCCCCGGCTCTCAACACTCTCTGCTACTCTCCCATCCTTCCCAGCGGTATCCTTAGAGGAACTCTCCTCCCTCCTCTCAAGTGCTACTCCGGCCACCTGTGCTTCTGACCCCATTCCCTCTCATCTTATGAAATCTCTCGCTCCATCCCTTCTCCCCTCCTTAACTTCCATCTTCAATCACTCACTCTCCACTGGTTCCTTCCCCTCTGCCTTCAAACATGCCCATGTCTCTCCCATCCTAAAAAAACCCCTCTCTTGACCCCACCTCACCTTCTAGTTATCGTCCCATATCCCTCCTACCATTCCTTTCCAAACTCCTTGAACGAGTTGTCTACACGCGCTGCCTAGAATTCCTCAACAACAACTTTCTCCTCGACCCCCTCCAGTCTGGCTTCCGTCCCCTTCATTCCACAGAAACTGCCCTCTCAAAGGTCACCAATGACCTCCTGCTTGCCAAATCCAACGGCTCATATTCTGTCCTAATCCTCCTCGACCTCTCAGCTGCCTTTGACACTGTGGACCACCCCCTTCTCCTCAACACGCTATCTGACCTTGGCTTCACGGACTCCGTCCTCTCCTGGTTCTCCTCTTATCTCTCCGGTCGTTCTTTCTCAGTCTCTTTTGCAGGCTCCTCCTCCCCCTCCCATCCTCTTACTGTGGGGGTTCCCCAAGGTTCAGTGCTTGGTCCCCTTCTGTTCTCAATCTACACTCACTCCCTTGGTGACCTCATTCGCTCCCACGGCTTCAACTATCATCTCTACGCTGATGACACCCGGATCTACATCTCTGCCCCTGCTCTCTCCCCCTCCCTCCAGGCTCGCATCTCCTCCTGCCTTCAGGACATCTCCATCTGGATGTCCGCCCGCCACCTAAAGCTCAACATGTCGAAGACTGAGCTCCTTGTCTTCCCTCCCAAACCTTGTCCTCTCCCTGACTTTCCCATCTCTGCTGACGGCACTACCATCCTTCCCGTCTCACAAGCCCGCAACCTTGGTGACATCCTCGACTCCGCTCTCTCATTCACCCCTCACATCCAAGCCGTCACCAAAACCTGCCGGTCTCAGCTCCGCAACATTGCCAAGATCCGCCCTTTCCTCTCCATCCAAACTGCTACCCTGCTCATTCAAGCTCTCATCCTATCCCGTCTGGACTACTGCACCAGCCTTCTCTCTGATCTCCCATCCTCGTGTCTCTCTCCACTTCAATCCATACTTCATACTGCTGCCCGGATTATCTTTGTCCAGAAACGCTCTGGGCATATTACTCCCCTCCTCAAAAATCTCCAGTGGCTACCAATCAACCTGCGCATCAGGCAGAAACTCCTCACCCTGCGCTTCAAGGCTCTCCATCACCTCGCCCCCTCCTACCTCACCTCCCTCCTCTCCTTCTACTGCCCAGCCCGCAACCTCCGCTCCTCCACCGCTAATCATCATCATCATCAATCGTATTTATTGAGCGCTTACTATGTGCAGAGCACTGTACTAAGAGCTTGGGAAGTACAAATTGGCAGCATATAGAGACAGTTCCTACCCAACAGTGGGCTCACAGTCTAAAAGGGGGAGACAGAGAACAAAACCAAACATACTAACAAAATAAAATAAATAGAATAGATATGTAAATAAATAGAAGGGGGAGACAGAGAACTAAACCAAACATATTAACAAAATAAAATAAATAGAAAAGACATGTACAAGTAAAATAAATAGAGTAATAAATATGTACAAACATATATACATATATACAGGTGCCTACTTCACGTGTGATCCAGCGTGGCTCAGTGGAAAGAGCACGGGCTTTGGAGTCAAAGGTCATGGGTTCAAATTCCGGCTCCACCGCTTGTCAGCTGTGTGACTTTGGGCAAGTCACTTAACTTCTCTGTCCCTCAATTACCTCATCTGTAAAATGGGGATTAAGATTGTCAGCCCCCCATGGGACAACCTGATCACCTTGTATCCTCCCCAGTGCTTAGAACAGTGCTTTGCACATAGCAAGCACTTAACAAATACCACAATTATTATTATTATTATTATTATTATTATTATTATCCATCATCTGGGGCACAGCTAGTGGCCAACAGGATGCCTGGCATACCCACAACTCAGGCCCCATGCCACGATTTGGGGCAGGGGTTGGCATGGTTTCCAGGCCAAGTCCAGTGTTGGGCTCACCTGCCATGATGGGCAGCCCGGTTCCTCTACCACCCCATCCCTAGTGCTTTGATGCCAGGGAAAAAGAAAAGAAAAAAAAATATATGGGGCACCTGTCCTAACTGCTTCACCGATGCCCGGTTTTGGCTTCTTTCCACCCTGACCCGGAGCTTAGTGCAACGTGCAGCAATAAGAATAAAAATCATCGTACTTGTTAAGCACTTACTATGAGCCAGGCACTGTACTAAGCACTGGGGTGAATACAAGCAAACTGAGTTGGACAAAAATCCCTGTCCCATGTGGGGCTCCCAGTCTCAATCCCCATTTTACAGATGAGGTAACTGATGAGGCACAGAGAAGGGAAGCGATGACGATGGTATTTGTTAAATGCTTACTATGTGCTGGGCACTATACTGAGCGCTGGGGTGGATACAAGCAAATCCAGCTGGACACAGTCCCTGCCCCATGAGGGGCTCACAGTCTTAATCCCCATATTATTCATTCATTCACTCAATCGTATTTATTGAGCGCTTACTGTGTGCAGAGCACCGTACTAAGCACCTGGGAAGTACAAGTTGGCAATATATAGAGACGGTCCCTAACCAACAACGGGCTCACAGTCTAGAAGGGGGAGACAGACAACAAAACAAAACACGTGAACAGGTGTCAAGTCAACAGAATAAATAGAAGACAGATGAGGCCCAGAGAATAATAATAATGATGGTTTTTGTTAAGTGCTTACTATGTGCAAAGCACTGTTTTAAGCACAGGGGAAGATACAAGGTGATCAGGTTGTCCCACATCCATTCATTCATTCAATCGTATTTATTGAGCACTTACTGTATGCAGAGCACTGTACTAAGCGCTTGGGAAGTACAAGTAGAGACAGTCCCTACCCAGCAGTGGGCTCACAGTGTAGAAGGGGGAGACAGGGAACAAAACCAAACATATTAACAAACTAAAATAAATAGAATAAATATGTACAAGGCAAATAAATAAATAGAGCAATAAAAATACGGAACGCTTCACGAATTTACGTGTCATCCTTGCGCTGGGTCCATGCTAATCAATCAATCAATCAATCAATCGTATTTATTGAGCGCTTACTATGTGCAGAGTACTGTACTAAGCGCTTGGGAAGTACAAATTGGCAACACATAGAGACAGTCCCTACCCAACAGTGGGCTCACAGTCTAAAAGGGGGAGACAGAGAACAGAACCAAACATACCAACAAAATAAAATAAATAGGATAGAAATGTACAAGTAAAATAAATAAATAAATAAATAAATAAATAAATAGAGTAATAAATATGTACAAACATATATACATATATACAGGTGCTGTGGGGAAGGGAAGAAGGTAAGATGGGGGGATGGAGAGGGGGACGAGGGGGAGAGGAAGGAAGGGGCTCAGTCTGGGAAGGCCTCCTGGAGGAGGTGAACTCTCAGCAGGGCCTTGAAGGGAGGAAGAGAGCTAGCTTGGCGGATGGGCAGAGGGAGGGCATTCCAGGCCCGGGGGACGACGTGGGCCGGGGGTCGATGGCGGGACAGGCGAGAACGAGGTACAGTGAGGAGATTAGCGGTGGAGGAGCGGAGGTTGCGGGCTGGGCAGTAGAAGGAGAGGAGGGAGGTGAGGTAGGAGGGGGCGAGGTGATGGAGAGCCTTGAAGCCCAAGGTGAGGAGTTTCTGCCTGATGCGCAGATTGATTGGTAGCCACTGGAGATTTTTGAGGAGGGGAGTAATATGCCCAGAGCGTTTCTGGACAAAGATAATCCGGGCAGCAGCATGAAGTATGGATTGAAGTGGAGAGAGACACGAGGATGGGAGATCAGAGAGAAGGCTGGTGCAGTAGTCCAGACGGGATAGGATGAGAGCTTGAATGAGCAGGGTAGCGGTTTGGATGGAGAGGAAATGGCGGATCTTGGCAATGTTGTGGAGCTGAGACCGGCAGGTTTTGGTGACGGCTTGGATGTGAGGGGTGAATGAGAGAGCGGAGTCGAGGATGACACCAAGGTTGAGGGCTTGTGAGACGGGAAGGATGGTAGTGCCGTCAACAGAGATGGGACTGTACCTCGTTCTCGCCTGTCCCGCCATCGACCCCCGGCCCACGTCATCCCCCGGGCCTGGAATGCCCTCCCTCTGCCCATCCGCCAAGCTAGCTCTCTTCCTCCCTTCAAGGCCCTGCTGAGAGCTCACCTCCTCCAGGAGGCCTTCCCAGACTGAGCCCCTTCCTTCCTCTCCCCCTCGTCCCCCTCTCCATTCCCCCATCTTACCTCCTTCCCTTCCCCACAGCACCTGTATATATGTATATATGGTTGTACATATTTATTACTCTATTTATTTATTTATTTATTTTACTTGTACATTTCTATCCTATTTATTTTATTTTGTTGGTATGTTTGGTTCTGTTCTCTGTCTCCCCCTTTTAGACTGTGAGCCCACTGTTGGGTAGGGACTGTCTCTATATGTTGCCAATTTGTACTTCCCAAGCGCTTAGTACAGTACTCTACGCGTAGTAAGTGCTCAATAAATACGATTGATTGATTGATTGATTGATCTGCCACCCCCTGCGCTACGACCTCATCATGGACAGAGGGGCCTGTGAGAAGATGTTGGTCGCCTTATGGCTCAGCAGGGGGCTCTTCGGGGCGATGCACTTGGCCGGGACGTTCACAGTAAACTGCGAGACCAACGTGATCCAGCAGTTATTCTGCTATGTCCCCTCCTTACTGAAGATCTCCTGCTCGGAAACGCACGTTGTCATTGACGTCAGCGTGGCCGTGGGTATCGGCTTTGGTTTCGTCTCCCTCGTTGTCTCCTACGTCCGCATCTTCTCGGCCGTGATGAGGTTCCCATCCACCAAGAGTTGGGCCAAAGCCTTCTTCACCTGCCTGCCCCACCTCGCCATCGTCACCCTTTTCCTCTCTACCGGAGCCTTGGCTTACCTCAAGCCCGTGTCAGATTCCCCCTCGAATCTGCTGGTGTCCGTGTTCTACTCCGTGGTGCCCCCCGGCCTGAACTCCTTCATCTACAGCCTGAGGAACGGGGACATGAAGGCCGCCTTGGGAAGGGGGCTGCGTGTGACAGGGTGGTCCTGAGGAAGTGGGATGCACGAAGTCCTCCATGGGGAGGGGACTGGGTATGGCAGGATGGATCTGAGAAACAGGGACGTGCAGGCCGTCCTGGGGAGGGGGATGGCTGTGAGGGGATATTCCTGAGGAACGGGCACACATGAAGGCCACCACAGGGAAAGGGGCTGAGCATGAGAGGATAATAATAATGATGGCATTTATTAAGCGCTTACTATGTGCAAAGCACTGTTCTAAGCGCTGGGGAGGATACAAAGTGATTAGGTTGTCCCACGTGGGGCTCACAGACTTAATCCCCATTTTACAGATGAGGGAACTGAGGCACAGAGAAGTCAACTAACTTGCCCAAAGTCACACAGCTGACAAGTGGCAGAGCGGATTTGAACCCACGACCTTTGACTCCAAAGCCCGGGCTCTTTCCACTGAGCCACGCTGCTTCTCAGGATGGTCCTGAGGAAGAGGGCAGGCCGCCCTGCGGAATGTGCTGGGTGTGAGGAGATGGCCCTGAAGAACAGGGATATGAAGTCCGCTCTGAGGAGAACTTTGACTAAGATCCATTTATCAAGACTCAAATAAACCTTTCCACATCAATTTGCCCCCTCCTACCTCACCACCCTGTTGTTCTACTACAACCCAGGCTGCCCACTTCACTCCTGTAATGCCAGACTACTGATTGTACCTCCATTTCGTCTACCTCACTGTCGACCCCTCACTTATGTCCTGCCTTTGGCCTGGAATCCCCTCCCTCTTCATGTCCAACAGACAATGACTCTCCCCACTTTCAAAGCTATATTGAAGCTACATCTCCTCCAAAAGGCCTTCTGCGACTAAGCCCTCTTCTCTCACTCCCTTCTGCGTTGTCTGTGCTCTTCGATTACACCCTTTATTCGCTCCACCTTCTGCCCCGCGGCACTTATGTCCTTATCTGATATTTAGTTATTTATTTATATGGTCTGTCTCGCCCTCTAGACTGTCGCTCATTGTGGGCGGGGAATATGTCTACCAACTCTGTTATACTATACTCTTCCATGTGCTTAGTACAGTGCTCTCCACATAGTAAGCGTTCAATCGATATTATTAATTGATTGATTGATTACTGTCCGTCTTATGCCATCGAGTAATTTCCGACCCATAGCGATGCCATGGACATATCTCTCCCATCTCGCCCCACCTCCATCTGCAATCGTTCTGATGATGTAGAGTTTTCTTGGTAAAAATCCAGAAGTGGTTTACTATCACCTCCTTCCACGCAGTAAACTTTGGTCTCCACCCTCGACTCTCCCCCATGCCGCTGTTGCCCAGCACAGATGAGTTTTGACCTGTAGCAGATTGCCTGACACTTGCTCGCCACTGCTCAAACTACGAATGGAAATGCTTCTGCTTGACTCTCCCTCTCGTAGTCGAGACTGGTAGAGGACTGGAAATTATCCAGGTGCGACCCTGAGAGGGGATGATTGATTACTACTACTCCAAAATGGCCAACCCTTGTTGCATCCTAAGTTGGATCCTGTACCAGACCTAAGATGGCTTCTGTGATACTGGCCACCAGAGGGGAAAATAATAATAATAATGTTGGTATTTGTTAAGTGCTTAATATGTGCCAAGCACTGTTCTAAGAGCTAGAAGAGCGCTGGGAGGTCAGACAGTATCCATTGCCTGCCCTCCCCCTGTTCCTTTGGACAGGCTCCGTCAACAGTGAGGCCCTCTTAGATTTCATTCCTCCAACCATTCGCTGGTATCTGTTAGGAAAGTGCTTTGCACATAGTAAGCGCTTAACAAATACCATCATCATTATTATTATTATTATTACCGTGTTCCAGGCACTGAACTAAGCACTGGAAAGATACAAGCTACTCGGCTTAGACACAGCCCCTGTCCCACATGGGGCTCACAGTCATAGTCTCCATTTTAGAGAGGCCCAGAGAAGTGAAGTCATTTGCCCAAGGTCACACAGTAGAGAAGCGGTGGAGGCAGGATTCGAACCAAGGTCTTTCTGATTTGTGCTCTATCCATCAGGACACACTGCTTCTCTTTGGCTTTCTCCTGAAATAAAAATATTTTTGAATGGGCGTTCCATTACCTGTTCATGTATCCTCTTGACTTTAATCTCACTGTGGGTGGGGAGTGTGTTTACCAACCCTATTTTATTTTCCTCGCCCAAGGTTTTAGTACAGTGCTATGCACACAGTAAGAGCTCAATAAATACCTGATTGATTGACTCCTGTAGACCGTAATTGTACATATACATATATATATAATTAATTAATGATTGATTGATTGAAGATGGCATTTATTAAGCGCTTACTATGTGCAAAGCACCGTTCTAAGCGCTGGGGAGGTTACAAGGACATGGGGTTGCCCCATGGGCGGCTCACAGTCTTCATCCCTATTTTACAGATGAGGGAACTGAGGCACAGAGAAGTGTAGTGACTTACCCTGTCACACAGCTGACAATTGGCAGAGCCGGGATTCGAACCCATGACCTCTGACTCCAAAGCCCATGCTCTTTCCACTGAGCCACGCTGCTTCTCCATGTAATATAATGATAATATTATAATTATATTATTTATATTAATGTGTGTCTCACCCTCAAGTCTATAAGCTCACTGTGGGCAGGGAACGTGTCTACAAACTGTTGCAGTTTATATCATACTCTCCCATGGCCTTAGTACAGTGCTCAGCTCAATAAATACGATTGATCGATCAACTGTCTGCAATCAGGTTCTATCACAAGATGCCTAAAGGCATCCTGCCGGACGTCGCCGAAGTCTCTATTGTGTTGAATTCCTCTCACTGGGATTCTCAGCGATCCGGGAGCTGCAGCTCGTCCAGGCCGCGCTGTTCCTCCTGGTCTACCTGGCGGCCCTGACCAGGAATCTCCTCATCGTCACCGCCCTCGACGGACGCCTCCACACCCCCATGTACTTCTTCCTCAGGAAACTGTCCGTCATCGACCACTGCCTCATTTCCGTCACCGTCCCCAAATCCATGCCCGTCTCTCAGACGCAGTGCCACTCCATCTCCTCCCTGGGCTGTGCGGCACAGGTCTATCTGGTGATCCTGTTTGCCAGCTTTGTTTACTTCGTCCTCACGGCCATGTGCTACGACTGCTATGCCACCATCTGCCTCCCCCTGAGTTACGAGGTCGTCAGAGCCCCAGGGGTCAGTGAGAAGATGGCCGCCGCCTCCTCGCTCAGCGAGGGGCTGATAGGAGTCGTGTTTGTGGCTTCGACCATCTCCTTGAGCTTCTGCGGGTCCAACGCCTTGACTCAGTTCTTCTGCGCTGCCCCGTCCCTGCTGAGGATCTCCTGCTCCGAGGTCCACGTCGCCGTTGACATGAGTATCGCCGTGGCAGTTTGCTTGGCTTTGCTCTGCTTCATGCTCATTGTCGTCTTGTACGTGAGCATCTTCTGGGCCGTGCTGAAGATGCCGGCCGCTGAGGGCCGGGCCAAAGCCTGCCTCCCTGCCTCACCTCGGTGTCGTCACCCTCTTTATCATAACTTGTTTCTGTGCTTGCTTGAAGCCACCCTCAGATTCCTCCTCAGCTTTGGACCTGCTGGTGTCCCTGTTCTACACTGTGGTTTCCCCCCACCCTGAACCCCCTCAACTACAGCCTGAAGAACCGGGATGTAAAGGCCACCCTGGGTCTTCTCCTTGGGGAAACGTCTTCCATCATGAAGAGAAAATGCCCATTCCCCCGTCAGACTGACGGTGGACACTGGTAAATAACCCCAGGATGAGTAATGATAATTCCAAGAACAGTGGCATTTGTTAAGTGCTTACTATGTGCCAAACACTCTACTACGAGCTGGGGCAGATACAAGATAATCCAAACCCATATGTAGATCACGGTCTAAGTAAGAGGGAGAACAGGGATTGAATCCCCATTTGGTAGAAGAGGGAACTGAGGCACAGAGAAGTGAAGTGACTCACCCAAGGTCAAGAAGCAGGTAAGTGGTGGAGCCGGGATTAGGACCCAGGTCCCCTGCCTCCCAGGCCCTTAGTGTGCATTCTCCCCCATCTAGACTCTAAGCTCGTTCTGGGCAGGGAAAGTACTAATTCTGTTGCATTGTATTCTCCCAAATGCTTAGTACAGTGCTCTGCACACAGTAAGCACTAAATAAATGATTGATTGATTGATTGATTATTCCTTCTACATGATGCGTGGAAGGGCAAATACATCAAGCTGGTTGTTGGGTGGGGATTGTCTCTACCTGTTGCCAAATTGTATTTTCCAACCGCTTAGAACAGTGCTCTGCACACAGTAAGTGCTCAATAAATACGATTCAATGAATGAACTAAGCGTGGTAAACAGGAGACCCTCGTTTCCGCAGACCAAACCAGTCAGTCAGCCCAGACGCTTTTTTATGGTATTTGCTAGGCGCTTACCACGTGCCGAACTCTGTACTTAGTACTGGGGTAGATTCAAAGTAATCCGGTTGGACACAGTCACGTGGGGCTCACAGTCTTCATCCCCATTTTGCAGCTGAGGGAACTGAGCCCGGAGAAGTGAAGTGACTTGCCCACAGTCACCCATCAGACAAGTGACGAAGTCAGGATTGGAACCCAAGTCCTTCTGACTCCCAGGCACATTCTCTCCCCACTAGGCACTTCTTCTGGTGGTCATCTTCAGTTTTATGTCCCACGAGTGACACAGGAAGTAACATCTGAAATCGAAACAGTTTGACCTGGGATCGATTTTGCCTCAGGAACAATTCTATCAATGATATTTTCACCCAAATTATCCAGGATTGTATATTCAGTCAATTATCAGTCAATCAGTTAATCAATGGAATATAGTGAGCACTTACTGTGTGCAGAGCACTGTACTAATTGCTTGGGAGAGTCCAATACAACAGAATAAGTAGGCTTGTTTCCTGCCCAAAATGAGCTTACAGTCTAGAGGGGAGATTGACATCTATGTAAATATAAATATAAATCAATCAAAGGATTTTATGGAGCACATACTGTGTGCAGAACACCGTATTTCCCACCGTCTAGACTGTAAACCTGTTATGGGCAATCAATCAATCAATGGTATTTATCGAGCGCTTACTATGTAAAGCTTAGCTTAGGGCTTTGGGTCATGGGTTCAAATTCCGGATCTGCCAATTGTCAGCTGTGTGACTTTGGGTAAGTCACTTAACTTCTCTCTGCCTCAGTGACCTCATCTGTAAAATGGGGATTAAGACTGTGAACCCCTGTGGGACAATCTGATCACCTTACAACGTCCCCAGCGCTTATAACAGGGCTTTGCACATAGTAAGCGCTTAATGAATGCCATTATTACTATTGTTATTATTAATTATTATTATTATTGTTATTATGTACAGAGCACTGCCCTAAGCGCTTGGGAGAGCACATAACAAGAGAAGCACAAACGTTCCCTACCCATAATGAGTTTGCAATCTGGGGAGGAAGAGCAGGGAGCATATCCACTAATTATGTTGTATTGTACTCTCCCAAGCGTTTAGTACAGTGTCTGGCACATAGAAAGCGCTTAACAACATGGATCAGTGGAAAGAGCCCAGGCTTGGGAGTCAGAGGCCGTTGGTTCTAAACCCGGCTCCACCACTTATCAGCTGTGTGACTTTGGGCAAGTCACTTCACTTCTCTGGGCCTCAGTGACCTCATCTATAAAATGGGGATGAAAGACTGTGAGCCCCACGTGGGACAACCAGATTACCTTGTATCTACCCCAGTGCTTAGGACATAGTAAGCGCTTAACAAATACTATCATTATTATTATTGCTATTATTATTGTCATTATTATTAACAAACACCTTTGATTCACCTGTCATTCTTCCCTCGTGACCCCACCTGGCGATCGGGTAGCCAATCAATTAATCAATCAATGGCATTTAAACCTGCCCCTTTTTTTATCTCTCTGACCTTCCTCATCCACTGAACTTCAAGTTTTCTCCCTCTAAACCCTCTCACCCCACTCCCTGGCTTTCAAAATTATTCCTTGTTTCCCTGCTTCCCTTCCCCTCCCACCCCTCAACAAACCCCAACCACACCCCTCCATGACCCCTGGAGCTAAATCCATAAAGCACCCTAGCATTGTAAAACTGTAACGGGGTGTAACTGAAGAAATACTTCTGGTCAGGGCTGTCCACAGGGGTGGGTCCAATCATCCAAATCGTTAATCGCATTTATTGAGTACTTATTGTTTGCAGAGGTTTGTGCTAAGTGCTTGGGAGAATACAATAAAACAGAGTAGGTAGACACATTCCCTATCCATTCATTCAATCGTATTTATTGAGCGCTTACTGTGTGCACAGCACTGTACTAAGCGCTTGGGAAGTACAAGTTGGAAACATATAGAAACGGTCCCTACCCAACAACGGGCTCACAGTCTAGAAAGGGGAAACAGACAACAAAACAAAGCATGTGGACAGGTGTCAAGGCATCAGAATAAATAGAAGTAAAGCTAGATGCACATCATTAACAAAATAAATAGAATAGTAAATATGTACAAGTAAATAAATAGGTGTTGAAGATGGAAGTTAAGGAGGGGAGGAGGGAAGGGGCGAGAGATTTCACAAGATGAGAGGGAATGGGGTCAGAAGCACAGGTGGCCGGAGTAGCACTTGAGAAGTGGGAGGAGATCTCATCTGAGGATACTGCTGGGAAGGGTGGGAGAGTAGCGGAGAGGGTTGAGAGCAGGGGGGTTTGAGAAAGGGTCCTAAATCAATTAATCGCTGGTATTTACTGAGCACTTACTGTATGCAGAACGCTTTACTAAGCAGAGTACAGTAGAGTTGGTATTCATTCAATCGGATTTATTGAGCGCTTACTGCGTGCAGAGCACTGCACTAAGCGTTTGGAAGTACAATTCAGCAACAGAGACAATCTCGGTCCACAGTCTAGAAAGGGGGAGACAGACATCAAAACAAGTAAACAGGCATCAATAGCATCAATAGAAATAAATAGAATTAGTGATATATACACATCACAGAGCTTTGCACATAGTAAGTATTTAACAAATCCCAAAATCATTTTTATTATAATAATAATTATTATTATTATACACATCGTTGATATAAATAAATATAATTATAAATATGTACATATTACCCAAGTGCTGTGGGGTGGCGTTGCTCCCCGGGGTTTCGGGGGCAACTCTCGGGTTCTTACCCTTTCCGGGTCTTCGGACGTCTCCGGACGCAGGCCGCGCGTTCACACCAGGAAGAGTCAGCCAGAGGTCCAAAGCTTGGTTGCCGTTTATTTGCTATCAGCGATTACATGGTTAATGAAGAGAGAGGGAAAGAGAGAGAGAGAGAAAGGGAGGAAGAGAGGGCACCTGTGTGTGCGTGTGAGCTGCGTGCGTGCTTGCACCCCCCTTGTCTTGTTCGTCTCTTATACCCCCCGTTGCCCGGGGGCAGGATTTTCTCAGGCCATGTAGCACACTCACTCGCCACCCTCCAGCCACTAGCCTAGCAACAGCTCTGTCCATCACGAAGCGTTTGCTCTGGCTGGCCCCCAGCCACCCGTTGCCAACCATTGCTGGCTGTGGATATGGCCTTGAGGTTGCCTCCGAGCTTTGCAGGTGCAAGGTTGTTTTTCTTGCCCTGGTCCCTTTATCTCCTGTTGTTGAGTCTGTTTGGCTTTGAGCCGTTGGGTACGGTTTGTGTGCACATACTCCCTATCTTTCCCATGCTCCCCACGTGTCCCCCTCCCGTTATGGCGGGGACCGCTAAGGGCGTCCGCGCAATGGGAGCATCTCGACCTTAAGCTCGCGGACCACCCGGGCAACAATGGAGCAAAAGAGACGAAGGAGGCACGGGAGGCACATGAGCAAAAGTAAAACCCCCCCAGTGGCGGCAAGGACCGAGACCAGCCAAGGGGCCAATCCCCCGGGCATCACGCGTTTAATCCAGTCCCAAAGTTCCTCCACCGCGTCCTCCCCGCGGCCTAGGTCGTCCCAAGCCTTGGGGAAGCGCAGCGACTGGGCGTTGAGCTCGTCAATAAGGCGGCACAGTTCCTGTAACTCGCCGGTCACGTTGGCGGCCAGGAAAAGTCCCTCCATGTGTTTCTTCACTCCGTCCCAGGAGGCAGGGAACGAAGAGTCGGTGGCGTTGCATCGGAGCGGAAGCACGCAGACATGCCGATACCGGTAGTCGCATTTCACCGCCTGCCGTAGGGACAGGAGGCGAACCTCGTCGCCGAGCGTCTCGATCACGTGCTCAAGGCCGAGCAGCTCCTGCTGCAGGGAAGCGTCCAGGTGACGCTGAACCCCCCACGCCAGTTGGGTGGAGTGCATGAAGGCCGAGAGCTGAGACGCGAGGAAACCAGTCCGATCGTACAGATTCAGGATTTGCCATTCCTGGAAGGCGGAAAACGCGAGGTTCGCGATACCCAGCATGGCCTCAAATAATTCCCTGCGGGTGCGCAAGCCGCGCAAGCGGGTCGCTAGGGTGTGCCACCGATGGTCGGAGGCCTGGGAAAACCAAGGGTCAGCAGACTTAACGGGTATAAGGGTGTAGCGGGGCCGCCGGACCAGCCAAACGGCGTAATCTGCCGCACCCTCCGTGGTCATGGGTCACGCCTGAGACATAAGGACGCATCGTGAGGAACCCGTGCTGGACAAGGAAAAGTCGCCATAAGCTGACCGGGAGGCAGTAAGGTTCCAGCTGGGATCAGTACTTGGGCAGGCTATAAGCGCGTAAGGGGCAGGGATAAGGGCGTTCCCTTGAAAGACATAATCATGGTCGGTACAATTGCCCCGCAAGTGCAGGGAAACGTTCAGACCCTCACGGAAAATAATACGATACACTGAGAAAGGGTAATCCTGGCACGTCGCCCCGTCAGGGCAGGCGCACGAGCGGACCCGGACGGTCGCGGTGGGGGAGCGCAGGGAAGTAAAGGCTTTCCAGAGACCGGGGTGATGCGTCCCCCACGGTAGCGCGTAAAGCCCTGGGGCGGCCGCCTCTGTATATGTGCGGTCCCCAATGTGGGCATCCCAGGAGAGCAGGAGGGTACCGTTATCACTATGGGGAATACAGCGGAATATGCCTGTGGAACAGTCAGTTAGAGGCATCCAAACCCCACCCCGACCCTCGGCGCACATTCTCCCGGGACCGGGGAGCAAGCTCACATTTCGGATAGGGCCAAAATACCCCCCGCTTCCCTCGCTGGAGTTTGTGCCGCCGGGGGTGCACTGAATTGCGCCGTGGATCCCCAGCAGGGTAAGGTTTCGGTGTGTGGGATGCCCCTGACCTTGGGGAATGTCGACTTCCAGTGTAGAAGTAAAATTTAGCAACCGCAAGCAAGATCGGGTCACCTCGGGCCGGTCCGAGAAAGCCCCATTGCCGGTGTACCAGCATATGGGGGGACCAGTGCTGCGCAAGATAGCGCCCCGAATACGGATGTCATGCTGGTCAGTGTCTGGGGACTGACCCTGGTGCTGGCCCGTAAGCTTGGTCACATTCCCTTGAAATGAGAGTTGGGGGGAGTCCTCCCTCCAGGAGACCATGCGTAACAAAGGCGCATTGGCGAGGAGGGCCCACCTCCAAACCCCGCTCTGCTCCTCAACATCCTTCAGGTGGCTATTTACCAGAGCAGTCCAGTTAATCCACGTCCCGGCCTCCCTCCCCACCGCGCCCCCGGGAAGAAGAAGGGGAAGGGGAAGGAGGGGGAGGAGGAGGGGAATCAGGGCGCAGGGACTTCCCCTGCGGCCGGGCATCGTCTTCCACGACGAGGCGGAGATGTCGCGAGGAGATCCAAACAGGGCCGTCACCTGTGGAGATACAAGCATATCCTCGACCCCGAATTAGTACCGGATCAGGACCGCGCCAATCGCCCTCCACAGTACGCCACATCGCTCGCCCCATAGTGCGGGCGTGCGGGTGGTGGCGCTGGGGTTCCACGGTCGCGGGCCTGTGGCAGAGTTGCCGCATGGCGGGGGAGAGTCCCGTCTCCCGATCAACAGATAGGAAGTTATGGGTGTACGTTGCCTTGTCTAGGGCGTACTGCGTGACCCGCTTCCCCACCCCCTGCTTCTGCAGGAGAGTTTTCAGCGTCCTGTTTGCCCTTTCCACTATACCTTGACCGTTAGGGTTGTAAGGTATCCCGGTAACATGGGAGATGCCAAAGGAGGAGAAAAAGAGGGACATGGCTTTGGAGACATAGCAGGGGCCATTATCCGTCTTTATCTCCTGGGGTGTGCCTATAGTGGCAAAGCAATGGTACAAATGGTTTTGCACATGTTTTGCGGCTTCTCCTGCTTGGCGTGTCGCCAGCATGAATCCGGAGAAGGTGTCAATGGTCATATGAATCGTGGAGGTCCCCCAGTGGGTGACATCCATTTGCCACAGCTCGTTGGGCGTGAGCCCCCGGGGGTTCACACCCGTCGACCCTGCCGGCCGTGGGGTGAATGGAAGACAGCGAGTACAGCGCCGGACAATAGACCGGGCCTCCTCTCTAGTGACCCCGTACAGCCGACGGAGCGAGGTGGCCGGGAGATGGAACTCCCTATGCGCCGCAGCCGCGGCATCCAGCCCCATTAGTGACGGCCCTGTGGGGTGTAGGCTGGCATCCACAGTTCGGTTGCCGTCAAAGATCGGCCCTCGTCCGTCCGTGTGGGAACGGACGTGCATGAGGTATACCTTACATTCCCTAGCCGCTACAGCAGCCTGAAGCTGAGAGATCATGTTCCCAATCTCCGAGTACCTGTCGAAAAGTATGGAGGTTTCGATTCGCCGGGCAAGATTAACGGCATACAGGCTATCCGAAATAATGTTGATCGCCTGGGGGTAGTTAGTCATTGCCCATATGATAGCGAAAAGTTCATTCCGCTGAGTCGAGCCGTATGGCGTGTCGAGCACCGACAAGGCACCGGTGGTCTGATTGAAAACTGCCGCCCGGTGTTCCTTGGTAGCGTCCGTAAAGACATTGTCTCCCCCGACCGGAGTATCGGAGATCACCCGAGGGGTCAGAATGTCCGATCCCTCGTATAAGTGGCTAAGAGTCAACGGGGAGCGTTCCGTAAAGGTGGCCTGCTGTAAGAGCATGGCCCACAGGAAGCTGTCCCTGGCTATCGCCTCAAGGTCTCCCATGGCTATCCCGACATGGACTATAGGGTAAGTGGCCGAAAGCGCCACTACCCGCTGTATGGCGTTCTGGCAAAAGCGACCGAGAAGCTCAGTCTCCTTTGGGAGAACACGGGAGGGGTTTCGAGGATAACACCATTCGAGAATCTCGGTCCCCTGGTGTATAGCCGCGAAAAGGCTACCCTCCCGAAATATCGTGACCTCCATAGGGAGGTGGGGTTCAGCTCGACAAGTATGGCTACCCGCCAACCGCTGTGTGATTTCTCGGAGTGCGCTTTTCGCGGACTCCGTCCATTCGCGGTGCGATTTAAGATTGGGGTCTCCTTTTAGGAGATCGTACAGGGGTTGCATGAGGGCGGAGGGGATGGGCGTTCTCGCGCGCATCCATTGAATCCTCCCTACCAAACCCTGCATATCGTTTAACGTGACATATTTTCGGGGGTCAATTTGGGGTGGTCTTTGAGTCACCCGGGTCTCGGTGACGTCAAACCCAAGGTACGTGTACGGGGCCGATTCTTGTACCTTCTCGGGTGCTACGAATAAACCCTGGGCTGCGAGGGCAGCCACCACTCGCCGGGTGAGCGTCTGTACCTGCCCTTGATCGGGCATACCCAGAAGGATGTCGTCCATGTAATGGACGATCGTCGCCCCTGGGAATTCCTTGCGGAAAGGGGCGAGTATCTGCCCCACGAACCACTGGCATATGGTGGGACTACAAGACATGCCCTGTGGCAGCACCTTCCATTGGTACCGGAGTGCCGGTTCCGCGAAATTCGGGCTCGGGACAGTAAAAGCAAACTTCACCCTGTCGTCAGGGTGTAACGGGATGCTGTAAAAGCAATCCTTAATGTCTATGACGCGGATCTGATGAGTTTTTGGAATCATGTTAGGGGAGGGCAATCCGGGTTGTAGGGGTCCCATTGGCACAATGAGCGCATTGATTTTTCTCAAATCCATGAGGAAGCGCCACTTCCCTGCGGCTTTCTTTTTTATAACGAATACGGGGGCGTTCCAGGGGCTGAACGATTCCTCTAGGTGCCCCTGTGCAAATTGGAGCGCAACTAATTCCCTCAGTGCCTGCAGCTTGTCCTTGGTCAGGGGCCACTGGTCCACCCATACCGGCGGGTGTGGAAGCCATACCAGTGGGGGTGTGGACAAGCCCCGGAACCCAGTGGCCCCACCTAAAAAGGATCAGCTTCATCTATAAGGTGGGCTCCCAGCCCCTGCAGCACATCTCTACCCCACAGATTCATACGGAGCCCTTGAACGCACAGAGGGACGAACGCACCTTGCCTTCCCCGGCAGGACCAAATCAACGGACGGCCCGCCTCTCTTGCGGCCTGCAGTCCCCCTACGCCTTGCACCCCCATCGAGTGGTTTGCTAGTGGCCACTCCGCCGCCCAGCAGCAATCCTGAATAACGGAGCGATCGGTGTCCAGAAGCCCTTTAAGGGGCTTTCCCTCAACTAAGAGGGTCCGCCACGGTTTATCAAGGGTTATTTCCTGTATTATTCCAATAGCTGGGGGCGGGGGATCAGGGGGTGGGGGGTCAAGGGGCGTAGCGCGAGCAATGACCATTCCCGATCCTAGGTATATACCATATGGATGATGGTTGGTGAGGGGAATCTTCCCGGGCCCTTCCCCCCGTTCGGATGTATGAACGACCCCTGCCGCCCTTGTCCGAAGCCCCACCACTAGGGCCCTCCAGGGGAGGGGCTGTATTGGGACGTTTACAGTGTCCCCGGGTCGGATTTCCACTGGGGCCAGGCATCGGACTTCAGTCCAAGTGGCTCCTGGGACCGAAGCCCCTGGTACTCCTCTTTCCTGCCCCGCTTCCTCCTTGTCAGTCTGGCAGGTCGCGTCAAACTTACGAACGAGTCTCTCTGGCCCTTGAAAGGCCGCACGGAGGATACCGTGTATAAGAAAGTCCACGTCCTTTAACTCCCCCGGGTGGGAGTCTTCATAGGCCGTCATCTGTTCCCCAATAACGTCCCATCTCTCCTCCGTGATCCCGGAATCAAGTATCCACGGGGAGGTCATAGTTACCTTCCCTATAAATTCCCTTATTGTTTTCAGCTCAATTTTTACCCCTTTACTTTTCAATATCTTGTAACAGTGCCGGGTGTACAATTCCTTATCTTCTGGCTTATATATGGGCAGCGATCGTACTGTCCCTATCTTCCCGCCTGACCTTTAGCTACCAGGCCTACGGGGCACTCTCCCTGATCTTCCCCTATGGGGGTACCCGAGCCCCACGTTGGGCGCCAGTCGTTGCTCCCCGGGGTTTCGGGGGCAACTCTCGGGTTCTTACCCTTTCCGGGTCTTCGGACGTCTCCGGACGCAGGCCGCGCGTTCACACCAGGAAGAGTCAGCCAGAGGTCCAAAGCTTGGTTGCCGTTTATTTGCTATCAGCGATTACATGGTTAATGAAGAGAGAGGGAAAGAGAGAGAGAGAGAAAGGGAGGAAGAGAGGGCACCTGTGTGTGCGTGTGAGCTGCGTGCGTGCTTGCACCCCCCTTGTCTTGTTCGTCTCTTATACCCCCCGTTGCCCGGGGGCAGGATTTTCTCAGGCCATGTAGCACACTCACTCGCCACCCTCCAGCCACTAGCCTAGCAACAGCTCTGTCCATCACGAAGCGTTTGCTCTGGCTGGCCCCCAGCCACCCGTTGCCAACCATTGCTGGCTGTGGATATGGCCTTGAGGTTGCCTCCGAGCTTTGCAGGTGCAAGCTTGTTTTTCTTGCCCTGGTCCCTTTATCTCCTGTTGTTGAGTCTGTTTGGCTTTGAGCCGTTGGGTACGGTTTGTGTGCACATACTCCCTATCTTTCCCATGCTCCCCACGGGGTGGGAAGAGGGGTAGAGCTAAGGGAGTGAATCGGGGCGATGGAGGGGAGAAGGAGCTGAGAAAAAGGGGGGCTTAGTCTGGGAAAGCCTCCTTGAGGAGGTAAGCCTTCAGGAGGGATTTGACATGACATGGTAGATGTGAAGAGGGAAGGTTTTTCAGGGCAGGGTGTGGGAAAATATGACAGAATCAATCAATCAATCAATAGTATTTCTTGAAAACTTACTGTGTGTATAGCCTGTATATTTTGAGGGTTTTAATGGTATTTGTCAAGCGCTTATGACGAGCCAGGTACTGTACTAAGCATATGGGACAGTAGTCAGCCAGTCAATCATATTTATTGACCACATACTGTGTGCAGAGCACTGTACTAAGCACTTAGGAGAGTATGGGATAACAATATAAGAGACACATTCCCTGCCCACACAAGCTTACGGTCTACAAGAAGTGACTTGCCCAAGGTCACATAGCGGATAAGTGGCAGAGCCGGGATTAGAACCCACGACCTCTGACTCCCAAACCCACTAAACCACGCCGCTTCTCTAATCCCTGATCTTCTCCTCTCTTGGACCCTGATTCCAAGAACTTTTGCTGATTTTCTCTTCTCTCAGATCCTGATTCCCAGATCTTTCCCTGATCTTTTCCTCTCTCAGACCCTGATTTATGGACCCATCCCTAATCTTTTCCTGTCACGGGCCCTGATTCGCAAACCAGTTCTTGATCTTCTCCTCTCTCAGACCCTGTCTCTTCGGGAAGGTTATATATCCTCCAAGAGGCCTTCCCTGATTAAGCCTTATGCACGGAAGCCTTCCCACAGTACTCATATGCGATCCGTAATCCAGCATGCTTGGCTCAGTGGAAAGATCCCGGTCTTTGGAGTCAGAGGTCATGGGTTCAAATACTGGCTCTGCCAATTGTCAGCTATGTGACTTTGGGCAAGTCACTTCACTTCTCTGTGCCTCAGTTCCCTCATCTGTAAAATGAGGATTAAGACTGTGAGTCCCACGGGGGATAACCTGATCACCTTGTATCCCCCCAGCTCTTACAACACCACTTATCGGCTGTGTGACTTTGGGCAAGTCACTTAACTTCTCTGTGCCTCAGTTACCTCATCTGTAAAATGGGGATTAAGGTTGTGAGCCCCACGTAGGACAACCTGATCACCTTGTATTCCCCCAGCGCTTAGAACAGTGCTTTGCACATAGCAAGCGCTTAGCAAATACTATTATTATTATTATTATTATTATTATTATTATTATTATTATTATTATTATTACTATTATTACTTGCCCAAGATCACACAGCAGACAAGTGGCCAAGCTGGGATTAGATCCCAGGTTCTCTGTCTTCCATCCCCTGCTCTTTCCATGAGGCCATGCTATCCAGAAAAGTTAAACCATACACCAGATGGAGCTAATAATAATTATTGTGGTATTTGTGAAGCGTTTACTATGTGCCAAACACTGTTGTAAGTACAGTGTTCTGCACATAGTGAGTATTCAATAAATATTATTAATGATAATAATAATGATAGCATTTGTTAAGCACTTACTATGTCCCAGGCACTGTTCTAAGCGCTGGGGGAGATAAGAGGTCATCAGGTTATCCCACGTGGGGCTCACAGTCTTCATCCCCAGTTTCCAGATGAGGGAACTGAGGTCCAGAAAAGTGAAGTGACTTGCCCAAGGTCACCCAGCAGACAAGTGGCAGAGTCGGGATTAGAACCCACGACCTCTGACTCCCAAGCCGGGGCTCTTGACACTTAGCCATGCTGCTTGGGATTAGAACCCATGACCTCTGACTCCAAGCCCGGGCTCTTGACACTAAACCACGCCGTTTCTCAAAAACGACGAGTCCTTCAACCCGGATTCGAACCAGCGCCCTACAGTCCTCCACTCTACCAGCTAAGCTATCGAAGCCTCGGTGAGACAAGGTCATCAGGCCCTACAAGGGACCCCCAATATAAGTAGGAGGGAGAACAGGGATTGAATCCCCACTGTGCAGATGAGGAAACAGAGGAGCAGAGAGGTGAGGTGACGACGATGATAATGGTATTTGTTAAGCGCTTACTGTGTGCTAAGCACTGTTCAGCCCGCACCCTCTGCTCCTCTGACACTAATCTCCTCACCATGCCTCGTTCTCGCCTGTCCCGCCGTCAACCCCCGGCCCACGTCATCCCCGGGCGTGGAATGCCCTCCGTCTGCCCATCTGCCAAGTTAGCTCTCTTCCTCCCTTCAAGGCCCTAGGAGAGCTCACCTCCTCCAGGAGGCCTTCCCAGACTGAGCCCCTTCCTTCCTCTCCCCCTCTCCATCCCCCCGTCTTACCTCCTTCCCTTCCCCACAGCACCTGTATATATGTATATATGCTTGTACATATTTATTACTCTATTTATTTATTTATTTATTTTACTTGTACATATCTATTCTATTTATTTTATTTTGTTAGTATGTTTGGTTTTGTTCTCTGTCTCCCCCTTTTAGACTGCAAGCCCACTGTTGGGTAGGGACTGTCTCTATATGTTGCCAACTTGTACTTCCCAAGCGCTTAGTACAGTGCTCTGCACACAGTAAGCGCTCAATAAATACAAATTGATTGATTGATTGATTGGAGTAGATACAAGATCATCAGGTTGTCCCACGTGGGTTCACAGTCTACATCCCCATTTTACAAATGAGGCAACTGAGGTACAGAGAAGTGAAGTGACTTGCCCAAAGTCACACAACTGACAGTGGCAGAGTCGGGATTAGAACCCACGATCTCTGACTCCCAAGCCCGGGATCCTTCTAGTGAGCCACGCCGCTTCTGCTTTTTGACTCGTCCAGTGTCACACAGCCTATAAGTGGGGTTGGGAGTGGGGCGAACGCCAAATGTCCAAAGGTCACAGATTCAAGTGCGCAAACCACGTGGAACCGCTTTGTACAGTGCTCTGCACACAGTAAGTGCTCAATAAATACGATTGAATGAATGGAATGAATGGAAGGAAGAGGGAGAAGAGAAAAAGAGGGCTTAACTGGGGAAGGCCTCATGGAGGAGAGGTGACCTTGATACGCTTTGAATGTGGAGACAGTGGTGGTCTGGCCTATTTGGAGGAGGGAGGAGAGAGTTTCAGGTGAGGGGGAGGTTGTGGGGAAGGAGTCGGTGGCGAGATAGACGAGATCGGGGCCCAGTGAGTAAACTGAAGCTAGAGGAGCAGAGTGAGTGGGCTGGGCTGGAGTAGGTGGTCAGAGAAGTGAGGTAGGAGGGGGTGAGCTGATTGAGTATCTTAAACAGCGTGGCTCAGCAGAGAAGCAGTGTGGCCCAGTGGAAAGAGCCCGGGCTTGGGAGTCAGGGGTCGTGGGTTCTAACCTCCGCTATGCCACTTCTCAGCTGTGTGACTTTGGGCAACTCACTTCACTTCTCTGGGCCTCAGTCACCTCATCTGTAAAATGAGGATGAAGTCTGTGAGTTCCACGTGGGACATGCTGATTACCTCGTATCTTCCCCAGCGCTTAGAACAGTGCTTGGCACATAGTAAGTGCTTAACAAATGCCGTCATTGTTATTATTATTATTATTATTATTATTATTAATAATAATAATGATAAACCGATGGTGAGGAGTTCCTGTCTAATGTGGAGGTGGATGGGCAACCCTGCAGGTTCTTGAGGAGTGGGAAGGCATAATAATAATAATAATAATAATAATAATAATAATAATAATAATAATAATAATAATGATGATGATGATGATGGTATTTGTTAAGCACTTACTATTTGCCAAGCACCGTTCTAAGCGCTGGGGTAGATACAACGTTATCAGGTTGTCCCACGTGGAGCTCACAGTCTTAATCCCCGTTTTCCAGATGAGGTAACGGGCACAGAGAAGTGACTTGCCCAGAGTCACACAGCTGATAAGTGGCAGAGCCAGCATTAGAATCTACGACTTTTGACTCCGAAGCCCGGGCTTTTTCCACTACGTTTTTGTTGAAACAAGCAGTAAGCTCACAATAAATACACTGGTCATTTGGTTGATCCCTTGAACTCTCCGCTACCACAAACACACAGATACTCACACACACTCCAAACTTTGCCCCTTTTTTCCTCTCCTTCCCTCCTGTACCGAAACTCAGCTCCTCGGTCCCGAGGCTGGGATTAGGCTTTCTCTTGTCCGTGAGTAAGGCCCGATGGAGATCTCTGGGAAGGATAAAGCCTCAGAAGCATCCCGGGACCCTCTGAGAATGTTCAGGAATGGCTCGCCCCACTCCCCAGCAAAGGAAAAGCAGCTTCTACCCCCTGGAGCCTTGAGCAGGAGACCCATTCAGGGTGTTAGGAGAAACTAAATTCCCCCCAGCTGAATTCTGGGCAGCAATGACCCACAATCCCGGTGGATTAAGTGAGAGTTTCCCCGTGGGGATACCCTCTGCGTCCTGCTCAGCCAACATAATTAGGCAGAAGCATTGTGGCCTAATGGATAGCGCCCGGGCCTGGGAGTCTGAAGGACTAGAGCCCGGGCTTGGGAGTCAGATGTCATGGGTTCTAATCCCTGCTCTGCCACTTGTCAGCTGTGTGACATTGTGAAAGTCACTTCACTTCTCTGTGCCTCAGTTCCCTCATCTGTAAAATGGGGATGAAGATTGTGAGCCCCACGTGGGACAACCTTGATTACCTTGTATCCCCCCAGCGCCTTGAACAGTGAATGGCACATAGTAAGCGCTAAACAAATACCAACATTATTATTATTATTATTATTATTATCATCCCGACTCTGCCACTTGCCTGCTGTGTGACCTGGAATGAGTCATTTCAATCCTCCGTGACTCAGTTCCCTCATCTTTGAAACGGAGATTAAGACTTTGAGCCCTAGGTAGGGCAGGGGGTGTATCCAACCCGATTATCTTGTGTTGACCCCAGCGCTTAGAACAGTGCCTGTCACATACTAATCACTTAACAAATACCATTTATTATTATTATTATCACCATCAGTAAGGTGGCTCTTTTTGTCTCAACTGTGCTCGTCACCCACCTCAAACCGCTCTCGGACTCCCACTCTACCCTGGACCTGCTGTTGTTCGTGTTCTACGCCGTGTTGCCTCCCACCCTGAACCCTCTCATCTACAGCCCGAGGAACAGGGACATGAAGGCCGCCCGGGGGAAGATAGAAGGGGGGAAATTTTCTCCCAAGGGATAAAGGGGTCCTCTGCTTCTCCTGAAACAGTGTCTGCCCCATCTCAGAGAGACCTTCTCCGTGGCTCCTTCATACAACACACGTGGTGTCTGCTCTGGATTCTCTAATGGGGTCATACGTCAATCATTGGATCAATGGTATTTATCAAGCACTTACTCTGTGCAGAACACTGTACTAAGCACTTGGGAGAGAACGATATGATATTCCATATTAAACGCAGGGGTAGATACAACAAAATCATGTTGGACACCGTCCCTGTTCCCTTGGGGCTCACAGGGGAAGGGGAAGGGAGAACAGGGATTGAATCCCCATTTTACAGATGAGGAAACTGAAGTACTGATATGTTAAGTGACTTGCCCAAGGTCACACAGTAGGCATGGGGTGGAACCAGGATTAGAACTCAGGTCTCTGCCCCCCCCCCCAGTTTTTCACTCCCTGTGCCTCAACTTTCTCATCTGCCAAATGGGGATTCAGTATCTGTTCTCCCTCCTGCCTTGACTGTGAATCCCTCGTGGGACAGAGGTGAGTCTGGCCTGATTATCTTGTAACTGCCCTAGCTCTTAATAATCATAATAATCATAATCAATAAGTATGGTATTTGTGAAGCGCTTACGAAGTGAGAAGGACTGTTCGATACCAATACCAAATGGCTCTTTTTGTCTCAACTGTGATCGTCACCCGCCTCAAACTGCTCTCGGACTCCCCCCGACCCTGAGACCTGCTGGTGTCAGTGTTCTACACCTCTATTCTCTGTTTATTTATAGGCACCATATTACCCCATCTTCACATCATGCAGTTCAATATCTGTTTATACCCATACTGAACACTCGTGGATGTACGGATCTTCAACCTCAAGCTCAATTGTTTAATCAGTAAATGAATTGGTGAGAATTACTGAGTTCTTCCTCCGTGCAGAACACGGTACTAAGTGTTTGGAAAAGTAAGATAGAAAACTTAGATGAGATTCTGGACCTCAGAGAGTTTACAATTCCCTCATGCAATGCTCTTTTTTAGTGCTTGCTGTGCAGAGCACTGTCCTAACCTCTTCAGAGTATACAGTAGAGTAACTAGACATGATTCCTGCATACGGTAATCAATCTATCTGTAATAATAATGGTGGTATTTGCTAAGTGCTTACAGCACTGTTCTAAGTGCTGTAAATTATTATCATTATTGGTGGAATTATTAAACATTTAATCAATGGTGTTTATTGAGCAGTTGTTGCAAAGCGTTATACTGAGCACCTGGGAGAGTACAAAAGAGTAAGCAGAGCACAGAAACAAGGGTTGACGCAACACAACTTGTTGATAACAAGCAGGTCGTCAAGATCATGACTACCTTGTGTTGGCAGGAATACCTATCAAGGTGTTGAGTTGAATTGCAAAGGACACCCTAACAAGGAGAAACAGTGGAAAGAACACAGGCCTGGAGTCAGAGGATCTGGGTTCTAATCCTGATTCTGCCATATATGACTTTGGACAGGTTACTTCACTTCTCTGTGCCTCAGAGAAAAATGGGGATTAAATTTTGCTCCCTCTTACTTCGACTGTGAGCCCTGTATCAGCTAGGGACTGTGTCTAAACTGATTAGTTTGTATCTACCCTGGGGTTTAGGAAAGTGCTTGGCACATAGTGAGTGCTTAACAAATACCATAAAAAGTATCCCTGACCTTGAAATAAGGCAGCGTGGAATGGAGTTTCGGCTTGGGACAGGTTTTAAGATGATCAATCAATCAATCAATCAATCAATCAAACAATAGTATTTATTGAGCACTTACTATATGCAGAGCCCTTTACTAAGTGCTTGGGAGAATATAATACAACAGAGTTGGAAGACACATTCCCTGCCCACAAGGAGCTTACAGTCTAGAGGAATTAATCAATTGTATTTACTGAGCTCTTACTGTGTGCAGAACACTGAATTAATCACTTAGGGGAGTATAATACAACAGAGCTTTTAGATACATTCCCTGCCAAAAAGAGCTTACAGGCTAATCAATCAGTGGTATTTATTGAGCTCTTACTGTGATGCAGCATGGTTCAGTGGAAAGAGCAAGGGTTGGGAGACAGAGGTCGTGGCTTCTAATCCCCACTCCACCACTTGTCAGCTGTGTGACTTTAGGCAAGTCACTTCACTCCTCTGGGCCTCAGTTACCTCAACTGTCAAATGGGGATTAAGACTGTGAGCCCCACGTGGGACAACCTGATAACCTTGTATTTATCCCAGTGCTTAAAACAGTGCTTGACACATAATAAGCACTTAACAAATACCATTAATATTATTATTATTATTACTAAGCACTTTGGAGAGGACAATGCAACGGATTGGGTAGTTATGTTCTCTGCCTACAACGAGTTTACAATCTAGAGGTGGAGAGAATGATAGGATGAAAGACAGAATCTCTTAAAAATAATAGGACATTTTCCTCTAGGTTCACAATTTTCCACCCAGAATTTTCCACAAAGTAGACTTCATGTCCTTGTTTCTCAGGCTGTAGATCAGAGGGTTCATGGACGGAGGCATTACGGCATAGAACAACGACAGAAGCAGGTCAAGGACGGGAGAACCTTTTGGATTAAGGTAGGCGAAGCCACCCGTGGAGACAAAGAAAGTCACGATGGCAAGGTGGAGCAGGCAGGTGGGGAAGGCTTTGGCCCGGACCTCTGCGGCCGGCAAGCTCAGCACGGCCCGGAAGATGTACATGTAAGAGACGATGCTGGAGGCCAAAAAGAGGAAGGCAAGGCTAACAGCGGATATTGTGACCCCGACTTCTAGGACGATCACACTGGGGTCAGAGAGCGCCAGGAGCTGGAGGACGTCGCAGAAGAATTGGCAGATCACGTTGGACACGCAGAAGGGCACGGAGAAGATGGTAGCCGTGTACATGAGGCCGGAGAGGCCCCCGCTGAGCCAGGAGGCGGCCGCCATCTTCCCAAGGCCCCCTCCGCTCGTGATGACCTCGTGGCTCAGGGGGAGGCAGATGGCCACGTAGCGGTCGTACAACATCGCCTTGAGGAAGGCCAGCTAGGCAGATGCCAAAGACACACAAAAAAAACACTTGGAGGACACAGCCCACCAAGGAGATGGATCTGTTGTTGGTAAGGGAGTTGACGACGGAGTTGGGGACGATAATGGAGTTGAGGCCGAGGTCGAGGACGGACAGGTTCCTGAGGAAGAAATACATGGGGGTGTGGAGGCGTCGGTCGAGGGCGGTGACGGCGATGATGAGGAGATTCCCCGTCAGGGCCACCAGGTAGACCAGGAGGAACAGGGCATCCTGGACCAGCTGCAGCTTCTGGACCTCCGAGAATCCCAGCAGGAGGAATTCCCTCACTGCCGTGCGATTATCCAGGGCCGTCTCGTCAGTGCCCTGAAAGAAAATGGGACGAAGCGGCATGGCTGAACGGTCTCGTCGGTAGCTACCAAAATACACTACACACGGGATCCCTGCCAAATAAGTTGATGGGGGCGTCAATCAATCACTCGTATTTATGAAGCGCTTACTGCATGTGGAGCAATGTTCTAAGCACTTGAAAGAATACACTCAAACAAAAAAAGGACACATTTCCTGCCCACAACGAGCTTACAGTCTAGCACCTCCTAGCCAATGCCAGAGGGAGTCTGGGAACTCGCCTGCACTGTGTACCATAACAACACAAACGCTACACAAATCCGTTTTTCCTCACTGGACATGGTTTCCCCTAAACTTTGCCCGGGGAATGTGAATTCCTTAATTGAGTGTGGAATGTGTCAAAGACTCAGGTCAACCAATAAATAGTATTTGAGCATGAATCTGTGTGGCCTAGTGGAAAGAGCGGGGGCCTGAGATTTAGAAGATCAGAATTCTAATCATGCCTCTGCCACCTGACATACATTCATTTATTCATTCAATCATATTTATTGAGAGCTTATTGTGTGCAGAGCACTGTACTAAGCACTTGGGAGAGCACAATGCAACAAAAATATGTCACATTCCCTGCCCACAGGAAACTTAAGGGCTGGAGTGGGGGAGACAGCTATCAATACAAATAAATTAAATTACAGATAATTTCTGTCTGCTGGGTTACCTTGAACAAATCACAACCCCTGTGCCTCAGTGACCTCATCTGTAAAATGGAGATTAATAATAATAATAATAATGATAATGGTATTTGTTAAGCGCTTACTATGTGCAAAGCACTGTTCTAAGCGCTGGAGTAAGACTGAGCCCCATGTGGGACAGGGACTGTGTCCAACCTGATGAACTTGTATCTCCCCCAGCGTTTAGAACAGTGCTTGACTCATAGTAAGCACTTCACAAATATAATAATCATAATCATTAATAATAAGTCCAGTGAGACTTGGACGAATTGTTGCTGGGTTTCCCAAGAGAAAATGGGTGGCGGCTAGGTAAATGTTCTAGATATTTTTCACCACCACCGTCAATGTTATGGATGTTTATCATTTTAATGGTAGGTCTTAAGGACTGTGTGTGCTAAGCACTGGGGTAAATACAGGCTAATCAGGCTGGACACAGTCCCTGTCCCACATGGGGTTCACAGTCTTCATCCCCATTTCACAGATGGGATAACTGAGGTCCGGAGGGTTTACTGAGTTCAGGGCACTGTACTTGGATACTGGGAGGAATCTGGGAGCAACAGATTTGTTTTGTTTTGTTGTCTGTCTCCCCCTTCTAGACTGTGAGCCCGTTGTTGGGTAGGGACCTTCTCTATATGTTGCCCATTTGTACTTCCCAAGCGCTTAGTACAGTGTTCTGCACACAGTAAGTTCTCAATGAATACGATTGAATGAGTGAATGAATGAATGAATGAACAGAATTCACTCCTATCCTTGAAAGTTGATAAGCTAGTGAGGCAGGCCAATACAACTTGAATTTGCACCACAGGAACAGGAGTCAAAGCTTACATAAAACCCTTCTGAAAAGTAGGAATGAACGAATAAGAAATGTGTTATACAGATGAACATACTAGTGCTAAATTGGCTGATGGGATGACACGGGGATCGTTCTTTGAGATATCAGTCTAGTCCAGCTCACCGCTGAGCTGTTGCCCACGTCCCTCCCTCTTCATATCCGACAGACGAAAGCTCTCCCCACCTTCAAAGCCTTCTTGAAGGCACATCTCCTCCAAGAGACCTCCCCCAACTAGGCCCTCCTCTCCTCTTGTCCCACACCCTTGCACTTAGATTTGCTTCCAATATTCACCCCTCCCTGAGCCCCACAGCACTTATGTTCGTATCCATAATTCATTGACTTTATAATAATGTCCATCTCCTCCTCTAGACTGTAAGCTCCTTGTGGACTCCTTCTGTACCGTACTCTCCCAAGCACTTAATGCAGTCTCTGCCCAGAGTAAACACTCAATAAATATCACTGATGGATTGATTCATTGAGATAGGGGTTAAGAAATTTAGTATCACACGCTCTTTCTATGCAGCCTGTTGCTATTGTCAGAGGAAGAGTACTGAGATGGACAGGTGGTTGACGTGATGGAGAAGCAGCGTGGCTCAGTGGAAAGAGCCCGGGCTTTGGAGTCAGAGGTCATGGGTTCAAATGCCGGGTCCACCAATTGTCAGCTGTGTGACTTGGGCAAGTCACTTAAATTCTCTGCGCCTCAGTTACCTCATCTGTAAATTGGGGACTAAGACTGTGAGCCCCCCGTGGGACAGCCTGATCACCTTGTAACCTCCCCAGCGGTTAGAACAGTGTTTTGCACATAGTAAGTGCTTAATAAATGCTATCATTCAGACGTGGCACCTCTCGCAATGTGACGTCTGTTTGATAATAATAATAATAATGATAGCATTTGTTAAGCGCCTAGTATGTGCCAAGCACTGTTCTAATACTTCACCTTGGATCTGAAAGGCTCTCACTGGGCCTTGGCATCTCAGGACAAGTGGGCAGAAAGGGTCTTTTTGCCTCCTCACTCGTGGCACCGTGAAGATAAGAAAAAACGTACCTCACGGCACGGCCTGCGAGGAAACACGAGAGAATCGTCAATCTGACCCTCCTGAATCCTTCCGTTATTCCCCCGTGACCTCACTGGGTACCGAGATCTCTAATTCACAGATCTCCTCCTCCCCCTTTCGCTCAGCGACTTTACCTATAGAAATGGAGATCAAGGATATGGAAACAGGAAGAGAGATTTATGCCCCTCAGTTGAGGGGGAATGGAAATCCAAGGGAACGAAGACCGACTTCGTTCCAGTCTCCCGCGACGTTGGAACAGGTCGGAGAGCTGTGTGATTGACTTGGATCTGAGTTGAAAGACTGAGAGACGGGGATGATGGGTAATAAGTGTCAAGAGTTTTTTGAGGGTATAAGGATCGGGTCCTTTGCTTTTCTAGCGTTCAGGGCTCTGGGAACCCTGGGATGAGAGGAAGTCCTGAGGGATGGGATGGGGAAATCAGACTTTAATTAGTCCCACTGTACAAAACAATGGAATCGGTCCTTCTGTAGCCCAGATTCGAGGACGATGGGGATGTGAGTTTGGGGCTGTCGATCTGAGCTTGGTGCCCAGAAGCCCAGAGGTTCAATGAAAGAACAGAGCAAGGGAACACCCACCCAGATAGAGAAGTAATTGATTGGAGTTTTGTAAGATCAGTGATTCCATCACACAAATGTCTCCTCACTGATGAATAATTGTGTTTGTTACGTGCTAGCTATGTGGCAGCCACTGTACTAAGCACCAGCTCTCCCAAGGGTTTAGTACAGAGCTCTGCACACGGTACAGGCTCAATAAATACCACTGATTGATCTATGAGCAAGAGTACACTTATCGCTAGGTGAACAACAGTCCACTCAAAATGGCCCCCAGGGCGGCCTTCAGGTCCCTGTTCCTCAGATGACAGGGTTCAGGGCAGAGGGAACCACGGAATAAATCACGGACAGAAGTAGGTCAAGAAACGGAGAACCGTTCCACCTCGCATTCAGAAAGTCCAAAGCACTGGATAAGAGGGAAATGGAGAACACGGCGAGGTGCAGCAGGCAGGGGGAAAAGGATCGAGACCGGCCCCAAACCGAGCGGATCTTCAGCACGGCCGAGAAGATGTGAGTGTACGAGACGATGACGAGCAGAAGAAGCAGAGACTCAAAATGAAGACCGAGAATGCCAGTTCTCGGAGGATCACATTGGGGTCAAAGAGTGCCAGGAGCTGGGGGACGTTGCAGAAGAACTGGCGGATCGTGTTGGACCCGCAGAAGGGCCCGGAGAAGATGGTGGCCGTGTACATGAGGCCGGAGAGGCCCCCGCTGAGCCAGGCGGCGGCCGCCATCTTCCCAAGACCCCCTCTGCTCATGACGACCTCGTAGCTCAGGAGGAGGCAGATGGCCACGTAGCAGTCGTACGACATCGCCATGAGGAAGGCCAGCTCAGCAGATGCCAAAGACACAAAGAAAAACACTTGGAGGACACAGCCCACCAAGGAGATGGATCTGCTGTTGGTCAGGGAGTTGACGACGGAGTTGGGGATGGTGACGGAGGTGTGGCAGAGGTCGAGGACGGACAGGTTCCTGAGGAAGAAGTACATGGGGGTGTGGAGGCGTCGGTCGAGGGCAGTGACGGCGATGATGAGGAAATTCCCCGTCAGGGCAGCCATGTAGACCAGGAGGAACAGGGCGGCCTGGACCAGCTGAAGCTCCTGGATTTCCGAGAATCCCAGCAGGAAGAATCCCCCCAACGCCGTGCGATTGGCCAGGGCCATCTCATAAGTACCCTGGAAGGAAAATGGGATGGATCGGCACAGTTATACTGTCTTGTCAGCAGCTCACAAAATGCCTACACTATCACTGCCACATCAGTTGATTAGTGGCTCAATCAATCAACTGTATTTATGGAGTACTTACTGCGCCCAGAGTCCTGAACTAAGCGCTTGTGAGAGTACACTATAACAATAAAACATACACATTCCCTGCGTACAACGACCTTACAGCCTAGTATCACCAAGTCATTGCCAGAGAAAGTCTAAGAACCTGAATGTTTTGTGTATCTTACCAAGACCAAGGCTGTACAAACCTATTTTTCCTCTATTGTGACATGCTTTCCCCCAAACTGTGCCCTGAAAAAGTGTCTTCCTTAAGTGAATATGGAATATTCCAAAGACTCAGGTCGATCAATCAACCGTATTTGCGCATGAAACAGGACCTGGATTCTAATCCTGCTCTGCCACCTGTCGTCTGGGTGACCTTGGGCAAGTCACTTCACTTCCTTTATGCCTTAGTTGCCTTATCTGCAATAATAATAATAATAATAATAATAGTAATAATAATAATAATGGTATTTGTTATGTGCTTACTATGTACCGAGCACTTTTCTAAGCGTTGGGGTAGATTCGTGGTAATCAGGGTGTCCCACGTAGGACACACTTAATCCCCATTTTACAGATGAGGTAACTGTGGCCCAAGACGTTAATTGCCCAAAATCACACAGCTGATAAGTGGCAGAGCAGGGATTAGGACCCATGAGCTCTGACTCCCAAGTCCATGCTCTTTCCTCTAAGCCACATTGCTTCCTAGATTTTTCCAGGCTCTAAACTGTAAAATGGGGATTAAGACTGTAAGCCCCCATAAGGGTCAAGGACAGGGTCTAACCTGATTAACTTCTATCTACCCCAGCGCTTTAAACAGTTCTCGACTCATAGTAAGCGCTTAACAAATACAATAATAATAATAATTAGTAATGTCCAACAAAACTTGGACTAATTGTTGCCGGGTTTCCCAAGAAATGGATGATGGCTAGATATTTTTCACCACCAGAGGAATCTGGAAGCAACCGAAGTGACCCCTAACCTTGAGAGTTCATAAGACAGTGAATGAAACAGACAGAACCTGAATTTGCACAATAGGAATAGGAGTCAATGCATACATAAAACTCATCTAAAAATTGGTAATGAATGAATACGAAATGCACTATACAGATGAACAAACGAGTTCTAAGTGGCTGATGGGATGGTATAGGCATGGATTAATTTTTCTTTGAGATCTCAGTCTGGTCTATCTCACCGATGACTTCTCGCCCACTTCCTGCCGCTGGCGTGGAATGCCTTCCCTCTTCATAGCCGACTGACGATCACTCTCCCCACCGTCAAAGCCTTACTGAAGGCACATCTCCTCCAAGATGCCTTCCCCGACTAAACCCTCATTTCCTCTTCTCCCACCCCCTTCTGCATCGCCCCTGCACTTGGATTTGCATCCTTTATTCACCCCTCCCTTAGCCCCACAGCACTTATGTCCATATCCATAATTCATTTACTTATAATACTGTCCATCTCCCACTCTAGACTGTAAGCTGGTTTTGGCAGTGAACGTGTCTACCACCTCTGCTCTACTGTACTCTCCTAAGCTCATACCACAGTGCTCCACCCGCAAAAAGCGTTCAATAAATACCATTGATTGACTGATTCATTGAGATGGGTGCCAAGAAATTTATTATCACCCTCTAGACTGTAAGCTCTTTGTGGGCAGGGAATATATTTTTTTATTGTTGTATTGTACTCTCCCAAGCACTTTGTACATCGCTTTGTTCACAGTATGTACCCAATAAATACGATTCAATGAAAAAATGCATATGCTCCCTGTAAATATACTGTTGCTGTTGTCAGAGGAAGAGTACTGAGAAGGACAGATGGTTGACGGGATTTGGTTATGGTACCTTTCATAGTGCGCCGTCCGTTTAATCCTTTATCCTTGGATCTGAAAGGTTCTCGCTGGGCCCAGGAATCTCAGGCAGAGAGGGTCTTTTTGCCTCCTCGCTCTTGGTCACATGAAGCAGAGCAGACAGAAAGAACTTACCTCACGGCGCGGGCTACGAGGAAACACGGGAGAATGGTCGAACTGACTTTCCTGAATCCTCCCGTTATTCCCCAGTGAACTCATTCGGCACCTAGATCTGTAATTCACAGATCCCCTCCTCTTCCTTCACTCGGAGACCTTATCTGTAGAATGAGAATCCACAGGAATGAAGACCAACTCCCTTCCCATCGCCTGATTCGCTGGAACAAGTCGAAGAGCTGAATGATTGGCTTGGATCGGAGTTGAAAGATTGGAAGACGGGGATGATGGCTAACAAGTGTCAAGATTTTGTTGGGGGGGATGAGAATCAGGCCCTTTGCTTTTCTAGGGTTCAAGGCTCTGGCAACCCTGGGATGAGAGGAAGTCCTGAGAGATGGTATGGGAATTCAGACTATAATTAGTCCCACTGTGCAGAACAATGGAATTGGTCCTTCTGTGGCCCAGATTCGAGGAGGATGGAGATGTGGGTCTGGGGCTGTGGATACAAGCTTGGTGCCCAGCCCAGAGGTTCAATTAAACAGCAGATCAAGGGAACACCGACATAGAGACAGAAGTAATTGATGAGAGCTTTGTAAGATCCGTGATTCCATCACACAAATGTCCCCTCGCTCTTAAATTGTGGTGCATGGTATGGTCATCTCATTGCCATTAGTGGGTGCACGGTTGCCTTGAGGCGTCGCCCAGGTGGTGATCATTCATATCCTGCTATTTTGTGTGGTATTTGATAAGCACTTACTGTGTGCTGAGCACTGTTCTAAGCGCTGGAGTAGATACAAGATAATCGGTCCCCGGGGAGCTCACAGTCTAAGTAAGAGGGAGAATAGGGATTGAATCCTCATTTTGTAGTTCAGGAAACTGAAGCACAGAGAAGTTGAGAGAGTTGCCCAAGGACACACAGCAGGCAGATGGCAGAGCCGGGATCAGAACCCAGGTCTTCCACCTCTCAGGCCCGTACTGTATTCACAGGCCACGCTGCCTTTGGTTTTTCCCACTCAATCCTCCTATTTGAAACTCCCTCCTCCCACAAATCCACCAGATGACCGCATTCATCTTCAAAGTCCTTCAAAAACCACATCTCTTTCCAGACCCAGAAACATATGGGTCTTTCTCCCTTATCCACATGATGGACAAGCCTGCTAGCCTGGTTCAGGTAGTAGTCAAAATCAATTAATCAACCGGAGTCTCCAACACCGCAACATAGAACAACAACCAGATTGGCATTACACAATGCTTGGCACATAGTAAATGCTTAACAAATACAATTATTATCTAGATGTGTCTCCCCTTCTAGACTGTAAGCTCGTTATGGGCAGGGAGCATGTCTGCTAATTCTGTTGCATTGTACTCTCCCAAGTGCTTAGTACAGTGCTCTGCACATAGTAAGCACTAACAAATACCACTGATTGATTGATTGATAGGCTGTCTATCCCTCTAGACTGCAAGTTCGTTATGGGCTGGGAATAGCTCTGCCAATTCTGTTGTACTGTACTCTCCCAAGGACTTAGCACAGTACTCTGCACATACTAAGTGCTCAATAAATACGACTGACTGATTAATTAATCCCTAATTCAACAATAGAGAGAGAGCATTGGGGAAAGGGTAAATGAATCAGACATAATTTCCGAAGTCTTTCATTGGAGTTACAGGAATTTGTCTCCCCTTTTAGACTGTAAACTCATTGTGAGCAGGGAAGGTGCCTGTAGTAATATACTCTCCAAACTCTTAGTACAGTGCTTTGTGTGCAGTAAGTGCTTAATAAGTGCTTAATACCATTGATTGGTTGTTTAGTTAAAGCATTGGTGTAAATGTAGATGAATGAGACCAAACAGCCACGTTCCTATATTGGAGTTACCGGAATCTGTCTCTTCCTCTAGACTTTAAACTCATTTTGAACAGGGATCATGACTACCAACTCTGTTGCACTGTACTCTCCCAAGCGTTTAGTACAATGCCCTGCACACAATAAGCTCTCTACAAATACTAATGATTGACTGATCATAGGGCAACAGTTGAGATCATTCCTCCTGTACGTAGAGTGTGTCAATCTCGATTTGGATTGGCAGGGATTATAAGCAACAGGTCAAGTGAAGCAGACAAACAGAGGGGTCTAGTGGATAGAGAAACAGCGTGGCTTAGTGGAAAGAGTACGAGCTTGGGAGTTACAGGACGTGTATTCTAATCCCACCTCTGCCACTTGTCTACTATGTGACCTTGGGCAAGCCACTTCACTTCCGCATCTGTAAAATGGGGATGAAAACTATGAGCCCCACGTGGGACAACCTGATTACATCGTATCTACTCCAGCGCTTAGAAAAATGCTTGGCACATAGTAAGCGTTTAAAAATACCATTATTATTATTATTATTATAGAGCACGGGCCTGGAATTCAGAGGACCTGGATTCTATTCCCAGGGCCACGCTGGTATGCTGTATGACGTTGGGCAAGTCACTTCAATTCTCTGTGTTTCAGTTACCTCATCTGTAAGGATAGGGATTATGACTATGAACTTCATGTGGGACAGGGACCATGTCCAAACTGATTACCTTATAACTACTGTAGGGTCAGTCAGTCAGTCAATCATATTTATTGAGCGCTTACTGTGTGCAGAGCACTGTACTAAGCGCTTGGGAAGTACAAGCTGGCAACATATAGAGACGGTCCTTACCCAACAATCAATCAATCAATCAATCAATCGTATTTATTGAGCTCTTACTATGTGCAGAGCACTGTACTAAGCGCTTGGGAAGTACAAATTGGCATCACATAGAGACAGTCCCTACCCGATAGTGGGCTCACAGTCTAAAAGGGGGAGACAGAGAACAGAACCAAACATACCAACAAAATAAAATAAGTAGGATAGAAATGTACAAGTAAAATAAATAAATAAATAAATAAACAGAGTAATAAATATGTACAACTATATATACATATATACAGGTGCTGTGGGGAAGGGAAGGAGGTAAGACGGGGATGGAGAGGGGGACGAGGGGGAGAGGAAAGAAGGGGCTCAGTCTGGGAAGGCCTCCTGGAGGAGGTGAGCTCTCAGCAGGGCCTTGAAGGGAGGAAGAGAGCTAGCTTGGCGGATGGTCAGAGGGAGGGCATTCCAGGCCCGGGGGATGACGTGGGCCGGGGGTCGATGGCGGGACAGGCGAGAGCGAGGTACAGTGAGGAGATTAGTGGTGGAGGAGCGGAGGGTGCGGGCTGGGCAGTAGAAGGAGAGAAGGGAGGTGAGGTAGGAGGGGTCGAGGTGATGGAGAGCCTTGAAGCCCAGGGTGAGGAGTTTCTGCCTGATGCGCAGATTGATCGGTAGCCATTGGAGGTTTTTGAGGAGGGGAGTGATATGTCCAGAGCGTTTCTGGACAAAGATAATCCGGGCAGCAGCATGAAGTATGGATTGAAGTGGAGAGAGACACGAGGATGGGAGATCAGAGAGAAGGCTAGTGCAGTAGTCCAGACGGGATAGGATGAGAGCTTGAATTAGCAGGGTAGCGGTTTGGATGGAGAGGAAAGGGCGGATCTTGGCAATGTTGCGGAGCTGAGACCGGCAGGTTTTGGTGACGGCTTGGATGTGAGGGGTGAATGAGAGAGCGGAGTCGAGGATGACACCAAGGTTGCGGGCTTGTGAGACGGGAAGGATGGTAGTGCCGTCAACAGAGATGGGAAAGTCAGGGAGAGGACAAGGTTTGGGAGGGAAGACAAGGAGCTCAGTCTTCGACATGTTGAGCTTTAGGTGGCGGGCAGACATCCAGATGGAGATGTCCTGAAGGCAGGAGGAGATGCGAGCCTGGAGGGAGGGGGAGAGAACAGGGGCAGAGATGTAGATCTGGGTGTCATCAGCGTAGAGGTGATAGTTGAAGCCGTGGGAGCGAATGAGGTCACCAAGGGAGTGAGTGTAGGGCTTAGAATAGTGCCTGGCATGTAGAAAGCACTGAACAAATAACATTTAAAAACAAAGAAAAGTAGGAGTAGCTGGGTCCTAATGCCATCTGTATGCTTTATTAATAATTATAATTATCATTATGATATTTGTTAAGTGCTTAACTATGTGCCATGCACTGTACTAAGCGTCTCTTGTCTGCTGTGTGACCTTGGCCAAGTCACCTAACTTCTCCATGCCTCAGTTCCCTCATCTGCAAAATAGGGATCAAGACTGTGAGCCCCAAGTGGGGCAGAGACTGTGTCCAACCTTCTAAATACCCCAGCGCTTACTACAGTGCTTAGCACAAAGGAAGCGCTTAACAATTACCCTCAAACTGTGAGGCCGTCGTTGGATAGGGATTGTCTCTATCTGTGGCCGAACTGTACTTTCTAAGCTCTTAGTCCAGTGTTCTGCACCCAGTGAGCGCTCAATAAATACGATGGAATGGAAAAAAAAAAGGCGCAGGGGGGCAGGTAAAGAGAGGGGCGGGGCCTCAGGGAGGACCGACCACTGAGATGATGAAACCTCTGGCGTCCTAGAGAGGAACCGAAACTGCGTCTCGGGTCGGCATTCGCGGGGGTTTCCGGTGGGCAGGGAGGGGGCAGTACCCGCAACCCAGGCAGGGCGAAGCCCGGAGCCCGGAGCCTGGAGCCTGGAACCTGGAACTCGGAGCCGAATCCTGGAGCCCCAAACCCAAAACCCGGAACCCGGATTGGGGAGCGGAGCGGAGCGGTGAGCCGGAGGTCGCTCCGGGCAGCTCCTGCACCGTAATAAAGATGATCTTCATCATCTTTCCGTTGTGTTGGACTCTCGCAAGCGCTCAGTACAGTGCTCTACCCACAGTAAGCTCTCCATAAATGCCACTGATTGATCGATCATAACTGGGCTGTTAAGCGCTTATTATGTGCCGAGCACTGTACTAAGCGCTGGGGGAGATCAGCTCTCGTACATGGGGCTCACAGTCTAATAATAGTAATGATAATAATGATCACTGGGTTATTTGTTAAGCGTTAACTACGTGCCAATCACTGTGCTAAGCGCTGGGGGAGATACAAGATCATCAGGGCCTACATGGGGCTCACAGAAAAAAATAATGATAGTGATAATAATAGTAATAACAACAATCATAATAATAATAATTGTTATTTGTTAAGTGCTTACTTTGTGCCAAGCATTGGGTTAGATTCAAAATCATCAGATTCCATATGGAGCTCATAGCTTCGATTTTTGTTATCATTATCATTGTTATTATTAATAGTTAATATTATTATTGACAATATTATTGTTGTTAATAATAATGGTGATAATAATAACTGTGATATTTGTTAAGCCCTTCCTTCATGCCAAGCACTAGAGAAGATAAAGATAATCAGGTTCCACATGGGGCTCACAGTCTATGTAGGTGGGAGGAAAGGGATTGAATCCCCATTTAGCAGATCAAAAAATTACTGTTACTTATTGAGCGCTTATCATGTGCAGAGAAATGTACTAATTGCTTAGGAAAGTACAATATAGCAGAGTTGGTAGACGCGTTTCCTGATGAAGGGCCTGAGGCACAGATTAGTCAACAATAAATAGTACTACTACTACTGCTATGATGAGAAGCAGCTTGGTGTAGTGAGTAGAGCCCAGGCCTACGAGTCAGAAGGTGACGGGTTCTAATCCCGGCTCTATTACTTGTCTTCTGTGTGACTTTAGGCAAGTTACTTCACTTCTCTGTGCCTCAGTTACCTTATCTATAAAATGGGGATTAAGACTGAGTCCCACATGGGACAACCTGATTACCTGTGCTTGGCAAATAGTAAGCACTTAACAAATACTATTATTCTTATTATTATTGTTGTTGTTGTTGTTGTCAATGATAATAATAAAAGGTGCATCTAGAGCCTGGACCTGGAAGTCAGAGGACCTGGGTTCTAATCCAGGTTCTGCCACTCGTTTGCTGTGTGACTTTGAACAAGTCACTTCACTCCTCCGTACCCCAGTTCCTCATCTGTAAAATAGAGATTAAGACTGTGAGCCCCACGTGGGTCAGGAACTCTGTCCAAGCTGATCAGCTTGGATCAACCCCAGCAGGGTACAGTGCGTGGAACAAAGTGTTTAACAAATACCACAATGATTATTATTATCATCATTATTATTACTAATCTCCTTGTGGGCAGCGAACATTACTACCAACTCTGCTAGGTTGTACCCTCCCAAGTACTTAGTACAGTGCTCTGCACACAGTAAGCATTCAATAAATGCGATCGAATGGATGAATTTATGTTCTATTATTGTACTCTCCCAAGTGCTTAGTACAGTGCTCTGCGCACAGTAAGCACTCAATAAATGTCAGTGAATGAATGAATGTTCTATTATTCTGTTGTATTCTCCCAAGCTCTTAGTACAGTGTTCTGCACACAGTAAGTGCTCAATAAATGCAACTGAATGGATGAATGAATATTCTGTTGTTCTATTGTACTCCCCCAAGCCCTAAGTACAGTGCTCTGCACACAGTAAGCGCTCAATAAATCCGATTGACTGACTGTCTGGCTGACTGTAAACTGGAGACTCTCAGATCTCCTCTCCTGACGGAGATTTCTCCGCGTCTGTGGTTCTCGACGCCTTTTTCCTCCTCAGGTCATCCCAACCCAGTGGTCTTCCATCCCCAAGAGCACTGTTGGAGGTGTGGGGGTCTTCTGTCACCTGGAACACAACCGGGGCAGGAGGAGGGGTTCAGACCAGCTTCCATGAGGGTTTGGGGATCTTATTCGTGGCTATTTTCAACTCCCTGAGTGCCGCCCCCTCCACATGGCCCTGCTCTGCCTCAGGCCGGAAGGCCGAGAGATTCATTCATTCATTCATTCAATCGTATTTATTGAGCGCTTAATGTGTACAGAGCACTGTACTAAGCGCTTGGGGAGTACAAGTTTGCAACCTGATGAGAGATGAGAAAATGGCCACCACCACTGCCGCCCCTGTCCAAGCCAGGACTCAAGTGAGTTGGGGTCCTGTCTGCCCATCCAGAGCTTCATCCATCCATTTAATCCATTCAGTCGTATTTAATGAGCACTTGCTGTGTGCAGAGCACTGTACCAAGCACTTGGGAGAGGACAATAGGACAAAGCAGACGCATTTCTTGCCCACAACGAGCTCCTGCTTGCTGCTGCCCAAAGGTGACCTTGGTTTCGGACATGGACCTGGGCCAGGACTGGACCTACACTTCCGGCTGAACATTCCCCCATGTCCATGTGGGGTAGACACTGTACTGAACGCTGGGGTAGACTCAAAACAATCAGGGTGGCAGTCTCAACTTCTTGTACTCTAGATTGTAAGCTTGTTGTGGGCAGGGAACGTCTGCCAACTCTGTTGTATTGTACTCTCCCAAGGGCTTAGTACAGTGCTCTACATTCATTCATTCATTCAGCTGTATTTATTGAGCACTTACTTCGTACAGAGCACTGGACTAATCACTTGGGAAGATACAGTACAACAATAAAAAGGTACATTCACTACAAGAAGAGCTCAATAAATACCACTGACAGATGGATTAACTTCTACCTCCCCCTCTGGCCTGTAAACTCGTGGACAGGGAATGTGTCTACCAACTCTGTTGTACTGTATTCTCCCAAACGCTTAGTCCAGTGCTCTGCACAAAGTAAGTGCTAGATAGATACCATTGATTGACTGACTAATGCCTGTCTCCCCCACTAATATAACTGATCAGCCGTGTTTCTTTGGGCAAGTCACTTAACTTCCCTGTGCCTGTTACCTCATCTGTAAAATATGGATTAAGACAGTGAACCCCATGTGGGACAACCCGATGACCTTGTATCTCCCCCAGCACTTAGAACAATGCTTAGCACATAGTAAGCACTTAACAAATAGCATTATTATTATTCTGATTGATAATTGTAATAGTAGTATTTTTAAGTGCTTACTCTATGCCAGGCCTCCAGACTGTAAGCTCGTTGTGGGCATGGAACGTGTCAGCCAACTGTTGTATCATGCTCCTCCAAATATCTAGGACAATGCTCCGCACATAGTGAGTGCTTGGTACATACCAATGATGACAGGCTCCTTTGTTTTTCTACTTTACTTCACCTCACTCTCTACCTCCCTCACCGTGTTCCTTCCCTGAACCCTCCTCCAACCCTGATAATAATAATAATTATGGTATCGTTAAGCGCTAAACTATGTGCCAGGCACTGTACTAAGCGCTGGGTGCAGCCCCCCTAGCTCTCCAACTCCCTGCCGGTCTGAAGGGGGTGAGGGGGAAAGGGGCGGGAACCGAGGGCGGGTAGCCCCTCCCCCGGCTCCGGTTTCCTCTCGGCAGCCGCTGAAGTCGTCCAGCGGAGACGGGGTGGAGGAGGGCACCTTCCCCGTCCGGACCCACACCAGTCAAGAGTCAATCAATCCGGCCACCGGTGATATTTATTGAGCACCTCCGCGGGGCGGGGCACTGCACTCAGCCCAGGGAACGGCCCTATAAGGCGCTGACCGTTCCTCCGTCCATCCCTCCATCCACGCCCCGTCCTTCCATCCATCCATTCAGCGTGGCTTAATGTAAAGAGCAGGGGCTTGGGAGTCAGGGGTCATGGGTTCTAATCCCGGCTCCGCTGCTTGTCAGCTGTGTGACCTTGGGCAAGTCACTTAACTTGTCTGGGCTTCCATGACCTCATCTGTAAAATGGGGATGAAGACTGTGAGCCCCACGTGGGACAACCTGATTACCTAGGACTTACCCCAGCGCTTAGAACAGTGCTTGGCACGTAGTAAACGCTTAACAAATGCCAACATTATTATTATTATCCTGTGACCTTCAGCCCCGAGGAGTGAGCACGCCTGGGTCCCGCTGAGTGCCGCCTGTACTGGGACGTGACTCTGGAGAACTACCAGAACCTCCTCTCCCTGGGTGAGCACTTTACCCACGGCAGGCGAGCAGCTGGGGGGTTTCCTTTCGACAGAGAATCAGAGTGGCCTTTCATTCATTCATTCATTCATTCAATAGTATGTATTGAGCACTTACTGTGTGCAAAGCACTGTACTGAGTGCTTGGGAGACGACAATATAAAAATAAACAGACACATTCCCTCAACGAGCTGGCAATCTAGAGGGGAAGACAGATATTAATATAAATAATAAAATTACAAACATGGACATAAGGGCTGTGGGGCTGGGAGGGGATGATGAATAAAGGGAACAAATCAGGGTGACGCAGAAGGGAGTGGGAGAGCAGAAAAGGGGGGCTTAGTCAGGGAAGGCCTCTTAGAGGAGATGGGCCTTCAAAAAGACTTTGAAGGGAGGGGAGAAGAAGTGTCTTTCGGGTTTGAGGAAGGAGGGAGTTCCAGGCTGGAGGCAGGGCGTGGGAAAGAGGTTGGCGGCGAAATAGATGAGATCGAGGTTCAGTGAGTAGGTTGCTGTTACAGTGGCCTAGTAGGCACACAGAAGCAGGAGGACCTGGGTTCTAATCATTCATTCATTCAATCATATTTATTGAATGCTTACTGTGTGCACTGTACTAAGTGCTTGGAATGTACAATTCGACAACAGAGACAATCCCTAACACCAACGGGCTCACAGTCTAGAAGGGGGAGACAGACAGCAAAGCAAAACACGTAGACAGGTGTCAATGCGATCAAAATAGATAAATAGAATTACAGTTATATCCACATCATTAATAAGATAAATAGAGTAATAAATAGGGACATATATACACAAATGCTGTGGGAAAGGGAAGGGGTGGGCAAAGGGAGGGGTAGGGGCAATGGGGAGGGGAGAAGGAGCAGAAGATAAGGGGGCGCTCAGTCTGGGAAGGCCTCCTGGAGGAGGTGAGCTCTCAGAAGGGTTTTGAAGGGAAGAAGAGAGCTAATTTGGTGGATGTGTGGAGGGAGGGCCTTCCAGGATGTGGGCAAGGGGTTGATGATGGGACAGGTGAGAACTAGGCACAGTGAGGAGGTTAGTGGCAGAGAAGTGGAGTATGCAGGCTGGGCTGTAGAAGGAGAGAAGGGAGGTGAAGCAGGAGGGGGCGAGGTGATGGAGATCATTGAAGCCGAGAGTGAGGAGTTTTTGCTTGATTCGAAGGTTGTTAGGCAACCACTGGAGATTTTTGAGGGCGGGAGTGACATGCCCAGAGCGTTTCTGTACAGAGATAATCCGGGCGGCAGAGTGAAGTATAGACTGAAGTAGGGAGAGACAGGAGGATGGGAGATCAGAAAGGAGGCTGATGCTGTAATCCAGTAGGGAAAGAATGAGAGATTGAACCAGCAAGGTAGCGGTTTGGATGGAGAGGAAAGGATGGATCTTGGCGATGTTGTGGAGGTGAGACCGGCAGGTTTTGGTGATGGATTGGATGTGTGGGGTGAATGAGAGAGCGGACTCGAGCATGACACCAAGGGTGCGGGCTTGTGAGACGGGAAGGATGGTAGTGCCGTCTACAGTGACGGGAAAGTCAGGGAGAGGGCAGGGTTTGGGAGGGAAGATAAGGAGCTCAGTCTTAGACATGTTGAGTTTTAGACGGCGGGCAGACATCCAGATGGAGATGTCCTGAAGGCAGGTGGTCATTCAAATGGAAGCTCGTATGCAGGGAGCAACCAGACTGTGAGAGGGCCGTGGCCACCCTCTGCTAGCCGGGCCTCCTGGATCCTCCTTCTAGCCTTCCTGGTCTGTGGAGCTGTGGGTCTGCCCTCCCCAGGTCGGCAGCCTCAGGATATAATAATAATAATGATGATGGTACTTGTTTAGTGTTTACTATGTGCCAAACACTGTTCTAAGCGTTGGGGTACGTACAAGGTAATCAGGTTTTTCCATGTGGGGCTCATAGTCTTAATCTCCATTTTACAGATGAGGTAACTGAGACACAGAGAAATTAAGTGACTAGCCCAAAGTCACACAGCTGACAAGTGGCAGAGCCAGGAATAGAACCCACAACTTCTGACTCCCAAGCCCATGCACTTTCCACTAAGCCACTCTGCTTCCTCCGTAGGGAAACTCTACTCCTTTAGTTCCTGCCATATGGCCACTTGTCCCGAATTCAGTCTCCCTGTACCGGCAGGCCACGAGGATCAGTGGGTGTCCTTCATAGCAGCAGCCCATGTTTTCCTCCTTGGATTCGATCCTTTCCCAATTACAGCTGCTAAAAGACGTGCAACTGGCATCTCAGGGGACTGGCACAGAAGACAGTCGCTGTTGACTATATTAGCTAAAGTGCTGCAGGTTTGTACCCCCCTGGCACTATCCCTCAAGCGATGGGCCAGCATGCGCTCTGGCCCTGGGGGTGCTCCCTTTGCTACTGTGCGCAGTAAAACCCCTTGGGTGAGGAAGGACCAGGGGCTAGGCTCCTGGATTCTGGCTTTACAATCCAGAATTTGTTCGATGACTACCAACGTGTCTACCAACTCTGTTATTTTGTATTTTCCCAAGCACTTAGTACAATACTCTGCATACAGTAAAAGCTCAGTATATATGATTGATTGATTGATGGGTCTTCATAATATTAATACTGGTATTTGTTAAGTGCATACTATGTACCAAGCACTCTAGTGATCACGGGGGTAAATACAAGCAGGGTAGATACAGAGAAGCAGCATTGCCTAGTGGAAAGAGCCCAGGCTTGGAAGTCAGAGGTCGTGGGTTCTAATCCCGCCTCCACCACTTGTCAGCTATGTGACCTTGGGCAAGTCACCTCACTTCTCTGTGCCTCAGTTACCTCATCTGTAAAATATGGATTAAGACTGTGAGCCCCACGTGGGGCAACCTGATTACCTTGTATTTACTTCAGGGCTTAGAACAGTGCTTGGCACATAGTAAGCGCTTAAAAAATACCACGATCATCATCAAGCTAATCGGGCTGGACACAGTCCCTGTCCCACAAAGCGCTCACAGTCTTCATTTCTATTTTACAGATGAGGTAACTGAGCCCCAGAGAAATGAAATTACTTGCCTAAAGTCACACAGCGGACAAGTGGCAGACCTGGGACTAGAACCCAGGTCCTCTGACTTCCTAGCCCGTGCGATTTCGTCCAGGCCACGCTGCTGCTCCAGAAACTTCCCAACAGCCCTAGCAGACACACTTGATTGGAGCCTGTTCCTTTTCTGATGTCTCCTTCTCTCCCCAAGGTAGCTCATGGCATTTCCCAGCCAATGGTCAACGTCACCACAGTGACCGGATTCCTTCTCCTGGGTTTCTCGGGGGTCCGGGAGCTGCAGCTGGTCCATGCCACACTGTTCCTGCTGGGCTACCTGGAGGCCCTGACAGGGAATCTCCTCATCGTCACCGTCACCATCCTCGACCGGCACCTCCACACCCCAGTGTACGTCTTCCTGTCCCTCAACCTGTCCCTCATCGACGTCTGCTACATCCCCATCACCGTCCCCAAGTCCACCCTCAACTCCATCACAAACGTCAACTTCATCTCCCTGCCGGCTTGCGCTGCCAGGTCTTTCTTGTGATTTTCTTGGCAGGATCGGAGTTGGCCCTGCTCACCGTCCTTTCTCACGACCGCTATGTGTCCATCTGCTGCCCTCTGTGCTATGAGATCATCATGCACCGTGGAGCTTGTGCTTCTATGCTGGCCGCCTCCTGGCTCAGCGGCAGTCTGATCGCCGTTTTGTACACTGCCAGTACTTTCTCCCTATCCTTCTGCGGTCCCAAGGACGTCCACCGGTTCTTCTGTGAACACCCCCTGTTGCTGAGGCTCATCTGTTCCGCTAGCCATATCGCCAAACATGTGAGTTAAGCCATGGCCATCTGCTTAAGTTTACTCTGCTTCGTGCTCATCATCGTCTCATATGTACTCATCTTCCGGGCCGTGCTGAGAATGCCGGCGGCTGAGGGCCGGGCCGAAGCCTTCTCCACATGCCTGCCCCACCTCTTCGTCATCATTCGTTTCATCTCTTCTGGATTCTTCGCCTACCTGAAACCAGTATCGGACACCCCCTCGGCACTGGACCTACTGGTGTCTGTGTTCTACGCCGTGGTTCCCCTGACCCTAGACCCCCTCATCTACAGCCTGAGAAACCGGTACATGAAGGCCGCTATGAGCAAGCTTCTTGGGCAGGAAAGTTTTCGAAAAGAAAAATTATGTCACGTGAACTTTTCTCCATCCTAGTCCGCAAAGATTCTATTCTTTGGCTGGGTTGCTTTGGCCAGGACTCTCCTTCGATATTTTTTTAGATTCATGCCTGTGTCCCCCTCTAGACTGGAAGATCGTTGTGGGCATGGAACATCTCCACCAACTCTGAGCCCTTAGTACCGTGCTTTGCACACAGGAAGTGATCAATAAGACCATTAATGGATTGATTAATGTCTGATTTCTCTCTCTAGACTGTAATCTCCTTGTGGACAGGGAACGTGTGTACCAGCTCTGATGTATTGTACTCCCCCAAGCACTTGGTACAATGTTCTGCACACAGTAAGCTTTCAATAAATACTATTGATTGATTGATTGATCGATTAGTCTTCCCCAGCAGCAGCTCTCTTGGTGTGTTTGGCAGGAGCAGCCTCTGACATTCTAGAGCCAGGGTAGAAAATCTGATTTCTATGCCTCTACATGCCACGCCCTGCCCTGCTGATCTAACTATGCAAGAGCAGATGCAGGGTTTTGCGGGCGTGGTAAATGTTGATATAGACTGGAAGCAGATATAGTAAGCAGGGTTAGGTCAGTCAAGGGTTAGAGCAGTGGTCTTGGTTATGAGTGTTATAGCAATAATAATAATAATGTACAAGATAATCAGGTCCCAGATGGAGTTCTCAATCTAAGTAGGACAGAGAGCAGCTATTGAATCCCCATATAGTAAATGAGGTACCTGAGGCACAGAGAAGTGTCTTTACCAAGCAGCAAGCATGAAGCAATGTTGCTTAGTGGATAGAGTCCGGGCCTGGGAGTCAGAAGGACCTGGGTTCTAATCCCGGCTCTGTCACCTGTCTGCCGTGTGACCTTGGGCAAGTAACTTCACTTCTCTGTATCTCAGTTACCACATATGTAAAATGGGGATTAGGACTGTTAGCCCCATGTGGACCGTGGACTGTGTCTGAACTGATTATGTATTATCTACTGCAGTGCTTAGTACAGTGCCTGGCACATAGTAAGCGCTTAAAAATGCAATCAAGCAAACAATTCGACGTCATAAAACAGAAAACAGGGATTAGAACCCAGGTCACTGGACTCCTAGACCCGTGCTGCATTCTACTGAGCACTTGGGAAAGTACTATACGATTAAATTGTAGATACGGTGCCTACCGCAAGGAGTTTACAGTCTACAGGGGGAGACAGACATTAAAGTAAATTATGGAGTGCGAGAGTATGAATAAAATTGCTGTGGGGTGAATATCAAGTGATTAGGGGATACAGATCAAAATGCATAGGTGATACAAGGCGGGTGATGTGTCGGGCAAATAAGGGTTTTATTAAAATGATGTGATTTTAATAAGGATTTGAAGACAGAGAGGATGGTGGTCTGTCGAATATGAAGGGGGAAGGAGTTCCAGGCCAGAAGAAGTATGTGGACAAGGTGAGATAGGTCAATCAATCACTCAATCAATTGTATTTATTGATCACTTTTTATTCAGAGCACTGTACTAAATGCTGGGGAGAATACGACAGAGTTAATAGACACATTTCCTGCCCACAGGAAACTGAGTCAGAGGACCTGGTTTCTAAATCTGGCTCCGCCATTTGTCTGCCATGTGACCTTGGGCAAGTAATTTCACTTCTCTGGGCCTCGGTTCCCTCATTTGTAAAATGGGGATTAAGGCTGTGAGCCCCATGTGGGACAGGGACTGAATCCAACCTGAATAACTTGTATCTTCCCCAGTGCTTAGTACAGTGCCTGACACCTAGTAAGCACTAAACACATAATGGACAGGGAAGATGTCTGCTAATTCTACTCTATTGTACTCTCCCAAGCACTTAGTACAGTGTTCTGCACGTGGAAAGAGCTCAATAAATACGATTGACTGACTGATTGAGTGAGTGATTGACTACTTGAGAAAGGGCCGATGAAGGGGCTTTGTGCAGCTGTGGGCCGCAGAGGCCGGGGAACCCCAGATCTGTGGCCTTCCAGCCCGGCATCCCACCCCCTAACCGGCCTCATTAATTCAACTTCCCTCCCAGTCCCAGAGCACTTATGTCCATATCAGTCATGTATTTATTTTTAATAATGTCTGTCTACCCCTCTAGACAGTAATGCTAGAGCAATGCTCTATCCACAGTAAGCGCTCCATAAATATGGTTGACTGACTGACTGACTCCGGGAGGCAGGTGTAGTGCAGGGCGGAGCAGGAAGTACCACTGAGATTGAGAAGCCTCCGGCCGCCGCCACGTGATGCGGTGAGGCGAGGAGCAGACACGCGTCTGGGCGTCCTGCTGGGTATTGGAGACAGCAGGGCACGGGGGCTGAATTGTATTTTCCAAGAACTTAGTACAGTAATCTGCACAAAGTAAGGGCTCAGTAAATACTAATTAACGCATGAATGAGGGGCCGTGTGTCCCGAGAGGTGAGTCGCCACTGTCAGCGGGGGATTTGCGGGAGACAGTCAGTCAATCATAGCAATTGAGTGTTTACTGTGTGCATAGCACTGTACTAAGCGCTCGGTAGTTTACAATAGAACAGTATAACAGACATATTCCCTCTCCTCAATGAGCTGACAGTCTAGAGGATGTGCAGGTCATTAAAGGAGTGAAGTGTGCGGGCTGGGTTGTAGTAAGAGAGAAGCGAGGTGAGGTAGGAGAGGGCATACAGCAACGTTGCTTAGTGGATAGAACACAGGATTAAGTGTCAGAAGGACCTAGATTCTAATCCTAGCTCCGCCATATATCTTCTCACCATTGGCTTTAAAGCACTCAATCACCTTGCCCCCTCCTACCTCACCTCGCTACTCTCCTACTACAACCCAATCCGCACACTTTGTTCCTTTAATGCTAACCTTCTCACTATACCTCCAGCTTGTCTATCTCACCACCGACGTCTCCCCCCAATCCTACCTCTGGCCTGGAATGCCCTCCCTCCTCATATCAGACAGATAATTGCTCTCCCCAAGGCACATCTCCTCCAAGAGTCCTTCCCTGACCAATCCCTCTTCTCCTCTTCTCCCACTCCAATCTGCTCGTATGCACTCCTTCATTCATCCTCCGTCCGATCCCCACAGCGCACACACACACATATATACACACATGTACACTCGTATATATATATATATACATATATATATATATATATACATATGTGCACTCATGTGTATATACTTATATATACTCACATGTATAATTTATTTATTGCTGTATTTATCTATTCACTTATTTATATTAATGCCTATCTCCCCCTCTAGACGGTGGGCTCGTTCTGGACAAGACTGTTTGTAATTATATTATACTCTCCCAAGTGTTTAGTACACTGCTTAGCCCACAGTAAGGGCTCAATAAATACTGTTAAATGAATGATTATCTGCTGAGTGACCTTGGGCAAGTCACTCAACTTCTCTAGGCCTCGGTTTCCTCATATTTAAAATGGGGATTTAGAGTGTGAGCCCCATTTGAGACACATGTGTTGGACAGGAAATGTGTCCAACATGATTGACTTGTATCTTTCCCAGCGTTTAGAATAGTGCTTGGCACATAGTAAGCACTTAGCAAGTTCCATTATCTTTAAGGTGACTGAGTACTTTATAGTCATTTTGGTCTTTTTTTCAAGTAAGTACTTCGTGGCAAATTTAGGGACAGGGATGAACCGCTGGAGGCAGAGGTCTGCAAGAATCTGGAAGACATGGTTTGTTTCCTTTGCCTCTTATGTGGCTGGAGGCATTGAATCTGGACTGGAAATTCCTACTCCTTAAAATCTGACATTAATTCATTCAGTCGTATTTATAGAGCGCTTACTGTGTGCAGAACACTGTTCTAAGCGCTTGGGAAGCACAGGTCGGCAACATATACAGATGGTCCCTACCCAACAATGGGCTCACAGTCTAGAAGGGGAAGACAGACAACAAAACAAAACCTGTTGACTGGTGTCAAAACCGTTAGAATAAATAGAATTATAGTTATATGCACATCATTAATAAAATAGACTAGTAAATATATACAAGTAAAACAAATAGAGTAATAAATATCTACAAATACATACAAGTGCTGTGGGGAGGGGAAGGAGGTAGGGCGAGGGGGTTGGTGGGGAGGAGGAGAAGAAAAAGGGGGCTCAGTCTGGTAAGGCTTCCTGGAGGAGGTGAGCTGTCAGTAGGGCTTTGAAGGGAGAAAGAGAGCTAGTTTGACGGATGTGTGGAAGGACGGCATTCCAGGACAGGGAAAGGAAGTGGGCCGGGGTCGACGGCGGGCCAGGTGAAAACGAGGAACAGTGAAGAGGTTAGCAGCAGAGGAACGGAGGGTGCGGGCTGGGCTCTAGAAGGAGGGAAGGGAGGTGAGGTAGGAGGGGCCGAGCTGATGGAGAGCCTTGAAGCCGAGAGTGAAGGGTTTTTGCTTGATTCGTAGGTTGAAAGGCAACCATTGGAGATTTTTGAGGAAGGGACTGACGTGCCCAGAGCGTTTCTGTACAAATATAATCCGGGCAGCAGAGTGAAGTATAGACTGAAGCGGAGAGAGACAGAAGGATGGGAGATCAGAGAGGAGGCTGCTGCAGTAATCCAGTCGGGATAGGATGAGAGATTGAACCAGAAAGTTAGCGGTTTGGATGGAGAGGAAAGGGCGGATCTTGGAGGTGAGACAGGCATGTTTTGATGACGGACTGGATGTTGTGGGGTGAATGAAGAAAGCGGGGTCGAGGATGACACCAGGGTTGTGGACCTCCGAGACGGGAAGGATGGTAGTGCTGTCTAACAGTGATGGGAAAGTCAGGGAGAGGGCAGGGTTTGGGAGGGAAGATAAGGGAGTTCAGTCTTTGACATATTGAGGTTTTAGATGGCGGACAGACATCCAGATGGAGATGTCCTGAAGGCAGGAGGAGATACGTGCCTGGAGGGAGGGAGAGAGAAGCAGGGGGCAGAGATTTAGATTTGGGTGTCATCACCGTAGAGATGATAGTTGAAGCAGTGGGAGCGAATGAGTATAGAGAGAGAACAGAAGGTGACCAAGAGATGGACCCTTGAGGAACCCCTACAGTAAGGAATGGGAGGGGGAGGAGCATCCCGAGAAGGAGACCGAGAATGAAAGGCCGGAGAAATAAGAGGAGAACCAGCGAGAGGACGGGGACTGTGAAGCCAAAGTTGGATTGCGTGTTGAGGTGAAAAGGGGTTGTACACAGGTTCAAAGGCAGCTGGAAGTTCGAGGAGGATTAAGATAGAGTAGGAGCCATTGGATTTGGCAAGAAGGGGGTCATTGGTGACCTTTGAAAGGACACTTTCGGTGGAGTGTACGAGATGGAAGCCAGATTGGAGGGTGTCGAGGAGAGAGTTGGCATTGAAGAATTCGAGGCAGCTGGTGTAGACGACCCCTTCAAGGAGTTTGGAAAGGATTGGTAGGAGGGAGATAGGGCGATAAGTAGAAGGGGAGGTAGGGTAAAGGGAGGGTTTTTTGTCGGATGGGGGAGATGTGGGCATGTTTGAAGGCAGAGGGGAAGGAACCAGTGGAGAGTGAGCGGTTGAAGATGGAAGTTAAGGAGGGGAGGAGGGAAGGGGCAAGAGTTTTCATTAGATGAGAGAGAATGGGGTCCAAAGCACAGGTGGATGGAGTAGCACTTGAGAGGATGGAGGAGATCTTATCTGAAGATACTGCTGGGAAGGATGGGAGAATAGCGGAGAAAGTTGAGAGCGGGGGGAGTGGAGAAGGGGAAGGGGTGACCTTGGGGAACTCAGATTTGATGGTGTTAATTTTACTAATGAAGTAGGAGGCCAGATCGTTGGGGGTGAAGGATGGAGGAAAGGGAGGAACAGGGGGGCCTGAGAAGGGAGCTAAATGTCCGGAACAAACGACAGCGGTGATGGGCATGGGTGTCAATAAGGGAGGAAAAATACTTTTGCCTGGCAGAGGAGAGGGCAGTATTAAGGCGGAAAGGATAAAGCGAACAAAGATTGGCTTGGTGTTTAGACTTTCTCGAGCAGCGTTCAGCAGCTCGAGCATAGGAACGAAGGAGGGAGACAGTGGGAATGATCCAAGGCTGTGGGTTAGTGGTACAAGAGCGGCAAAGGGAAAAGGGAGAGAGTTAGTTGAGGAAGTAATCTGGTCATCAAGCGTGGGTAGAGAGGATAGGGAGGCGTGGTCGCGTGTGACGCGCTGAGAAAGATGGATGACGTCAAGAGAGAGGAGATCTCTTTGGGGTAGTAATATAGATTTACAGGGGGGAGTTTGAGTGAGGAGTCAGGTGAGAAGGTTATGTTCAGAGAGAAGCACTGCAGAGATGGTGAGGGTGGAGATAGTGCAGAGGTAGGAGATGAATGAGGTCGAGGGTGGGACCAAGTTGTTTAGTGGGAGAGGTGAGGTGGAGCCAGGAGGATTGGCAGCGTAAAGGAGAGATAGAAGGCGGGCGGCAGAGGAATCACCCGGGGATCTCCATGTGGTATGTTGAAGTCTCTCATGATCAGAGTGAGCATGGAAAAAAGAGAGAAGCAAGGTGACAAAGAGGCAAAATCATTAAAAAATTGGAGGTGGGGCTGGGGGGCGGTAAGTGACGGCAACAAGAATCTGGAGGGCGTTGATAGAGGGCGAATAATATGGGCTTCAAAGGAAGGGAAGGAAAGGGAAGAGGGAGGAGGGATAGTGCGAAAGCGACATTGTGGTGCGAGAAGGAAGCCGTGACACCTCCTCCTTTTCCGTTGAATCTGGGGGAGTGGGAGAAGAAGAAGGCCTCCACTGGATGAGAGCAGCAGAAGAGACCGTGTCATCTGGGGGTGAGCAAAGTTTCGCTAAGGGCGAGGAAGAGGAGGAGGAGGAGGAGGGAGTGAGCGGGAAGGAACAGGTCAACGTTTGAAAGGCAGCTACCTATAATGGAGAGGGGGGTTCCATAGGCACGCTTGGCGTCAGCTCTGGAGGGAGCGGAGGGGAGGGGGGAAGGGTGTCGGGGGGAGGGTTTGGATTGGAATGAGTTGGCGGGGGGCCTGGTGGGGAGAGGGGGAAGAGGGGTGGGCGATGAGAAAGGAGAACTGGGATGGGGCGGGGTCGGGGGAGGGAGGGGAGTGAGTGGTTGGAATGGAGGGGTTGAGGATTGACGCTGGTACAGAGGAATTCTGGGGAGGGGGTGTGGGTGGGTGGCGGGGGAAAAGGGGAGGGAAAGAGCTGGGTGGGAATGGCAAAGGGGAAGGTAAGGACTGGGAATGGCAGATGGGAGCAGAGGAATTGATAGTTCAAGGTGAGTTCAGCAAGGTAAATGACAGCATAGCAAGTACTTAACAATTAAAATGCATATAACAATAATGAAATAAGCAGATGATATCTGAAGAGAGCAATAAACAATTAACATGCGATAGCAATAATAAAATAAGCAGATGATATCATAGAGAGCAGTTAGCAATTAACTACATTTCGAAGCAACCATAAAATAGGCAGTTGATGTCCTAAGCAGAAAGGACGAATTGTCCATGGGTCAGTCAAATCAAACCAATAAAGGCTAATGGCAAGGATAAGTCCAGGGGGCTCTTGACAGAAATGTCTCTGAGGTGGTGGAGGATGGATTCCTAAGGACAGCAGTTCTGGAGTAGGGCGGAACAGTTATGGGGTATAATGGGAGAGGAAAACGCCTGAGAAGAGGGAGTAAACAGCCGAATTGTATGGGTGGGCTGAGTAGGTGCAAATGTGGATGTTGTTAAAAGTAAATCGGTAAGAAGAAGGTCTATTTTCTCGGTGAGGGAGTCGGGGGAAATCAGTCATGTCAGGTCAGGCCCTAACCCAGCAAGGAGGGAGTTGAGGCTCCTCCAAGAAGGTCGCTTATGGGGGGCGGGGGTGGAAGCAGGGGGAGATCTTAATCTGAAGATACTGCTGGGAAGGATGGGAGAATAGCGGAGAGAGCTGACAGCGGGGGGAGTGGAGAAGGGGAGGGGGTGACTTTGGGGAACTTTGTTTGTACATATTTATTACTCTATTTATTTATTTTACTTGTACCTATCTATTCTATTTATTTTATTTTGTTAGTATGTTTGGTTTTGTTTCTCTGTCTCCCCCTTCTAGACTGTGAGCACCACTGTTGGGGTAGGGACTGTCTCTATTTGTTGCCAGCTTGTACTTCCCAAGCGCTTAGTACAGTGCTGTGCACACAGTAAACGCCCCACTAAACAGGATTGATTGATTGATTCAATGCCCCTCGGTCCCCACTTGCCTACTTCCACGGAGTAGAGGTAGCTTCGAGGGGTGAGTCTAGTGATGATGGGAGTGAGGGAGTCCAGGGGCCTCGGTTGTTCTCGGGCGGGGATGCAGATTTCCGGGAAGGGGACGGCCCCAAGAGCCCCGGCCCCCGCCAGGTCATGGGAGCCCGATAACAGCTGCTCGGGGAGGGAGACTCCCCGGCCCCTCGCGGTGGCGTCCGGGGGAGAAGGATCTTCCGGGGAGCAGGGTCTATGCCCACCTTCAAAACCTAATCAAACCACATCTCCTCAAGAAGCCTTCCCCGACTAACCACTCATTTCCTCTTCTCCCCACTCCCTTCTGCGTCGCCCTTGCTCTTGGATTTGTATCTTTTATTCACTCCTCCGTCAGCCCCACAGCACTTATGTTCTTATCTGTAGTTTATTTATTTATATTAATGTCTTTCTTCTCCTTTAAAGTGTAAGAAGGGGTTAGGGAACGGGTCTGCTAATTATTGTATTTTGCTTTTCCCAAACGCTACTACAGTGCCCAATAGCATAGTAAGCCCCTCAACCCAATACCATTGATTGAGTCAGAGGTTCCTTCTGACTTACCGTGCAACTGGACTGTGTTTCAAATCTTCTGGCTTTGTGAAGGAAAAATCTCTTCTCCCCATTCCCTCTTTCCCTAAAACATCCCCACCCCTCCTATGGTTCTTTCTACCCCTTAATGGTTATTCCCTCTTTGGCTTCTATCCTCCTCTTCTGTCATCCTTGCCCACTGGCCCAGTTTTCTTTCCTTTTCCCCCCATAATCCCGAGAGCGACACTCACCCAGTTTTCCAAAATGAAAAGTTGAGGGACATCTACTTCTGAGCTTTTCTTTGTGGTGTCAGATATTTGGTTTTCCTCATTTTTTCCCCGTTTCCAGATCATTTCTGTTTCTTTTCGAGAAAGCAGAGCATGCTCTAGTGGATTGAACACGGACTTGGATTCTAATCCCATTCTACCACCTGTCTGGCTGTGTAACCTTGGTAAGTCACTTCACTTCTCTGGGCAATCAGACACCTGTTCTGTAAAATGGGGATTAAGAACAATGAGCCCCTCTGTGGAATTAGGGATTGTGTCCTCAACTGATTGGTGATATCCTTAACTCCGATCGCTCATTCACCACACATAATCCAATCTGTCACCAAAGCCTGCGCCGTCTCAGTTTCAACACTCACATCTCCAAGAGCCTCCCCTTTCTCCTCCATCCAAACCGCTACCATGTTAGTGCAATCACTCATCCTATCCTGATTGGATTACTGCATCAGCATCCTTTCTGACCTTCCCAACCATCCTGCCTCTCACCCAATTCAGGCTGTACTTCACTCTGCTACCAGCTTATTCTTTCTACAGAAACGTTCTGGGCATGTCATCCCCCCTCCTCAAAAATTTCAATGGTTGCCTATCAACCTCCGTATCAAGCAAAAACTCGCCACATATTGGCTTCAAAACTCTCCATCACCTTGCCGCCTCCTACCCTCACCTCCCTTCTCTCCATCTACAGCCCCACCACCGCAACACCTCCTGCTCCCTCTGCCCCTAAACATCCCTCACTGGGTCTCGTTCTCGCCTTTCCAGCCTTTGACCCTGGCCCACGTCGCCTACCTCTGGCCTGGAATGCCCTCCCTCCTCACATCCGCTAATCACACTCATGCCCACTGAAAGCTCACCTCCTCCAAGAGGCCTTCCTAGGCTAAGCCCACCCCTTTTCCTTAGCTCCCCTTCCCCTCCCCATCGCCCTAACTCACTCCCTTTTATCCGCACCCCCCAGCCCATAGCACTTGTGTACATATGTGCATATCTATAATTCTATTTATTTATATTAATGCCTGTTTACTTGTTTTGATGTGCATATATTTACAGTTTTGTTTATTTGTATTAATGCTATTGATGCCTGTTTTACTTGTTTTGATATATGTCTCCCCGCTTCTAGACTGTAAGCCCGTTGTGGGCAGGGATTGTCTCTCAATATTGCTGAATGTACTTTTCAAGCCCTTAGTACAGTGCTCTGTGCACAGTAAGCACCTCAATAAATAAGATCGAAATGAATGAAGGACTGATTGGTTTGAATATTCCCCAGGGCGTATGTACAGTGCCTGGCACATAAGTAAGAGCTTAACAAATACCATGAAAAAAAACTAAAAGGCTAATTGAATCCCCATTTTACTGATGAGGAAACTGAGGCCCAGAGACCCAAAATGACGGGTTCAAGGTTCACACAGCAGACAGGTGACAGAGTCGGGATTAGAACCCAGGTCCCGTGGATTCCCAGGCTTGGGCTCTTACCACTAGGCCAGGTATCTTCTCCTGTCTTGTGCCGGCGTCATCCGAAGTCCACGAACAACGCTGAGCTCAGACATTGCGTTCAGTCAGACCCAACCTGCCTATTTCAAACAGGTTGCAACTCTGCTGTATTGAATGCTTTCAGGCACTTAGCACGGTGTTCTGCATACAGTCAACTCTCACCCATAATCCCGACGACGTGGGAGGGAAGACGAGTTCTAGAGGCAGATAGTGTGGACGTTTGTATGATCTGAACAAAAGGGGGTAAATTCGCATTACCCACGGGAGGGAGGGAGAGTTTGGGTAGACGTTATGGAGGGAAATACAGATAACGTTCTTTCAGAATATGCTGCCACCACCCAGCCGGCCGGCTGAATAAGCCCTCTGCAGCCTTGGCTCCCTTTGAGATCCTTCCAGCAGACGTAAAACTCCTCCATTTCACTGTTCCTCCTCTGGATCGTTCTGTTTCCGTGGCACGGATTGGTAAGTGGCCCTGACATCCTGGTCCGGTTCCTTGGACAAGACCAAGGACCGGGTGGACGCCTGAAACAGTTCTGCCCAGATTGCCCGTGCTGCTCTGCCAACCGCCAGCTTCTTCTCCCCTGTCCGGAACACGGGAGGGCCAGGGTACTGGGCTGGAGTCAGGCAGGGTAGACCAGCCAGCTCTGGGCGAGGGTGGGGTGACAATGAATACTGTCTGTCTGGGCGTTTATTGGTTATGAATTTGTGTCAGTGGAGGGCAGCCAGATCGACCGTGTTACTACATCTGTTCCTCTGACGAATGGGTGAGCGCTTTTATATCCAGTCAGAGCAGAACCCTAGCCCTGGCCCCCTCATTCAGAGCCTTGATCCTGCTCCCTCTCTTCCCTCTTTTCCCTACTTACTGCCCCCCTTCCCTGGATAGTTTGGACGACCCCTTCTTTCCCCCACACTGTGGCTGGGGTCTTCTCCTGAAACCACATCTGCTTTTCAGCAAATCGCTGAAATCAGATCAGATTTGCGATTCAGCAAATCGCCCCACGACGGAAGGGTTGTTGTATAATCTTTTTCCCTGCTTTTTTCTCTGATTTCTGAAAGGAGGCTCCATTTTCTTGGACAAGGCCTCGAGGAGACGCACCGGAGGGAAGCTCCAGGGTTGATTTGCACGTGTGGAAGTGCCCCTTCCAAGGACCATGGACGACAACTGCAGAAATTGAGGAGGGAACCAGCCCTGGTGTCCTTGGCCCAGGCTCCCCACCGGAACGAGAGGCTCCAGATGAGGAGCCCCCAGGTAGATGGGAGTAAATCCAGAGAACGGAAAAATCGGAGAACGGCGAGACCTTCCGCCTCGCGCTTCCCGTGGTTCCACTACCGGGAGGTATCCGGTCCCCGCGAAGGCCCTGGGTAACTGCGGGAGCTGTGCCATCCGTGGCGGAGGCCGGAACTGGAACTGCTGGTGTTTGGGACAAGTTCCTGACCATCCTGCTCACCAATACCCAGGCCCTAGGTGCGGATCTCGCGCCCTGAGAGGGGGAGGATGCCGTGGCCACGGTGGAAGATTTACAGGGAGAGGTCAGTGAGTGAAAGAGGAGACGGATGTACGGGAGTGGGCGGGGGAGGACCCGCACGTGGATTTGAGAGGGTCTTAGCTGAGGGAACGTAAGCCCCGGTGAGTCTTTTTCTGGGGCCGGCTCTTGTTCCTTTCTTCTCCTGGCTGCATCTAGGCCGCGCCTCTAAAGACGAGGTGTGGCTTTCTCTCTTGCTGCAAACCAAACCCAGGGTGACAGGACTGGCCCTGGGATTCTCCTCCTGAAAACGGAGCCTAGTATCTCCTTTTCTCTAATGGGCTTGGAGGTGTCCAGTTTACCCCTTTGACCTCACTGGAGAGCCCCCTACGGTCCCTAATCCTTATATGACAGATTTTCTGAAGTTATTTTTTTATGGTATTTGATAGGTGCTTTACTGTGTGTGACAAGTACTGGACTAAGAGCTGGTGTAACTAGAAGTTAATCAGGTCGGACACAGTACCTGTCCCACACAGGGCTCACAGTCTAAGTAGGAGGAAGAGCAAGTATTGAATCCCCCTTTTGCAGATGAGGAAACTGAGGCACAGAGAAGTGAAACATCTTCCCCTCTAGGCTACAAGCTCATTGTGGGGCCAGGAACGTGGCTGCCAATTTCTGTTGTATTCTACTCCTCCAAACACTTTGCACAGTGCTATGCCCTCAGTAAACACTCAATAAATACCACTGATTGATTGATTAACTTGCCCAAGGTCACACAGCAACCAGGTCGTGGAGCCAGAATTAGAACCCAGGTCCTCTAACTCCCAGACCTGCAAAGACTCCCCATGCTCAGTAAAGACTAGGAGAAAATAGTTGATGAGGGGAGTGGGAAAAATTCAGATTCAGTGCACTACCAAGCATTATTGTCAGGAGTCGCAGAACAAGTTCCCTGTCATGTGAGTGTCCAGTCTCAGCTGTTTCTCTGTTTTCCTCCAGTCTCTGTCCTGCTGATCTCAGGAGCGAGTTTCTGATTCTCTTCTGCTGGTTTGTGTTACAAGGATCCCTTCTGCCTCGTCTATGCATTTGGATCCATATCTTTTGGGGCACTTGATATTCAGCCCACATTTGGCCCCACAGAACTTACGCACATATCTTGATCTGAGGTCAGGGAACATGTTTACCAACTCTGTTGTCCTTTCCCAAACGCTTAGTACAGTGGCTCTGCACAGAGGCACACAGTAAGTGCTCAATAAATACTAATGATTGACTCATCTCTGTCAACTATTTTTGTCATTGTATCTCCTCTTCTAGAATGCAAGCTCACCGTGAGCAAGGAAATGGGTCCACTAAATCTTGTATTGGACTCTTCCAAGAACTTGGGTGTTGGGCTCAATGTACAGTATGCAGCATGCCTAGTGGAAAAAATTGGGGCCCGGGAATAATTATTATCATTATTATTATATTTGTTAAGTTCTTACTATGTGCCGAGTCCCGTTCTTAGCGCTGGGTAGATACAAAGTTAGTTAGGTTGTCCCACTTGGGGCTCACAGTTTTAATCTCCATTTTACAGATGAGGTAACTGAGGCACAGAGAAGTGAAGCGGCTTGACCAAGGTCACACAAAAGACAAGTGCAGAGCGGAGTTAGAACCAATGTCCTCTGACTCCCAAGCCCGTGCTCTTTCCACTACACAACCTGTGTTCTAAAGTTTTCCTCCACCACCTGTCTGCTATATAACCTTGACCAAGTCCCTTAACTTCTGTGCCTCAGTTCCCTCATCTGTAAAATGGGGATTAAAACTGTAAACCCTATGTGGGACAGGGACTATATCCAACCTCATTATCTCATATCTATTCCATTTCTTAGTATAGTGCCTTGCATGTAGTAAGCTCATAATAAATACCATTAAAATAAAATGTAACTGCTTAATAAATACTATTGATTGGGTGGTTGTTGGGTGTGGTCTTGCCTGAGCTCTTCTATCATCATCTCATCCCCTTTGTGGTTACTGTTGATTAGCATCATCGATGGTATTTATTGAGCGCTTACTGGGTGCAGAGCACTGTACTAGGTGCTAGAGAGAGTGCAATACAACGGAGTTGGTAGATGCAGTCCCTGTCCACAAGGGGTTTACAATCTAAAGGAATCCATCAAACAATGGTAATTGAGTGTAGACCACTATACTAGGAGTTTGGAAGAATCCAATTCAACAGAGTTGGTAGACATATTCCCTGCCCACCTCAAGCTTACCACCCAGAATGGGAGGCAGGCATTAATATAATATGTTGATGTAATTAATTAATAAATAATTACTATAATTAACATAATATCCCAAGATAATATGATTTTGATTGTCCTTAGGTCCCGACCTCCACTGCCAACTAGGAAGTGGTCATGGAGAATACAGCCCCCCTGCCGGGAGGAGCCCAAGAGTCACTTTCAGCTCCCTGTGTCAGCTCCTCGTGACAAGGTATGGAGTTTGATTTCCTTCAGTCCAAAGTGCCAGTCCACTGCCATGACGACCATTAAGGTGCTCACCGCCACGCCTGTGGGTGCTTGTTGCCTTCCACCTCTTTCCTTCTACTGCTCCATCTCCATTTTCCCACTGCCAGCTTGAGCCTCTCAACCTTTCTTAGACCGTAGCCTCCCGTCCCCACCTTCAAAATCAAATAGCCTCATGCAGAAGCTCCTTTGAACCCATGACTCCTGAGAAGCAGCATGGCCTAGTGGCTAGATCACGGGCCTGGGAGTCAGAAGACCTGAGTTCTAATCCCAGCTCCGCCATTTGTCTTCTGTTTTACCTTGGAAAAAATCACTTCACCTTTCTGTGCCTCAGTTTCCTCATTTGTAAAATGAGGATTAAGACTGTGAGTCCCACGTGGGACAAGGACTGTGTCCAACCTGGTTATCCTGTATCTACCTCACCTCTTGGTACAGTTCCTGGCACATAAAAAGTGTTTAACAAATGCACTACAAAAAAAACATTTTAGTTGCCTCTCTCAAATGACACCCAATATCCTTGTGTGGACAGACTATTATTGTTGTTATGATAAAATAATTTTTGTTTTCAAAAGTCTTTCTGATAACGTTCAGCATTTTGTTTGGCTCTTGGGTACTGCCACACTTTGGTTCCATGATGTGACAGAACACTTAAGACTCAAACCATCCGTAGTATTTATTGATCACTTACTCTGTGCAGAACACTGTGCTGAGCACTTGGAAGAGTACAATGCAACAAAGTTGGTAGGCGTGTTCCCTGTCCACAAAGAGTTTACAGTCTAGAGAGGGAGAATGACATTAATATAAATAAATAATGTCCAGTTACGTTACGTCGTGGATGAGGGGCTTAGGGTGGGTTGAATATCAAGTGCTTAAAAGGTACGGATCCAAGTGAATAGGCTACGCAGAAAGAAAGGGGAGGGAATGGGGGAACAGGAAGATTTAATCAGGAAAGGTCTCTCGGCGGGCATGTGATCTTAGTAAGACTTTGAAGGTGAGGAAATCTACCAACTCTATTGTAGAGTTGTACCAACTCTCCCCAGTTCTCAGTGCAGTCTCTGCACACAGTAAGCTCTCAATCAGTGCCTTTGGTTCAATCAATCAATCAATCAATTGTATTTATTGAGTGCTTACTGTGTGCAGAGCACTGTACTAAGCGCTTGGGAAGTACAAGCTGGCAACGTATAGAGACAGTACCTACACAACAGTGGGCTCACAGTCTAGAAGGGGAGACAGAGAACAAAACCAAGCATACTAACAAAATAAAATAAATAGAATAGATAGGTATAAGTAAAATAAATAAATGAATAGAGTAATAAATATGTACAAACATATATACATATATACAGGTGCTGTGGGGAAGGGAAGGAGGGTAAGATGCAGGGGATGGAGAGGGGGACGGAGGGGGGAGAGGGAAGGCAGGGGCTCAGTCTGGGAAGGCCTCCTGGAGGAGATCAGCTCTCAGTAGGGCCTTGAAGGGAGGAAGAGAGCAAGCTTGGCGGATGGGAAAAGGGAGGGCATTCCAGGCCCGGGGGAGGATGTGGGCCGGGGGTCGATGGCGGGACAGGAAGGATGAGTAGGTGCGAATGAGGTTTGTCGTTAATGTAACATGGTGATAAAAAGGGCCTTTTCCCCGGGGGGGGGGGGGGGCGGGGGGAGAGAGTCAGTCAGGGACCGGATCGGAAGGGGGGTTGGGGGGCACTATAAGGAAGGTCGCTTAAGTGTGGGGGGGTGGAAGCAGGGGGCGTCTATGGCGGCGCTCGGAGGAGAGGAGCCTTCCAGGAGCAGCGGGGGCCACGCGGTGTGATGGCAGGCGGGAATCTCGGGAACGGGGTAACGGGCGTCTATGGCGGGCCTCTCTGGAGCTCTGAGGAGAAGATCCTTCCAGGAGCAGCGGGGTCCATACGGTGTGATGGCGGGCGGGCGGGCCTCTCAGGAACGGAGTCCCGGACGTCTATGGCGGCGCGCTCTGAGGAGAGGATCCTTCCAGGAGCAGTAAGGCCGCGCAGTGTGAAGGCGGGCGGGACTCTCGGGAACGGAGTCCCGGGCGTCTATGGAGGCGCTCTGAGGAGAGCCGGTTGATTGATTGATTGGTTATCTGTCCATCAGGTCCCTGCCTCTCAGTCATCCTCTCTTGGTTGGATTTTGCCAGCTCAAATTAAACACTTCCCAAGGGAGGAAGGAATTCCAGGCCTGGTTATCTATGCATTCAGAGGATAATGGAGGCTTCTCCTCTAGACGGTAAGCTGTTTGTGGGCAGAGAATATGTTTGCTTATTGTTGTATTGTACTCTCCCAAGAGTTTAGTACAGTGCCCCGCACACAGTAATAAATGTGATTGAAAGAATGATCTTGTGGTAATTGTCTGCTCCGTCGGCTCTGCCGGCTTCAGGCGGGCCCGCCCTTGTCCTGGAAATGAGCCCGGGAGATGAGAAAATGGCCACTGCGATTCCGTAAGCCAGGACTCAGGTGAGTCGCGGTTCCTTCTGCCCAACTATGGCCTGGGCTCTTTGTCCTAGTTTTGGAGCTTCTTTAAGAAACCGGGAAATAGAGTGGCCTAGTGGATGGATCCCGGGCCTAGGAATCAGAGGACCTGAGTTCTAATCCCAGCTCTACCACTTGACTGTTGTGAGGCCTTGGGTAAATCACTTAACTTCTCAGTACCTCAGTTCCCTCACCTGTAAAATGGGGAATAAGATGGCAAGCCCCATGTGGGACATGTGATTATCCTGTTAACTTACTAATCTCTTCTTCCTGCACTCCCCCAGACTCGGCTTCCTTCTAGCACCCCAATGTCACTTCCGCACTATCTCTCCTCCCCCTTCCCTTTCCTTCCCCTGCTTTGAAGCCCATATTATTCGCCTCTACCACAGCCTCCAGATTCTTGTAGCCGTCATCCCACCGACCCCCTTGCCCCACCACCAACTTTTTCAAATGTTTTTACCCGTTTCTCACTTTCCTTCTCTCCTCTTCCATGCCCACTTTGATCCTCGGAGATTTCAACATCCACATGGATGTCCCTGGTGATGCCTCTGCCGCCCACCTTCTATCTCTGTTGACTCTACCTACCTCCTGCTCCACCCCACCTCCCTCACTCACCAACTAGGTCACACCCTCGAACTCATCATGTCCTACCGTTGCACTATCTCCCCCCTCACCAACTCTGAAATCCCTATCTCTGATCATAACCTTCTCACCTGCCTCCTCATTCACACTCCTCTCCACTAGAAATCTATACTTCTCCACTCTCTCGACCCCATCCATATTTCTCAGCACATCACACCCCACCTCAACTTCCTATCCTCTCTACCCACTCTTGATGACCAGATTACTGATCTCAAGTCCACCCTCTCTACTCACCTCAACTCACTCGCTCCTCTATCCCTTCGCCACTCTCGCACCACGAACCCACAGCCTTGGATCACTGCCACTGTTCGCTTCCTTCTCTCTTATGCTCGAGTTGCTGAACACTGCTGGCAAAAGTCTAAACAGAAAGCCAAGCTTGTTCAATTTAAGTTTATCCTTTCCTGCCTTAACTCTGCCCTCTCCTCTGCCAGATAAAGCTATTTCTCCTCCCTTATTGACACCCATCCCCATCAACCCCGTCAGCTGTTCCGTACTTTTAACTCCCTTCTCAGGCCCCCTGTTCCTCCCCCTCCTCCATCCCTCACCCCCAACGATCTGGCCTCCTACTTCATCAGTAAAATTAACTTCATCAGGTCTGAGCTCCCCAAAGTCACCCCTCTCCCTTCTACATTCCCCCGGCTTTCAACCCTGGGGTTCCAGCCATCTCAAGGTCAAATACTATATCGTGACCACCTGAGCCAGCAGGAGGAACTCGGAAGTGAGGGTGGGATACTGCCCCCACAACCAAGACTGCTAGATTGACAGCCCAAGCCGCGAATACAGAAGGTGTCCCTCGCCCCCGTGCCAATCAAATTAGGTATGGAGGAGGGGGGTAGTGCAGAGTTTGGATAGTCCGAGGCCTGAAACTGGAATGGCCTAGGGGCACAGGCGATAAATACCTGCAGCCTCTGACCTTCGGGGTCAGAACACCGAGACACGCAGCAGCAGGAGGAGCTGTAGCAGCAGCGGCAGCCCACGTGTCTTTCTCTTCCCAGAAGGCCAGATGCCCGCTCTACAACAAGGACCAACACACTGAGGCAAGGGCCGAGGGACGGGTGAGTGTCTCGTGGGTGGGACCCAGGTACACCGCTGTTGATGGGAATCATGAGTGGATTCCTCCCATGTAGGGAGAGCACATGGTGAGAGCTAGCCGCCCACCATGTGCGCGGGTAATGTAATGAATTCTTCCCATGTGGGAAAGTAAGTGGATTCTTCCCGAGTGGGAAGTGCACATGGGTGAGAGCTAGCCGCCTCATCCACGCGCGATTCACGTATAATTGTGTTCCTCCCGTGTAGGAAAGCTCTAATATTGCTAATTGATTATATACGTCCCGAAAGGGAAGTTCAATCCATTGTACCTAAACAGCTAAATAATTCAATTCGCCTCGCGGAATAAATTTTATATAAAACTCATGTTTTCTGTTCCCGGTATCTCTCTCTCTCTCTCTCTCGCCTCGCCGATCACTGAATGAACCCGTCCCCGGATGACGGGTGACATAAATGGCGACGAGGATGGGATTGGCGATAGGCGACAGAGAGCCGAGAGGGCTGCTTGAATTCCTCACTAATCAGGGATGGAAAACCCCAAGATGGGACAGCTTCTGGGTGGAGGAGCACTAGGAGGATTCGGCCAATCTGGTGAGGGAATTTTGTGATTGGCGGAAGGCTACCCAAATCAGGAGAAAGAAAGGAAAGACCGCCCTCCTCGGTCTCCTAGCAACGGCGCTGCAGGCCGCGGCCCGGGACCGCCGGCGGTGGCGCAGGAGAGGGCCACTCTAGAGACAAAACTAAAGGAACGTGAGACGAAATGCCTCTTACTGCAGACAACGGCTGAGGTAAAAATGCAGCAGGCGATCCTTTCAGAGCAGAAATTGGCAACCCGGGTGACTAAGGAGTTAGAAGAACGAAGGAAACTTCCCGTAACTGAGCAGGAGATCAAGCGGGTCATGTACTCGGAGCTGGATGGGAAGAATTCCTCTGGGGAGGAGAAGAGATATCCCGATCCCCTACCACAACTGAAATCGCCCTCTTCCCCAGGGATTGGGAGGTGCCCCCCGCAGTAACCCGAGTGGCAGCCCAAGCCCCTCTGTCCTATTATCAAGGAAAAGCGGATCCTGAGGGAAAGGTCACCACCCACATTACTCACTGCACAGCCAGTGAACTTAGACAGCTCTCTAAGAAGTTTTCCCGGGACCCCGAGGAGACGGTGATAGGCTGGCTGGCCAGGGTATGGAAGAGAGCGGCCGCCCAGGTGGACCTCAGCCCAAATGAAAGCAGCCGCCTCGATTTGGGCCCACGGTATCCACCCTTGGCTTCACAGACTGCTTCCTCTCCTCGTTCTCCTCTTATCTCTCCGGCCGTTCATTCTCAGTCTCTTTTGCGGGCTCCTCCTCCCCCTCCCATCCCCTTACTGTAGGGATTCCTCAAGGGTCAGTTCTTGGTCAACCCTTCTGTTCTCTATCTACACTCACTCCCTTGGTGACCTCATTTGCTCCCACGGCTTCAACTATCATCTCTACGCTGATGACACCCAAATCTACATCTCTGCCCCTGCTCTCTCTCCCTCCCTTCAGGCTTCTGTCTCCTCCTGCCTTCAGGACATCTCCATCTGGATGTCTGCCCGCCATCTAAAACTCAATATGTCCAAGACTGAAACTCCTTATCTTCCCTCCCAAACCCTGCCCTCTCCCTGACTTTCCATTACTGTTGATCGCACTACCATCATTCCCGTCTCATAAGCTTGCAACCTTGGTTTCATCCTCTACTCTGCTTTCTGGTTCACCCCTCACATCCAATCCGTAACCAAAACCTGCCCGGTCTCACCTCTGCAACATCGCCAAGATCCACCCTTTCCTCTCCATCCAAACTGCTACCCTTCTAGTTCAATCTCTCATCCTATCCGACTGGATTACTGCATCAGCCTCCTCTCTGATCTCCCTACCTCCTGTCCTCTCCTCACTTCAGCCTATTCTTCACGCTGCTGCCCGGATGATGTTGTGCAAAATACTCTGGGCATGTTTCTTACCCTCCTCAAAACTCTCCAGTGGCTACCAATCAACCTATACATCAGGTAAAAACTCCTCACTCTAGGCCTCAAGGCTCTCCATCACCTTGCCCCCTACTACCTCACCTCCCTTCTTTCCTTCCACATCCCAGCCCACAACCTCCGCTCCTCTGCCGCTAACCTCCTCACTGCGGCTCGTTCTCGCCTGTCCCACCGTCGACCCGCGGCCCACGTCCTCCCCCTGGCCTGGAATGCCCTCCCTCTGCACATCTGCCAAGCTAAGCTCTCTCCTCCCTTCAGAGCCCTACTGAGAGCTCACCTCCTCCAGGAGGCCTTCCCAGACTGAACCCCCTCCTTCCTCTCCCCCTCCCCATCCCCTAGCCCTACCTCCCTCCCCTCCCACAGCACCTGTATATATGTTTGTCGAGATTTATTACTCTATTTATTTCACTTGTACATATTTACTATTCTATTTGTTTTATTTTGTTAATATGTTTTGTTTTCTTGTCTGTCTCCCCCTTCTAGACTGTGAGCCCGTTGTTGGGTAGGGACCGTATCTCTACGTTGCCAACCTGTACTTCCCAAGAGCTTAGTACAGTGTTCTGCACACAGTAAGCGCTCAATAAATGATTGAATGAATAAATGAATAAATGAATGAACAAATGCCGTTATTATTTTTAAAGACTGTGAGCCCTCATGTGGGGACCTAATGATCTTGTGCTTTTTTATAATATTCAGTACTTAGTACACAATGTAAGCGCTTTCCAAATACCATTATTATTATTGCTCTTATTTTTATTATTATTATTATTATGGAAGCTCCTTGTGGGCAGATTAATGTATCCGTGAAGATGTTGTTTTGTACTCTCCCAATCGCTCAGTGCAGTGCTCTGCACACACTGAGCACTCAATAAATATAATTGATAGTATTGATTGATGCTCTCTCCCTCTTATATCCCCTCCCTCTCCTACTCTGACACTCATCCATTACCCAGCTTCCAGCGGGTCCTCTCACTCTCCCACCTCCCCACCTTCGGCCTCTCATGTCACCTCTCCAGCTCCCGCCAAGGTCCAACGGCCACCCCTCTTTCTGAGAAAGAGGCCATCTTGCTGTGAGCCCCTCACTCTGGGCAGCGTCTGAGTCTGGCTAACCCGTGAGCATTGTCAGAGGGGTGGACCACTTCCAAAACTTTCCCTTCCCCGGACTTCACTTCCAATCCATGTTAGTCCATCAAATAGTCCAGCAATCACTGGTATTTAATGAGCATAACTCAACCTACTCTCTATCAGTCAGGAGTATTTATTGAGTGCTTACTGTGTGCAGAGCACTGTACGAAGCAATTAGAGAGAGTCCAATTGTGACACATTCCCTGCTCATAACGAGTTTACAGTCTAAAGGGGGAGACACGATATAATAATGATAACAATAATAACAATAGTGGTATTTCTTCAGTGCTTACCACACGTGGCCGAGGACTGTTCTAAGTGCTGGGGTAGATACTAGATAATCAGGTTGTCCCAAGCGGGGACTCACAGTCTTAATACCCATTTTACAGATGAGGTAACTGAGGCACAGTGAAGGTTAAGTTACTTGCCCAAAGTCACACAGCTGACACGTGGCAGATACGGGATTAGAACCCAAGTGTTCTGACTCCCAAGCCTGTGCTCTTGCCACTAAGCTACGCTCCCTCTCTAATATAAGCATTAATATAAATTAATATAAAGACATTCGTGTAAAGGCATTACTTGTATATGATTAATATGAATAAATAAATAATTCAGCACTGGTCCAGCCCTGAATAATTAATAATGGTATTTGTTAAGTGCTTACTATGTGTCAAGCACAGTTCTAAGCACTGGTGTAGAACGAAGCTCAGCAGGTTGGACACAATCCCTGTCTCTCACTGAGCTCATGGGTCTTAATCTCCATGTTTACAGATGAGGGGAACTGAGGCACAGAGAAGTGAAGTGACTTGCCCCAAGGTCACACAGCAGACAAGTGTAGGAGCAGGATTAAAACCCAGGTCCTTCTGACTCCCGGGCTTGTGCTTTGTCCACGTAGGCCATGTTTGCTTCTCCTGTGGGATGTAAACCTGTCGTGGGCAAGTAACGTGTCTAGTCAACTCTGTTGTATTGTACTTTCCCAAGGTTCTTAGTATAGTGCTCTGCACACAGTAAGCGATCAATAAATACCATTGATGATGGTGATTGTGGGGAGGTGTTACAAGAGAACGACAGACAATATCCTGAAGACAACAGAGTTCGTGTAGAAACCTGCTCCAGGGAATACCAAGACCAACCAAAATTGCACAGGCCACTTAGATGTCAGGGATGTCACTGAATTCTGCTACCTAGGCAGTATGCTGACACAACAATCCAGGGAGTGAAAAATGACAGTCAAGGCAGAAAGAGAAACGTTCTACCCTCGGTGAAAGGACTTCCACCTAGTACCCTCCCCACGGGCCGCCTTCACATACCAGTTCCTCAGGCTACAGCCTGATGAGGGGATTCAAGAAGAAATAGAACACGAACAGTACCATATCCAGATCAGGTGAGGAGCCCGATTGTGGTTTTAAATTAGCGAAGACAGCTGTGGTGAAAAACAGAATCGTGACGGCGAGGTGGGGGAGGCAGGTGGAGAAGGCTTTGGCCCGGCACTCGGCGGCCGGCATCCTCAGCACGGCCCAGAAGATGGGCACGTACGAGACAAGGATGCAAACCAGGTCGAAGATACCAAGACAGGCGCTGATGGCTATGGTCACATCGAAGGCGGTGTGAACTTTAGAGCAGGAGAACTTGATTAAGGAGGAGAAGTCACAGAAGAATTGGGGAACCTCCTCGGGACTACAGAAGGGCATGAAAAACGTCCCAGCTGAGGGAGTAAAGGGCATGAAGAATGCCCCACCTGAGGGCATCACTGCTATGAGACCTCCACTGAACCAGGAAGCTGACACCACCTTCTCATAGGCCCCTTGGTTCATGATGACCTCGCAGCGCAGGTGATGGCAGATGGATACGAATCGTTCGTAGGACATCGCTGTGAGGATGAAAACTTCTGAATTGCCAAACAGGACCACCGAGAACACCTGGGTGGCACAGCCCAGGAAGGAAATATATCTACGGTTTATCAAGGAGTTGTGGATGGATTTGGGGACGGTGACGGAGATGAGGCAGATGTCGACGAGGGACAGGTTTCTGAGGAAGAGGTACATGGGGGTGTGGAGGCTCCGGTCAAGGGCAGTGATGGCGACTATGAGGAGATTTCCCATCAGGGCCGCCAGGTAGACCAGGAGGAACAGCGTGGCGTGGACCAGCTGCAGCTCCCGGAACTTCAAGAATCCTAGGAGCAGGAATTCTGTCATCTTGGTGACACTGAACATTACCTGGAGATTTCCGAGACATTCATTCTTTCATTCAATCGTATTTATTGAGTGCTTACTGTGTGCAGAGCACTGTACTAAGCGCTTGGTAAGTACAAGTTGGCAACATATAGAGACGGTCCCTACCCAACAGCGGGCTCACAGTCTAGAATGGGGAGACAGACAACAGGGCCTGGGGGCCACAGAGGTCTCAAGCTGGGGGAGGGGGTGAGAAGCAGGAGTAGACCTACGTCACAGACAGAAACCATTTGGTAAAGACCAAGAGGCCAAAGTCAGGAGTGGCTTTGAAAAGAGAGAGAGAGAGACAGAGAGAGAGAGAGAGAGAGAGAGAGAGAGAGGGAGAGAGAGAGAGAGAGAGAGAGAGAGAGACAGGGGAGGCAGAACAGTATTGGAGGGAGCTGAGCAGGGTGGAGAGGACAGAGGGATGGACTTGATACAGTAGCACAACTAGAGCTGGATATTTGACAGGAGTGGGGTGGTGGTGTTTGTGCTAAGCTGTACCTACACCCCAACTCCAAGCTTCCGACTTGGCTCCCCTCCCCACACACTGTCTGCCTCCCTCCGGACTGCAGTGTGCCAGGCTGGTCTGACCGTGGCAGCCAACTCCCAGTCTTTCCGCCAGGCTGAGGCCTGGTTTCAGCCTGTCCTTAAAACGCTTCCTCCGCCCTCCTGGCTTTTGGTTCCTCATTTTCAGCTCTCCACACAGCAGTGCTTGGTTCTCCTGTCGGCTGCTCTCGTAGGTACCCAACAGACACATGTGACATTGTGTACGTGTTTCCGGGCACTCGGCAGAGCAAAATGTCTCATTTCTTCAGGGATCTGTGTGAACCCGGACCATGCCCCATGACCTCGGGGGCCCTGTGGGACACATCTGAGATGTGGAACTTGGCGAGAGGATCCGGGCCAGAGAGAGGCTGGTGTGGAGCAAGAAACAGCGGTGGGGATCCGCCATCCGGAGCAACATGTGCCTCACAGGGTCATCCTGGACAACCAGTGTCCTGAGTCTTCAGGGTCCAATGGGGTGGCAGGAGGGAGGCCGAAGCCACCTGGGACAGTGTGTCCTGGGAAAGTGGTGTCCCCGGACCCTCAGGACCACCTGCAGGTGGACTCACGGTAACCACCCTTCCCTCCGGGCTAGGCCCATACTCCTAGAGACCATCTACAGGGACAAAGAACAGTTTAGAATCTGGCTGGGGTGACAGGAAAAAACTATAACAGATACACAGGTGAAGGAAAAGTTCTTTTCACACAGTAAGCACTCAATAAAGGTGATTGAATTCAAGCAATCAATGGTATTTGTTGGGTGTTTACTGTGTGCATAGCATTGTATTAAGCGCTTAGGAGAGTTCAGGACAGCATTCTCTCCCCACATGGAAAAGCAGCATGGCCTAGTAGAAAGAGCATGGTCCTGGGAATCAGAGAATCTGGGTGCTATTCCCCGCTTCACCACTTTTCTGCTGTGTGACCTCAGGAAAGACACTTCACTTCTCTGTGACTCATTTACCTCTACAATGCTCTACACACAGTAAGCATTCAAAAAATAGAGGCATCGTGGCCTAGCGGAACGATCCTGGGCCTGAGCGTCAGAGGACCTGGGTTCTAATCGCAGATCTGGCAATTGCTTGCTGTGTGACCTTTAGCAAGTCATTTAACTTCCCCGTGACTTACTTCTATCTACCTCAGCGCTTAGAACAGTGCCTGACACACAGTATGTGTTTATCAAATGCCATACAAAACCTCCATTGACTGATTGATTTTGTACTTGGATTTGAACTCTTTATTCACCCCCTTTAGCCCTCCAGAGCTTAATATACATATCTGTAATTTATTTATTTCTATTATTGTCTGTCTCCCCGTCTAGGCTGTCAGTTTGCTGTGGGTAGGGAATGTGTCTACCAATTCCGTTGTATTGTACTTTCCCAGGTACTTTTTACAGTGCACTGCACCCTGTAAATTCGCACCAAATGCCAGTGACTGATCAATTGATTGGTCCATGACAGAAAATCTGAGTTTCTGGCTGGAGAGCAATTGACATCAGAATAAGAATTTCCTCATTCTGCCTGATGGTCCATGCCTAATCAATCAATTAATCGTATTGATTGAGCACATACTGTATGTAGAGCATTGTACTAAGAGCTTGGCAGAGTACAATAGAACAAAATAACAGACACTTTTCCTGACCACAGTGGATACACATTAATGAAAATAAATAAATTGCAAATATGGACATTAGTGTAGTGGGGCTGAGTTGGGGGTGGGGGAAGATGAAGGGAACAAATCAGGGTGACACAAAAGGGAGTAGGAGAAGAGGAAATGAGGGCTTTGTCAGGGAAGGTTTCTTGGAGAAGATGTGCCTTCAATAAGGCTTTGAAGTTGGGAAGAGCAATCATCTCTCAGATATGAAGAAGGAGAACATTCCAGGCCAGAGGCAGGACATTGGTGAGTGGTCAGTGGCGAGATACAAGAGATCTAGGTACAATGAAGAAGCTGGCATAGAGGAGCAAAGTGTGTGGGGTGGGTTATGATAGAGCAGCGAGGTGAGGTATGAGGGGACAAGGTGATTTAGTGCTTTAAGGGAAGTCTTCTTGGAGAAGCCTTCCCTTCAGTAAGGCTCAGGGCCATAGACAGGACTCTCCGCGAGCTCAATGAAGACCTTGTGGTTATCCCAGTGCTAAGCAGAGTGCTTAGTTTCGTGTGAACCCTTGATGAAGACCATACATTTCATAATGAACTCACTGACCTCGAGAGGACTGGTGATTATTGGTCCAGGCTGCGTTCTCTTGTTCTTCGCTTGTGTGTTGGTCTGGGATGCATCACTCCCAAATCTCGCTGACGTCTGCAGACTGTGAAATAACTTTGATTTTAAGCCTGGGAGAAGCTGTCCCTGAGACTGAACTATTCTTCACTTGTCCCCAGCTTGTCCACTGAGAGCAACCCTGGATAGGGGTGGGGGAAATAGGGACTTCTGCCAATAGGACTGGTTGAGAGCAGGGCCGAGGAGCCTCAGAATCATGACCGTTTCCAGACGATCTGCCAAACTAGGCCTCTGGGGCAACCATGCGTGCTCAAGCAGTTTCAGACTCTGGGTTGCGTCCTCAGCAAAATCCAGGAGGAATTTGCTTCTGGTCTTTCAATGCTCTGGAGTTAAAGGGACCCGAGTTAGACAAAGAAACAACGAGGATAGGGTATCTGTGCTTATTGTACTGCAGCTTCCCACTCAGCCCACTCAGACTCCGCCTGGATCTAGAGCCACTCTAAGGCATTGTGTCCAGGTCTGGATCCATTTCAGGTTATTGTATCCAGAACCGGAGCCACTCTAAGGCATGACTTCCAGAACTGGATCCATTCTAGAGTATTGTGTCCTGAACTGGAGCAACTCTAGGGCACTGTGTCCAGAACATGGCATCCAGAACCAAATCCACTCTATAGATGGTGTCCAGAACTAGACTTTTAAAAATGTTTTTTTTTTAAGCTCTTACTATGTGCCAGGCACTGTACTAAGCGCTAGGGGTAGATACAAGTTAATCATGTTGGACAAATTCCCTGTCCCACAGGGCTCACAGTCTTAATCCCCATTTCACAGAAGAGGGCACTGAATCTAAGAGAAATGAAATGACCTGCTCAAGGTCACACAGCAGGAAGGTGGCAGAGCCGGGATTAGAAAATAATTCCTTCTGACTTCCAGGCCCATGCTCTATCCATTAGGAAACACTACTTCTCACTTGGGAGAGTACAATATAACATACTGTACTGCCTACAGTAAGCTTACAGTCTAGAAGATATTAGAGAAGGAGCATGATTTAGCGGATAGAGCACGGACCTGGGAGTCAGAAGGACCTGGGTTCTATTCCCAGCTCTGCCACATGTCAGCTGCATGACCTTGGGCAACAAGTCACTTAACTTTTCTGGGCCTCAGTTACCTCATCTGCAAAACGGGAATCAAGTGTTTGACCCCCATGTGGGACAGGGACTCTGTCCAACCTGATTAACTTGTATCTACCCCAGTACTTAGAATAGTGCTTGGCACATAGTAAGTGCTTAAGAAGTACCATTATTATTATTATTATTATTATTATTATTATTATTATTATTATTAATGGACTGATGGGAGACTACCATGGGTAAGTGTTTAGTAAAAAGCTCTGCTCATAGTAAGCATTCAATAAATTCCATTGATTGATTAATTCATTAATTGGAAGGACCAGCCAGGTGGGCTCTCCCAAGTGTTTAGTTCACTACTTTGCACATAGTAAGCGCTTAATAAATACAACTGAATGAACAGGGGCTGCAGAGAGCTTTCCAGGCTCAGAGCAAGACATTTCCTCCTCTGTCCCCTGGCCAATGACAGGCCCCTGGCCATTTGGGCGTGAGAGTGGAGGCTTACTGGGTTGGCGTGGTGGCTGTTTAAGAGCTGCTCTAGCCCCTTCCCAGAACCCCTGAACTCTCTCCCTCCCTGCCATCGTCGGAGAGCTGCTCAGCCTGTAGTATGGCAGGAATCCCACTCCAGAAGATGTGGGTGCTTTGTCGAAATGGTAAAGTGTGGGCAGTGGTTTGGTCTGACCCAAAGGATCCGGTTTCCCCGAGCCTTCCCATCTCCCCTGGTGGCCTTGTGGGGGTGGACGTCCACCTGACCCATTCAACAGACGACCCCAGACCAGCTGCTTGTGCTGATCAGTGCTTGGGTGAGGGTGGGCTTCTGACTCTCCCAGAGCTCCCAGCAGTGATGGGCCAGAGAGAGAGAGAGAGAGAGAGAGACATCATCTGCCCGCACTCAAGCAATCAATCGATGGTATTTATTGAGTGCTTGCTGTGTGAAGAGCATTCTATTACTAGATTGTGAGAGAGCATGGGCTTGGGAAGAGTGCAGAGCCTGGGCCTGGGAATCAGAAGGATCAGCGTTCTAATCCCAGCTCTACCTTAAGCAAGTCACTTCACTTCTTGAAACCTCAGTTCCCTCATCTGTAAAATGGGGATTAAGACTGTGATTCGCCACATGGGACAGGGACTGTGTCCACCCTGATTATCTTGTATCTACCCCAGTGCTTAGTATAGTGGCAGGCACAAACTAAGCATGTAACAGATACCATAAAAAATCGACAGAGTTAGTAATAGTAATAGTTGTGGTATTTGTTAAGTGCTTACTAGGTGCCAAGCTCTGTACTAAGCACTGGGGTTGTAAGAATTATTGTGGTATTTGTGAAGTACTGTATACCAAGCATTGGGGTAAATACAGGGTAACTAGGTCTCACAGGGAACTCACAGTTTAAGTAGGAAGGTTTCACATGTTTCAATCCCCCAGGGACTGTGTTCAACCTGGTAACCTTGTATCTAGCCCAGTTGTTACAACCGTGCTTGGCACATAGTAGACTATAAGTTCACTTTGGGCAGGGAATGTGTCTTTGATATTGTTATATTGTACTCTCCCAAATGATTAATACAATGCCCTGCACATGGTAAGCGCTCAATAAATACGACTGACCGAGTGACTGGCATAGCCATTGCTTAACAAGTAACACGATTACTTTAAATACCTCTCCCCTGGCTGGAAGGCGACATTTGATACCACCAGGAGTCAGATAGTTTTCCTAATTCCCGGGAAGTGCTTCCTGTCCTAGGGGAACCATTTCCACACCTGTTACCCTCCTCTGAGCGGCCTTCATGTTGCTATACTGTGGCTGTGGCTTCATGTGGCTGTAGATGAAGGGGTTCAGGGCTGGGGGGCACCATGGCGTAGAACACGGACACCAGAAGGTCCAGTATCGAGGGAGAGTCGGACGCGGGTTTAGGATAGGCCACCTCACCCGTGGAAATTAATAAAGTGATGACGATGAGGTGGGGCAGATGTGTGGAGAAGGCTTCGCACTGGCTCTCTCCGGACAGCATTTTCAACATGGCTGAGAAAACACGAATGTAGGAGACAATAAAGGACAAGAAACAGAACAAGCTCGGGCCTGCCAAAGGGATCATGGCTACAAATTCCCTAACCTTCCCAAACCATCAGAGAGTCTGATGACCTGGGGGATCTCACAGAAGAATTGGTGGATCACACTGGTCCCTCCCAGTGGAACCAACGATTCCAAGGTCCAGGAGTTGAGGATAGAATTGGGGACGGTGACGAAGATGTAGAAAAGGTCAAGGACAGACAGGACGAGGACGATGAAGGCAATGATCAGGAGATTCCCCCATAAGGGCTGCCAGGTAGATAGGGAGGAACAGTGCGGCGTGGACCAGCTGCAGCTCCTGTACCTCCAAGAACTCCAGGAGGAGGATTTCTGTCACTAATGTGCGATTGACCATTTCTTTTCTGCCGCTTCAAGGGACAAGGTCCCAACCAGGAATTCTGATGAGGAAAGGAGAAATTCAAAATGGCAGATCCTTAGAGCAGCAACTAAACTCTCTGTGGGCAGGAAGATGTCAACTTCTTCAGTGGAGGGCCTGCCTTAAGGTCTTTCCTTAAAGACCTCCACGGGTGGAATCTTCTCAGTAGCAGCCTACTCCAATTCCTTATCTCTGGTATACTAACAAAGTCTTCCTTTACATCCCACCAAATCCTCTCCATGCTCCTTCATGGCCTCCCTCATATTGGGTTCTCCTCTCTTGAGGAGCATCGTGATCTAGTGGAGAGTGCACAGGCCTGGGAGTCAGAGACCCTGGGTTCTCATTCTGGCTCTGCCACATACTTGCTCTGTGACATTGGGCAAGTCACTTAACTTCTCTGTTGCCTGAGTTCCCTCATCAGTAAAGTGAAGATTCAATACTTGTTCTCTCTCCTATATAGACTGTGAGCCCCATGTGGGAACTGATTATCTTGTATCTATCCCAGCGCTTAGTACAGTGCTTGACATGTAATAAGAGCTTTTGAAGTACCATAATTAATTAGAATGGAGTAATTAATTTAGGCCCTTCTCAGGGTCGCACCTGGAGAGTTTCCAGTACTCTACCAGTCTCAGCTATAGAGCCATAGAAGGGAGAGTCCCAGTCTTCAACAGAGAAATGGGGATTCGAGGTCTGTTCTCCCTTCTTCTTACACTGTGATTCTCATCTGGGACAGGGACTCTATCCAAACCAATTAACCGGTACCTACCTCATCATTTAGAACAGTGATTGACAAGCACTATTATCCTCATTATTATTGCTATTAGTGATAATAGTAAATGTAGTAAAGCAGTAGTATTAATAGAGGTAATAGTAATGATAATAAAAGTAGATGTAAGGGAGGTAGTAGCATTAATAAATGTAATAGGAATAATACTAATAATAGTATTAGTAGGGTAGTAGCATTAGTAGACATAGTAATAATAGAGTGGTAGATGTAACAGAGGTAGTAGTAGTAGAAGCAGTAATAATAATGGCAATTTATATATTGCTTAGTAGGAACTGTACAATGTGTTTGTGAAAGAACAAAAGTGTCATAAGGCATATTTCCTGCTTACCAGGAGTTTATGCTCTGAGAGGTGGGACAGTTATAAACATATTTACAGAACTGTAGGCTACCTGGGTTGTCTGCCTCCTAGCAGGATTCCCACTCCTTCCTCTTCCTGGAATGATGAGTTTGTAACCACTAAGTAGTGGAAGGGATATAAATGAGGCAGGTAGAGAGCATCAGGGACATTCGTCTCTGTGTCCAGTGGCTTCCAGTTTTCCTATCTGGTCAGGAAGCAGGGTGACCTAGTGGAGAGAGCAGGAATCTGGCGATCAGAAGAATATGGGTTCTAATCCCAGCTCTGCCACTTGTTGGCTATGTGATTTTAGGGAAGTCACTTCACTCCTCTGTGCTTCAGTTACCTCATCTGTAAAATGAGGATTAAGATTGTGAGCCCCATGTGTGGCTTGGACTGTGTCCAACCTAATTAGCTTGTATATACCCCAGAGTTAGTATAGTGGCTGGCACAAAGTAAATGCTTAGCAAATAGTATTTTTAAAAAGGCCTTGAATAGACTATAATGGCAACTCCAGCCTGCTCATGTGATTCCTCTTCCACACCTTAAAAATCAACCCAAAGAGGGTCTAGTTGTATTTGTTAAGCATTTACTAAGTGTCAGGCACTGTACTAAATGTTGGAGTAAGTACATGCAAATTGGGTTGGACACAGTCCCTGTTCCATGTGGGGCTCACAGTCTTAATCCCCATTTTACAGATGAAGGAAGTGAGGCATAGAGAAATTAAATGACTCGCCCAAGTCCACATAGCAGATAGGTGGTAGAGCGGGATTAGTTCTGACTCCCAGACGTTTGCTATATCTACGTCATGCTGCTTCTTGGTGGACACACAAAGGTGAGGGCAGTAAAGGAATGTCAAGAATTCTTTAGCAAATCAGAAGCACGAAGGATCCCCCTTCTCCCCCGTCTCCCCCTTCTAGACTGAGCCCGATGTTGGGTAGGGACCATCTCTATATGCTACCAACTTGTACTTCCCAAGCGCTTAGTACAGTGCTCTGCACACAGTAAGCGCTCAATAAACGCGATTGAATGAATCAATGAATCAAAACTGCGAAGGCACATGGGAGCCAGAATGGTTCCCCTCGGTCTTCCTGTTCTCCACCATCCTTCTCATTCTCCACTGTTCTTTAGTACCCTCAGGTTGGAAAACAACGTCCTCCTAAAAACGGCCAATAGCATGGCGGTGATGGAATTCCTCCTCCTGAGATTCTCGGAGGTCTGAGAGCTGCAGCAGGTCCAAGCCATTCTTTTCCTCCTGGTATTCCTGACGTCCCTGATAGGGAATATCCTCATTGTCACCGTCAGCTCTCTTGACTGGCGCCTCCACACCGCATGTACTTCTTCTTCTGGTACTTGTCCATCCTCAACCTCTGCTACGTCTATGTCACCACCCCCAAATCCACTCTCAACTCCCTGACCAACAGCAGCTCCATCTTGTTTCTGGGCTGGGCTTTCCAAGTGTTCGCATTCATGCTGTGTTCCTGTGCAGTGACAACTTCTTCTCACAGTGATGTCCTTTGATCATTTCGTGGCCATCTACCACCCCCTGCACTATGAGGTTATCATGGACGATGGGGCCTGTATAAAAATGGAGGCCTCCTCGTAGCACTTTGGCACACAGAGCGCCATGACAAACACTGCCTCCATCTTCTCCACCCTCATCTGGTGGTCTAACGTCCTCCCTCGCTTCTTCTTTCATATGTCCCAGCTCATCAGAGTCATGGAACCCGATGGAAATCTTCAGGAATTTGTGGCCAAACTTCCTCCACCAGACTCACCTTCTGTTATTTCCTTTCCGTCATCTTCACGTACATGTGCATCTTCTGGGCGGTGCTGAAGATACCGGCTGCTGAGGGCAGGGCCAAAACCTTCTCCAACTGCCTGTCCTACATCGCCATCGTGACTTTATTCATAGCGAATAGCCCCTTTCCCCACCTCAAGCCCGTGACAGACTCCCCTTTGATCCTGGACCTGCTGATGTCCGTGTTCTACACCGTGGTACCTCCCCCCGAACCCTCTCATTTACAGTATGAGGAACTGGGACATGAAGGCCGCTCTGAGGAAAATGATAGCAGGGAAATGCCTCTAAAATGGCGGTGAAACCTCCTTCTCCATTAGGTCATGGACACTTCTATCCCGGGGGACTCTGGGTCCCCGCCCCTTGGTATGAGTCACATGAGAATCACTGGTGTCAATGAAGTCTCCCACAGAGAAAGATGGCTAACACAATTGTTGAACCCTCAGGATCAAGGACCACCATGCCTGAATGGATTATAACGCCAGCCTCTGCTCAGTGCACACTTGCCCTCTTTGTCCCTGCCAATCCTATTTCCTCTTGGGTACGGAGTACATTGAGTGCTTGGGTGGTCAAGGGTGAAGTACATTATAGAGGGCCAGCATGCGTTCTCTTACCCATCCATTTATGGCCAAGCGGCCAGAACTTTGTACCATTGCAATGCCTTTGGGTCATGATTGAACAACCTCAATAGCCACTGCTGGCTGCTATGTTAGCCAACTGTTTTAGCTGTGTGCCCCTTATGCACTTTCATCCTCTCTCCAGCTTCAAAGCACACAGGTAAAAATGCTTAAACTCCACAATTTCTCCTATTCCTAATCCACTTTAAAGCATGTCTCCACCTAAAGCAGTGTGGTTTAGTGGATAGAGCACGGGCGTGGGAGTCAGAAGCTCATGGGTTCTAATCCCGGCTCCACCACATGTCTGCTGTGTGACTTTGGGCAAGTCACTTCACTTCTCTGGGCCTCAGGTGTTTCATCTGTAAATTGGAGATTAAGAGTGTGAGCCCTACGTGGGACAGGGACTGTATCCAACCTTACTGACAAACTTGCATCTACCCCAATGCTTGGAACAGTGCTTGGCACAAAGTAAGTGCTTAACAAGTAAGCTCCTTGTGATCAGGGGTCATTTCTATCAACTCTGTTGTATTTTACTCTTCCAAGTGCTTAGTGCAGTTCTTTACTGCCAATAAGCCCTTAATAAATATCATCAATTGTTTAATTAATTGTATCTATCAACTTCTGTATTGTACTTTCCTGACTGCTCAATACAGTGCTCGGCATACAATAAACTCTCAATAAATGCCATCAGTTGATTGATTGATTTTGTCTCCCAACTCTGTTGTATTATACTTTTGCAACTGCTTATTACAGCCCCTACTACACATCAGACTATCAATCAATTAATGGTATTGATGGAGCATTTACTGTGTGCAGAGCACTGTACTGAGCTCTTGGAAGAGTACAAGATTTAAAACTTGGTACACACAATCCCTGCCCACCAGATGCTCAATACCGACTGGGTTGAGAAACAATGTTGCCTAGTGGAAAGAGCACAGGCCTGAGAGTTGGAGAACCTTGATTCTAATCCCGGCTCTGCCTATTGCTTGCTGTGTGACCTTGGGCAATTCAATGACTTCTCTGTGTCTCACTTACTTCATCTGTACAGTGGGGATTAAGACCGTGCCCCATGTGGGGCATGGGCTGTGTCAAACCTTGTGTTTACCTCAGCGCTTAGAACAGTGTCTGGCACATAGTAAGTGCTTAACAAATACCACTAAAAATCCCTGTTCCCCCTCTTACATAGACTGTAAGCCCCAAGTGGAACAGGGACTGTGTCCTCCCTGATTAACGTATACCTACCTGGATGCTTACAACAGTGATTTACACATAGTGAGCACTTAAAAATGCAATGACAATATAGTAGTAGCAATAATGATAATAATAATAATTGTGGTGTTTAAGTAAAATTTTGCATATGAGTTAACTGAGGCACAGAGAAGTTAAGTGACTTGCCTAAGGTCACGTAGCAGACACGTGGCATAGCCAGGATTACAACCCACATCCTTTGACTCCCAGGCCCTTGTTCTTTCTATTAGACCATGCTGCGACCATTGATGTAAATCCATCTACTCCACTGAAATTGCTCTTTTCAAGGTCCTGATTGACCAGACATTCTATCGGAATGACCGCAGGCTGTTCACAAGGTTCCACCTAACACGTTGAAAATCATCATCATCATCATCAATGCTATTTATTGCTAGCTTTGGGCAGAGCATTGGGCTAAGTGCATGAGAAAGTACAATAGAGTTGTTGGAAATATTACCAGCCCATGATCTTACAGTCTAGAGCAGGGAGAATGGGTATTAATTAATCAGTCAACGGAATATATTGAGTTCTTACTGTATGCAAAGCATTGTACTAAATGGTTGGAAGAGTAGATTACAGAGAGTTGTTAGACACGTTTCCTGCCCACAGTGAGTTTACATTCTCCGGGGGAAGATTAGACATTAAAATAAGTAAGTTAGAGATATATACATAAGGTCTATGGGGCTGAAAGTACCATGAATAAAGGATGCAAATCCAAGAGTGAGGATGAAAAGAGTGGAGTGGGAGAAGAGGAACTGATGGCAACTTAGTGACATGTGCTTCACAGTCTGGGATGACTATCTTCGGATGAGGTCATATTGAGTCACTGAGTGTGGTAGATAGTCGAACGATTGTATCATAGTGCAGGTGGCCCAGGATTGAGGAGACACAAAAGGTTTGGTGTAGGCAGCTTTGCAACAGGTCTCTAGTTAGGAAACTGAGGGTCCAAGACTTGGTTCTGCCCCATTGACCTGAAATCATGAGAAAATTAATCTATCAGTGGTATTTACTGAGCACTTACTGGGTGCAGAACACTGGACGAGGTGCTTGGGAAAGTACAATAGAACAGAGTTGGTAGACATGTTTCCTGCCCACAGTGAGCTTACACTCTTCCCCATCTTCAACTCCCTCCTAAATAGACCAGTGACATTTATTGAACACTTACTGTGCATAGGCCACAGAGTTCATAAACATGTTTTCTGTCCCCAGCGAGCTTATAGTCTAGAGTCAGTCAATCAATCATATTTATTGAGCATTTACTGTGTACAGAGCACTGTAGGAAGCGCTTGGGACAGTACATTAAGACAATAAACATACACATTCCCTGCCCACAACAAGATTACAATCTAGAGGGGCAGACAGACAGTAATACAAATAAATAAATTGCACATAGGTACATAAGTGCCATGGGGCTGGGAGAAGGGAGAAGTGAATAAAGGGAGCTAGTCAGGGTGATGCAGAAGGGAGTGGGAGAAGAGGAAAGGAGGGCTTAGTCAGAGAAGACCTCTTGGAGGAACCATGCCTTTAATAAGGATTTGAAGTTGGGGAGAGGTGGGGAGAGAGGTGTCTGATATGAGGACGGAGGGCATTCCAGGACAGAGGCCGGAAGTGGGCGAGGGGTTGGGGACAAGATAGACAAGACTGAGGTACAATGCGAAGGTTAGCATTAGAGAAACAAAGTGTGCGGGCTGCATTGTAGTACGAGAGTAGCGAGGTGAGGTAGGAAGGGACAAAGTGATGAGTGCTTTAAAGCTAATAGTAAGGAGTTTCTGTTGATGAGGAGGTGGATGGGCAGCCATTGGAGTTTCTTGAAGAGTGAGGAAACATGGCCTGAACATTTCTGTAGAAAAATGATGCAGGCAGCAAGTGAAGTTTGGACTGGAGTGGGGAGAGACAGGAGACATAGACATTGATATAAATAAATAATTCATACTATATCATTATATATATGTACATATGCGCTGTGAAGCTGAAGGGGGGCGAATAACAGATGTCCAAAAGTCAATGACTTTAGTTCATAGACAAAGCAGAAGGGAGGGGGAGTCGAGGAAAAGGTAGTTTAATCGGGGAAGGCCTCTTGGAAGAGATGTGAGCTAAATAATGCTTTGAGGGTGGGGAGAGTTGTAATCTGGTGTATATGGGTGTGTGACCGAGGGGCGAGGAGTTCCAGGCCAGAGGCAGGACATGGGCGAGAGGTTGGCCACAAGATACGTGAGATAGTGGTTCATTGAGTCGGATGGAATTACAGGAGCGAAGTGTGTAGGCTGGGCTTTTAGTAAGAAATCAATGGGGTGAAGGGAGGAGCGAATGAGATGACTGAGGGCTTTGAAGCCAGCGGTAAGTATCTGTTTACTGTGCTGGTGGATGCGCAGCCAATGGACGTTCTTAAGGACTGATAAAACATGGACTGAACGTTTTTGTAGAAAAATAAAGTTAAGTTTGGACTGAAGTGTGGAGAGACAGAGAGGAATGACTGCGCCAAGATCTCATTTGGGATTGCCTAGGCCTTTCTACGGGGTCGGGCAGTGAACCATCCCACTGGAGGTGGGAAAATGGTGCAGAGACGACGAAGGGAACAATTGGGCTCTGGGGACCACTGTTCCCTTCCCTCCACCATGGCCTGAAGGTATTTTTATTCAGGAGCCTGCACTGGCAGCAACCTCAGCTCTGGAGGTGTTCTATGGCTTGTGGGTCCCCCGGGAAACAAGAGAAATGGGGAGAGGTTCTGTGCGATCAGGAGAAAATCTCCCATCCTCCCAGCGGGCAGAAAGAGTCAGGCCGTGAAGAGGTCAGCTGCCCCAGACTCTTCCAGGTGAGTGTGGAAGTGGATGGAAGTGCTGTGAGCTCTCCAGAATGGTGTGGTGATATAATAATAATAATAATAATAATAATAATAATAATAATAATAATAATTGGCATTTGTTAAATGCTTACTATGTGCAAAGCACTGTTCTAAGCACTGGGGAGGATACAGGGTGATCAGGTTGTCCCACGTGGGGCTTACAGACAGTCTTAATCCCCATTTTACAGATGAGGTAACCGAGGCCCAGAGAAGTTAAGTGAGTTGCCCAAGATCACACAGCTGACATGTGGCAGAGTTGGGATTTGAACCCATGACCTCTGACTCCAAAGCCTGTGCTCTTTCCACTGAGCCACGCTGATAATAATAATAATTATTATTATTATAACAATAATTGTGGTATTGTTAGACTCTTACTAGGTGCCTGGCACCATTCTAAGTGCTATGTTGGAGTCCAACAAATAGGGTTGCACACAATCCCTGTCCCATGTGGGGCTCAGAGTCTTAGTCCCCATTTTACAGATAAGGGAATTGAGGCACAGAGAAGTAAAGTGACTAGCCCAAGGTCACCCAGCAGACAAGTGACAGAGCCAGGATTAGAGTCCAGGTACGTTAAACTCCCAAGCCTGTGCTTCATCCACTAGGCCATGCTGCTTCTATCGGAACATTCCCAGATTGAGTCTCAGCTCTGCACTCTGCTCCCACCCTATATCCTCACCACTGGCAGGAAGGCTCCAACCACCCATTTACGAAACAGAAAATCCCCAAAGTCCAGAGAGTGTGGGATGGCATAATTATTACTGTTATTAATAATAATAATAATAATAATATCATTTGTTAAGCGCTTACTCTGTGCAAAGCACTGTTCTAAGCGCTGGTGGGGGATACAAGGTGATCAGATTGTCCCACATGGGGCTCAGAGTCTGCATCCCCATTTTAGAGATGAGGGAACTGAGGCATAGAGAAGTGAAATGACCTGCCCGAAGTCACACAGCTGACAAGTGGCAGAGCCGGGATTAGAACTCACAACCTCTGATTTCCAAGCCTGACTGTTTCCACTAAGCCATGCTGCTTCTCCCGGAAAGAGACTGCAAAGAGACTGGGCCTGGGAGTCAGAGGACCTGGGCTCTAACTCTGACTCTGCCACTTTTCTGCTGTTTGGCCTTGGGAAATCACCCTTGGGAAATCACTTCACTTCTCTATGCCTCAGTTTCTTCATCTGTAAAATGGAGGATTCAATCCTCCTCCATCTTACAAGACTGTGAGCTCCATGTAGACAGGGACTAAGTCCAACCTGATAGTCTTTTATCTACCTTAGTGCTTAGAAACATCAATCACTCATTGTAATATTATTTGAACACTTACTATGTGCAGAACACTGTACTAAGCGCTTGGGAGAGTATAATACAACAGAATTACCAAAAATGGTCCCTGCTCATAATGGGTTTACAGTCTAGAGATGAGCTTACAGTCTAATACTAAGTGACTAATGTTACAATTATTATAATTATTATGATCATTCTTTCAGGTTGCATACACTCTGAGCTCCTGAGAACTCAGGGGTGGGGAAGGTCAGTCCACTCTTCCTTTTTTATGGTACCTGTTAAGCACTTACCATGTACCAGGCACTGTCCTAAGTGCTGAGGGTGATGCAAGATAATCAGATTGGACACAGTCCATGTCTCACATGGGGCTCACAGTCTTAATCCCCATTTTATAGATGAGGTAATTAAAGCATAGAGAAGTTAGATGACTTGTCCAAGGTCATGTAGCAGACAATTGGTGGAGCCAGGATCAGAACCCAGGTCCTTCTAGGGAAAAAGGAATAAGCTGGGGTTGTTGAGCTCAGAGAAGAGAAGGCTGAGAGGACCAAGGAGTCCGGGAGAGTCTAGGAGATAAGGAATGGGGATTAGCAGGAGCTGAGGGGAGGGAAGATGGAAAAATCCTTGAGCTATGAGGATGAAGGAATAATAAAGACATATATTAAGTCCTTTTTTATTTGCTAAGCACTTAGGCAGTTTACAAAATAATCGTATTGGACACAGTCCCAGTCCCACATGGGGTTTGCGGTCTGAGATTTCTCCCTATTTTATGGATGAGCAAACTGAGGCCCAGAGAGGGTAAGTGACTTTCACAAGGTCCCAAAGGTCACCAAACACACAGAGAGCAGAGCAGGAACTAGAACCCTGGCCATGGGGTTTCCAGTCCTGGGCTCTTTCCTTTGGGCACTACCATCCTTCCCGTCTCACAAGCCCGCAACCTTGGTGTCATCCTCGACTCCGCTCTCTCATTCACCCCTCACATCCAAGCCGTCACCAAAACCTGCCAGTCTCAGCTCCGCAACATTGCCAAGATCCGCCCTTTCCTCTCCATCCAAACTGCTACCCTGCTCATTCAAGCTCTCATCCTATCCCGTCTGGACTACTGCACCAGCCTTTTCTCTGATCTCCCATCCTCGTGTCTCTCTCCACTTCAATCCATACTTCATGCTGCTGCCCGGATTATCTTTGTCCAGAAACGCTCTGGGCATATTACTCCCCTCCTCAAAAATCTCCAGTGGCCACCAATCAATCTGCGCATCAGGCAGAAACTCCTCACCCTGGGCTTCAAGGCTCTCCATCACCTCGCCCCCTCCTACCTCACCTCCCTTCTCTCCTTCTACTGCCCAGCCCGCAACCTCCGCTCCTCCACCGCTAATCTTCTCACTGTACCTCGTTCTCGCCTCTCCCGCCGTCGACCCCCGGCCCACGTCATCCCCCGGGCCTGGAATGTCCTCCCTCTGCCCCTCCGCCAAGCTAGCTCTCTTCCTCCCTTCAAGGCTCTGCTGAGAGCTCACCTCCTCCAGGAGGCCTTCCCAGACTGAGCCCCTTCCTTCCTCTCCCCCTCGTCCCCCTCTCCATCCCCCCATCTTACCTCCTTCCCTTCCCCACAGCACCTGTATATATGTATATATGGTTGTACATATTTATTACTCTATTTATTTATTTATTTATTTATCTTACTTGTACATTTCTATCCTATTTATTTTATTTTGTTGGTATATTTGGTTCTGTCCTCTGTCTCCCCCTTTTAGACTGTGAGCCCACTGTTGGGTAGGGACTGTCTCTATGTGTTGCCAATTTGTACTTCCCAAGCGCTTAGTACAGTGCTCTGCACATAGTAAGCGCTCAATAAATGCGATTGATTGATTGATTGATTGATTGGGCATGCATGAGGGGTGGTTTTACAACTGGATCAGGCATCTGAAGGGGATTTATATCCTAGGGCTGAGGAACTAAAAGTCAGAAACGGGAGGAGGGAGGCGGAGGCGTTCTGCTGCATTTCTTGGGAATGCATGTTATTTGATGTGAATGAATTCATAGCAAGGACACAGTAAAATACTTGAGACATTTCTCCCTCATATTTTCTATGGAGTTTTTAAGTGCTATGTGCCAGCAACTGTACTAAGTGCTGAGGAAGATACAAGCTACTCGGATTGGACACAGTCCATGTCCCACATTCATTCATTCAATCATATTTATTGAGCTCTTAATGTGTGCAAAGCACTGTGTACTAAGCGCTTGCGAGAGTACAATATAACAACAGAGACACATTCCTTGTCCACAAAGAGCTTGGGGCTTGCAGTCTTAATCTCCATTTTACAGATGAGGTAACTGAGGCTCAGAGAAGTGAAATGACTTGACGGGCATCACACAGCAGATGCATTGTGGAGCCGGGATTAGAAGTCAGGTCCTTCTGATCCATTAGATCTCCTGTCCATGACCATCTCCTTTCCCTCGTATCTCCCCGGAAACTCATTATATTTTACTGGAAATGGCCAATCGCACGGCGGTGATGGAATTCCTCCTGCTGGGGTTCTCGGAGTTCCGGGAGGTGCAGCTGGTCCAGGCCGCGCTGTTCCTCCTGGTCTACCTGGCGGCCCTAATGGGGAATCTCCTCATCGTCACCATCACCGCCCTCGACTGGCGCCTCCACTCCCCTATGTACTTCTTCCTCAGGAACCTGTCCGTCCTCGACCTGTGCTACATCTCCATCCCGTCCCTAAGTCCATCTTAGAAGTCCATCTGAGAAGTCCATCTGAGAAGCAGCGTGGCTCAGTGGAAATAGCACGGGCTTTGGAGTCAGAGGTCAGGGGTTCAAATCCCGGCTCTGCCACTTGTCAGCTGTGTGACGTTGGGCAAGTCGCTTAACTTCTCTGGGCCTCAGTTACCTCATCTGTAAAATGGGGATTAAGACTGTGAGCCCCACGTGGGACAACCTCATCACCTTGTAACCTTCCCAGCGCTTAGAACAGTCCTTTGCACATAGTAAGCGCTTAATAAATGCCATTATTATTATTATTATTATTATTGTTATTATTATCATCTTCAACTCCCTGACCAACTGCAACTCCATCTCCTTCTTGGGCTGTGTCTTCCAAGTGTTTTTCTTACTGCTCTTTGCTTGTGCTGATGTGTACGTCCTCACAGCGATGTCCTATGACTGCTACATCGCCATTGGAGACAGCGTGGCTCAGCGGAAAGAGCCCAGGCTTTGGAGTCAGACGTCATGGATTCAAATCACGGCTCCGCCACTTGTCAGCTGTGCGACTTTGGGCAAGTCACTTCACTTCTCTGTGCCTCAATTACCTCAACTGTAAAATGGGGATTAAGACTGTGAGCCCCCTGTGGGGTACCCTGATTACCTTGTAACCTCCCCAGTGCTTAGAACAGTACCATGCACATAGTAAGCGCTTAATAAATGCTATTATTATTATTATTATTATTATTATTATCTGCCTCCCCCGTGCTATGACATCATCAGGAACCGAGCGGCTTGTGAGAAGATGGCGGCCGCCTCCTGGCTCAGCGGGGCCCTGTCTGCCATCCTGCATACTTCCGCCACCTTCTCGGTTCCCTTGGGAGGGCCCAGTGTGATCCACCAACTCTTCTGTGAGATTCCCCAGATCATAAGACTCTCCGATTCCAGTGGGAAGATTTGGGAGCTCATAGCAACCGCCTTTTCTGCAAATCTGGCTTTAATCTGTTTTGTCTCTATTGTCGTCTCCTATGTACGATTCTTCGCGGCCGTGCTGAAGATGCCATCTGAAGAGAGTCGATCCAAAGCCTTCTCCACCCGCCTGCCACACCTCCTCGTCGTCAGTTTGTTTGTCTCTACCGGTGACGCTGCCTATCTCAAGCCCGTGTCTGACTCCCCCTCAGCGCTGGATCTGCTGGTGTCCATTTTCTACAGCGTGCTTCCCCCCGCCCTGAACCCTCTCATCTACAGCCTGAGGAACCGGGACGTGAAAGCCGCCATGTTGAGGATGTTGGGGGGAAAACAGGTCTGCTTGACAATTTGTCCTTTGGCTATTCTGTAGAGATTCCTGGTAGGTTGAAATCAAAGTATTTTTCTGTTCTCCATTCCTTGCCCTCTTCACAGACATAGTCAGGGCTGATCAAGTCTTCTAAAATAACATAGTCATTGAAAGGTTGGTCAAACTTTCAAGGGAAAAAAGTCCTTAGACAGTGAACCTCATGTAGGACCGGTATTATACCTGATCTCATTCTACCTTATTGACTATATCGTGTCTGCTTTGATCTCTTCTATCTCACAACCAACCCCTCAACCCTGTATTCCCTTTGGTCTCAAAATCCCTTCCACTTAATATCTGGAAGATTTTCACTCTCCCCACTTTAAAAGCCTTGTTAAAATCACATCTCCTCAAAGGGTCCTTCCCCAACTAAGCCCTCATTTCCCCTACTACCTCTCCCTTCTCTGTAACCCACACACTTAGATTTGTACCCTTTAATCGCCCCACCCTCGGCCATTCAGCTCTTATATACATATCTGTAATTTAATTCTAATGTCTGTCTCCCCTTCTCAGATGTGAGCTCGTTATGGGCAGGGAATGCATCCGCTAATTCTGTTGTATTGTCCTCTCCCAAGCTCTTAGTACAGTGCTCTACAAATAGTAAGTGCTCAATGAATACCATTGATTGACTGATTAATGTCTTTTTTCCCCTGTAGGCTGGAAGCTCCTTGAGGACAGGGAACAAGTCTACCAACTCTGTTGTATTGTACTCTTGTAAGCGCTTAGTACAGTGCTCGGTACACAGTATGCGCTCAATCAATGCAATTGATTAATTCACTGAATGAGTGATGGACAGTGAAGCAAGATAAGGAAGCTAGGCTAGGTTGGGAAACTGTAATAGTTTGTGTGGACGAGTGGAGATAGGCTAAGGTAGAAACAAAGAGCTAACATAGGCATACTGAAGCATCGTTCTGAGAGTGAGGGCAAATGCAGTAGAGAAAATAGGACAACGGTCACTCACAGTTCCACCATAAAGAGGTGATTTTGACTGGACACATAACGTGGCCCAACAAACAAACCGTAAAAGCAAAGACTGTAACCCATAGCTCTATGTTCAAAAGGTGACTTCACCTCGATCTGTAACATATAACATACAAACCATGAAAAGGAAGACTTGCCCATAGATCTATACTTAAGAGATGATTCTGACTGGACACAGAACATAGCTTATATTGTACTCTCCCAAGCTCTTAGTACAGTGCTCTGCACATGGTAAGTGCTCAAAAAATACAATTGATTGATTTATCAACATAAAAACTACTAGAGGGATGGCCATTGCCTAAAATGCAGCATGGCCTAGTGAATAGAGAATGGGCCTAGGAGTCAGGAGGATTGGGTTCTAATCCCAGCTCTGCCTCTTGTCTGCTGTATGATCTTGGGCAAGCCACTTGACTTCTCTGTGCCTCAGTTACCTCAGTTACCTTAAAAGACTGTGAGCCTCATCTGGGACATAGACTGCGTCTAATGTGCTTGTTTATTGTTAAATGGTATGCACCTTAGCACTTAGTATAGTGCTTTGTATGCAGTAAACGCTCAGTAAATAAAACTGAATGAATGAATAACCTGATCACCTTGGATCTACACCAGGGCTCATAACAGTGCCTGGTTCATAGTAAGCACGTAATAATTACCATTAAAACAAAAAAAGGTGACTTCGACTGGACGCAGAACATGATCAGCTAGAGCTTGGCGATTGCTCTGTAATCACCTCCCTGAGCTAACACACAAATCAGTAATATTTCTTCAACTTCTCCAAGAGGCCTTTCTTGATTAAGCTCTCTTTTCATTCATTCAGGAGTGATTATTGAGCACTTACTCTGTGCAGAGCACTGGACTAAAGGCTTGTGAAAGTACAATACAACAATTAAATAGACACATTCACATTTCCTGCCCACAATGAGCTTACAGTCTGGAAGACTTTCCCCTGAATTGCTCTCCCTTCTGTGTCATCTATGAACCTGGATGTGTATGTACTATTTGGACGCTTGATATTCACCTCACCCTCAGTCCTAAAGCACTTACACTTTACATCCGTAAATCATTTCTTTATGGTAATGTCTGCCACCCCTCCTCCAGACTGTAATCTAGTTTTAGGCAGGGAATGTGTTTGCGAATTCTGTTGTGTAGTACTCTCCCAAGTGCTTAGTACAGCACTCTGCACATAGTAAGTGCTCAATAAATAGCTATTAATTGAATGATTAAAACTTACTGTGGCATAAAATATGTCTATAACTCTTGTACTCCTCCAAGCTCTTAGTACAGAGCTATGCACACAGTAAGTGCTCAATAAATGCCACCGATTGATACTTCCCCAGCTAGTGGTGGTAGTAGTAATCATCATCATCATCAGTCGTATTTATTGAGCGCTTACTATGTGCAGAGCACTGTACTAAGCGCTTGGGAAGTACAAATTGGCAACATATAGAGACAGTCCCTACCCAACAGTGGGCTCACAGTCTAAAAGGGGGAGACAGAGAACAAAACCAAACATACTAACAAAATAAAATAAATAGAATAGATATGTACAAATAAAATAAATAAATATATAGAGTAATGAATATGTACAAACATATATACATATATACAGGTGCTGTGGGGAAGGGAAGGGGGTAAGATGGAGGGATGGAGAGAGGGACGAGGGGGAGAGGAAGGAAGGGGCTCAGTCTGGGAAGGCCTCCTGGAGGAGGTGAGCTCTCAGCAGGGCCTTGAAGGGAGGAAGAGAGCTAGCTTGGCGGAGGGGCAGAGGGAGGGCATTCCAGGCCCGGGGGATGACGTGGGCCGGGGGTCGATGGCGGGACGGGCGAGAGCAAGGTACGGTGAGGAGATTAGCGGCAGAGGAGTGGAGGGTGCGGGCTGGGCTGTAGAAGGAGATAAGGGAGGTGAGGTAGGAGGGGGTGAGGTGATGGAGAACCTTGAAGCCCAAGGTGAGGAGTTTCTGCCTGATGCGCAGATTGATTGGTAGCCACTGGAGATTTTTGAGGAGGGGAGTAATATGCCCAGAGCGTTTCTGGACAAAGATAATCCGGGCAGCAGCATGAAGTATGGATTGAAGTGGAGAGAGACACGAGGATAGGAGATCAGAGAGAAGGCTGATGCAGTAGTCCAGACGGGATAGGATGAGAGCTTGAATGAGCAGGGTAGCGGTATGGATGGAAAGGAAAGGGCGGATCTTGGCAATGTTGTGGAGTTGAGACTGGCAGGTTTTGGTGACGGCTTGGATGTGAGGGGTGAATGGGAGAGCGGAGTCGAGGATGACACCAAGGTTGCGGGCTTGTGAGACAGGAAGGATGGTAGTGCCGTCAACAGAGATGGGAAAGTGAGGGAGAGGGCAAGGTTTGGGAGGGAAGACAAGGAGTTCAGTCTTCGACATGTTGAGGTGGCGGGCAGACATCCAAATGGAGATGTCCTGAAGGCAGGAGGAGATGCGAGCCTGGAGAGAGGGGGAGAGAGCAGGGGCAGAGATGTAGATCTGGGTGTCATCAGCGTAGAGATGATAGTTGAAGCCGTGGGAGCGAATGAGGTCACCAAGGGAGTGCGTGTAGATCGAGAACAGAAGGGGGACCAAGCACTGAACCTTGGGGAACCCCCACAGTAAGAGGATGGGAGGGGGAGGAGGAGCCTGCAAAAGAGACTGAGAAAGAACGACCGGAGAGGTAAGAGGAGAACCAGGAGAGAACGGAGTCTGTGAAGCCAAGGTCAGATAGTGTGTTGAGAAGAAGGGGGTGATCCATACTGTCAAAGGCAGCTGAGAGGTCGAGGAGGATTAGGACAGAGTATGAGCCGTTGGATTTGGCAAGCAGGAGGTCATTGGTGACCTTTGAGAGGGCAGTTTCCGTGGAATGTAGGGGACGGAAGCCAGACTGGAGGGGGTCGAGGAGAGAGTTGTTGTTGAGGAATTCTAGGCAGCGAGTGTAGACAACTCGTTCAAGGAGTTTGGAAAGGAATGGTAGGAGGGATATGGGACGATAACTAGAAGGTGAGGTGGGGTCAAGAGAGGGTTTTTTTAGGATGGGAGAGACATGGGCATGTTTGAAGGCAGAGGGGAAGGAACCAGTGGAGAGTGAGCGGTTGAAGATGGAAGTTAAGGAGGGGAGAAGGGATGGAGCGAGAGATTTCATGAGATGAGAGGGAATGGGGTCAGAAGCACAGGTGGCCGGAGTAGCACTTGAGAGGAGGGAGGAGAGCTCCTCTGAGGATACTGCAGGGAAGGATGGGAGAGTAGCAGAGAGTGTTGAGAGCCAGGGGTATTGAGAAAGGGGGGAAGAGGCTTTGGGGAGGTCGGACCTGATGGATTTAATTTTGTTAATGAAGTAGGAGGCCAGATCGTTGAGGGTGAGGGAAGGAGGAAGGGGAGGAATCGGGGGCCTGAGAAGGGAGTTGAGTGTACGGAAGATCTGGCGGGGGTGATGGGCATGGGTATAAAGGTGATAGTGGTAATAGTAGCCATATTTATTGTATTGTACTATCTCAAGCACATAGTAGAGTTCCTTGCACACATCACCGTTCAATAAATACTATTGATTGATAGTAATAGAGGTAGTAATGGTGGTGGTAGTAGCAGTACTTGTTATATTGTTCTCATCTAATCACTTAGTACAGTGCTTTGCACAGTAATCGCTCAATAAATAGTATTGATTGAAGGATAATAATGGTGGTGGTGGTAGTGTTTGTTGCATTGCTCTGCCCTGTGTGCAGAGTACTGTAAATAGTAAACATCATCTTGGCCTGGGAGAGAGTGGAGCACAGAGGGAGAGGGGCGGGGGGGGGTTTCCCTTGCCACACTCATTTCTCTGCCTGCCCTGTTGTTGAGTACCTTGAACAATTCATTCACTATTTTACTTATTAACTTCATTTATTATCAGCTTTATTACTACTGTATCTTTCATGGGTCTGCTCATACCGTGTTACTGGCATTTAAAGAAGGCAGCTGCCGCGGTTCATCTTCGATCAAACTCAAATTTATGAGTTTGATGGAATGAATTCAATCAAATGAATTCACCCTTTTTTCCCGTTGCTTTTATTTCTGTTTCCAGAGGGGAAATCCTGTCTACGCCAGTCTACATGTTTTGTTTCATTGTCTGTCTCTCCCTTCTAGACTGTGAACCCATTGTTGGGAAGGGGCCTTCTCTATATGTTGCCAACTTGTACTTCCCAAGCTCTTAGTATAGTGTTCTGCACACAATAAGTGCTCAATAAATACGATTAAATTCATGAATGAATGAAAAGAATGAAAGGAGGGGCATGGTCCTTATTTTTCTGTTTGGTGATTAAATGAACATTCAAATATATAATCCAAAATATATAAACCATAAACCAGAATAAGAACAAGTGTGAACTCATTATTCTCATCCTTAGTGTTATTATTATTATCGCATGTGTTAAGCACTTATTATGTATCAAACACTTTATCAAGCACTGGGGTAGATATAAGTTAGGTTGGACACAGTCCCTTGTCCCACATGGGGCTCATGGTCTTCATTCCCATGTGGGAACTGAGGCACAGAGAAGTTAAATAACTTGCCCAAGGTCACACAGCAGACAAGTGGAGGAGCCAGGATTCAAACCCAGGTTCTTCTGACTTCCAGGCCCATGCTCTGTCCTCTAAGCCATGCTGCTTCTCATGTTTTGAAGCACGGGTAACAGACAGCACTTCTTTTCTTTATTCATTTTAAAAGTTTCGCTTTCTTGTAATGAAAACCCAACCACAGGAGATCAGTCAGTCTGTATTTATTTAACTCTTAATGTATGCAGAGCATTGTACTAGGCACCTGGGAGAGTAAAAATGCAACAGAGTTGGTAGACACATTCCCTGTCCACAGTGAATTTAGAGTCTTGAGGGGGAGACAGGCATTAAAATAAGTTACAGATGAGGAAATGGCAGGTTATAAGAATGTGTACATAAATGCTGAAGGAGGAGTGGACATCAATCACTGGCATTTATTGATCACTTACTGTGCACAGAACACTGTACTAAGCACTTGGGAGAATGCAATAAAACAGAACTGGTAATAATAATAATAATAATAATAATAATAATAATAATAATAATGGCATTTATTAAGTGCTTACTATGTGCAAAGCACTGTTCTAAGCTCTGGGGAATTTACAAGGTGATCAGGTTGTCCCATGTGGGGCTCACAGTCTTAATCCCCATTTTACAGAGGAGGTAACTGAGGCCCAGAGAAGTGAAGTGACTTGCCCAAAGTCACACAGCTGACAAGTGGCAGAGCCGGGATTTGAACCGATGACCTCTGACTTCAAAGCCCGGGCTCTTTCCTCTGAGCCACGCTGCTTCCCTACTTCCCAAGCACTTAGTACAGTGCTCTGCACACAGTAAGCACTCAATAAATATGACGGAATGAATGAATGAAGCACTGTTCTAAGCTCTGGGGGGTTACAAGGTGATCAGGTTGCCCCCCGCGGGGCTTACAGTCTTCATCCCGATTTTACAGAGGAGGTAACTGAGGCCCAGAGAAGTGAAGTGACTTGCCCAAAGTCACACAGCTGACAAGTGCGTCCACCAAGTACTCACATCAGAGCAGAAGGGCCTGCTTTCTGGGGGCCCCTGAAGTGCCCATAGATGGCTTCACAGGCCAGCCACTCACTTGGATCCCGGAGGAGTTGGGCCGCTATGGTCACACGACGCCTTTTGCCATTAGAAACGCCTCCGGTCGCACGGCCCCCAATCAACGTGTCCGCGACGTGGCTGAGGCTCAGCTCCACCATCCCCGATTCTACCTTCCTGCAGAAGAAGTCAGGGGAGCCAGTGCCGATGACCAGCTGCGCTGTGTACGTCAGGGTCTCCCGGACGGTGAGGTAGCCCAGAAAAGTGTCCTACTGCAGGGCATGAGAGATGCAATCCTGAAACTTGTCGGAGCGCGGCTGGTGGCCGTTCACACACACGTCTCCCACCAGTGTACCCTGCTGCCTCAGCCGCCCCGACAACGCGTCCGGCAGCGTGGTCTTCCCGGAACCTGAGATCCCCAGGACCCCCAGCATCTACCCACTCTCTAGGTACAGCGAGACACCTTTCAGGATCTGCCGGGTCCACTTCTGCCCTCTGATCCCGTCGGCCCACCAAGACCCGGCCCGCTTGTTGTCTCCAGGTTTTGTTTTGTTGTCTGTCTCCCCCTTCTAGACTGTGAGCCCGTTGTTCGGAAGGGACCGTCTCTATATGTTGCCGACCTGTACTTCCCAAGCGCTTAGTCCAGTGCTCTGGACTCTGTAGACACATTCCTTTCCCACAGGGTGCTTATAGCTTACAGGGAGAGACAAACATTAAAATAAATTACAGATATGGGCATAAGTGCTGAAGGGAGGGGTGAATATAGGGTACAAATCCAAATGCAAGAGTGACAGAGAACAGAGAGGGAGGGAGAGAGGGAGTAGGGGAAATGAGAGTTTAGACAGGGAAGGCCTTTTAGAGATGTGATTTGAGGGTAACTTTGAAGGCGGAGAGAGTGATCATCTGTCAGTTATAAAGGGGAAGGAAGTACTAGGCCAGAGGCAAGATGTAGGTGAAGAGTCAACCATGAGATGGTTTAGCATTTCATCATACTGCTTCTGGATTCCTAATTTTGGATTGGTGGGAGAGGCCTAAATCTCGGGAGTTCTAGGTGATTCATGAAGAGCAGTCTGCAAGACTACTTTTCTATGGTATTAATTAAGTGCTCACTAGGCACCAGGCACTCTACTGAATGCTGGTGTAGGTACAGCCTAATCAGGTTGTACACAATCTATTCCTCACGGGAGGCTCACAGTCTTAATCCCCATTTTGCAGTTGAGGTAACTGAGCCACAGGGAAGTGAAGGGCTTGTCAAAGGCCAAACAGCAGACAGGTGGCGGAGGAAGGATTAGAACCCAGATCCTTTGGACTCCCAGGACTGTAGAGGAAGTACCTGGGAGAAAGAGGAGTAGGTTGGGGGGAGGAGGAAGAGAAAATTAAGAGGAGAAATAACGTCGGGGAGAGGAGGAAAAGGAAGGTGGGGGTTTGAGGATGAAGGTGGGGGTTAGCAGAGGAAACTAGGTGATGGAGGAGGAAGTTGGGGTTTAGAGGAGTAAGCTGGAGGTTAGAGGAAGAAGCTGGGGGTTGCACGAGGAAGCTGGAGTATTGGAGGAGGAGGCTGGGGAGGGGAAAATTCAGGGTTAGAGGAGGAAACTAGGGGTTGGAGGAGGACGCTGGGGGTTAGAGGAGGAAGCTGAGCGTTGCAGGAGAAAACTGGGGGTTGGAGGAGGAGGTAGCAGCTGGGGGGACAGGAAAAAGGAAAAAAAGAACAAGCAGAGAAGAGCAGAGTAAATTAGAGACAATCCTTTCCTTCAATGAAATCAGTACCTGTTGCCAGTCAGACTCAGGAGTCACATATCACACTCTTCAATCTAAAGGAGGTCTAAACAAATATGAAACATTATTTTCTGATCATTCTTGGGAAGAATAGAATTTTCAGAGTGAAAGAGGGCACTTTATCTTAGGTGAGTAGATTTTTTTTCTGTGGTCTTTGTTAAGCACTTTCTATGTGCCAGGCACTGTGCTAAACTCTTGGGTAGATACAAGCCACTCAGTTTGAACACAGTCCATGTCCAACATGGGGCTTACGGCCTACATCCCCATTTTATAGATGAGGTAACATGAGGCACAGAGAAGTGAAGTGATTTGCCTAAGGTCACACAGCAGACAAGTGATGGAGCCGAGGACTAGAACCCAGGTCCTTCAAATCCCAGGCCAAGGTTCTATCCACTAGGCCATGCTGCTACTCAGCTTTCCCCAGGCCACCCTCCGCAGGGTGGCCTTCATGTCCCTGTTCCTCAAGCTGTAGATGAAGGGGTTCAGGACAAGGGGCAACATAGTGTAAAACACGGACATTAGCAGGTCCAGCGTCGAGGGGAATTCTGAGGGAGGCTTCAGATACTCAAGGCTGCTTTTGGAGAGAAATACAGCGATGACGACGAGGTGGGGCACGCAGGTGAAGAAGGCTTTGGCCCAGAACGTAAAGCAGATTAAAGCCAACAGGCCAAGGAGTGCGCAGACCCCCACTTCCTGAAGCATTCCCTCAGAACCGGAGAGTCTCATAAACTGGGGAATGTCACAGAAGAACTGGCAGACCACATTACCTCCGCAGAAAGGTAGAGAGGATATTGTGGCCAGGGGTATGATGCCAAAGAGACCCCCACTGTGCCGGGGAGGTGGCGTCCATCTTCCCGCAAGTCCTTGGGTTCCTGATGCCTAAGGGGAAGAAGATGGCCACGTAGCGGTCATAGGACATCGCCGTGAGGAGGGCGATCTCTGACGATGCAAATGACATGAAGAAAAACACTTGAAGGACAAAGCCCAGGAAACAGATGGATCTACAGTCAGTCAGGGAGTTGAGGATTGAGTTGGGGTGGGGATGGTCACAGAGATGAGGCAGAGGTCGACGAGGGACAGGTTCCTGAGGAAGACGTATATGGGGGTGTGGAGCTGCTGATCGAGGGCAGTGACGGCGACGATGAGGAGATTCCCCGTCAAGGTCGCCAGGTAGACCAGAAGGAACAGCGTGGCATGGACCAGCTTCAGGCCCCGGACCTCCGAGAACCCCAGCAGGAGTAATTCCATCACCGTGGTGCAGTTTGACATGTCCTCTCGAAGTGAAAGACGATGAATGTGAAAATACTGAGATGTTGGCGCTGTTACTCGGACAATCCCCATTTTAGTCCAAACTTAGCACCGCTGACCGGATCATTTTTCTAAAAAACTGCTCAGTCCAAGTTTATCCACTTCTCAAGGACCTCCAGGGGTTGCCCATCCACCTCCCCATCAAACAGAAACTCCTCACCATTGGCTTTAAAGCACCCAGTCCCCTTGTCTCCTCCTACCTTACCTCACTGCTCTCCCATAATAATGATAATTAATGATTACGGTATTTGTTAAGCACTTACTGTGTGCCAGGTATTGTATGAAATGCTGGGGTGGATACAAGCAAATTCGGTTGGACACAGTTCCTGTGCCACGTGGAGCTTACAGTCTCAGTCCACATTTTACAGATGAGGTAACTGAGGCACAGAGAAGTTGAGCGACTTACCTCAGGTCACACAGCAAACAAGTGGCAGATCCAGGCTTAGAACCGATGACTTTCTGACTCCCAGGCCAGTGCTCCATCCTCAGCACATGCTGTTTCCCATTACAGCCTAGCCCACACTCTTCACTCTAACACCAACCTACTCACTGTACCTAGATCTTGTATATCTCACCACCGGCCCTTTCCCATATCCTCCCTCTGGCCTGGAACTCCTTCTCCTTACAAATTTGCTGGACCACCACTCTCCCCACCTTCAAAGCCTCATCTTCTCCAAGAGGCCTTCCCTGATCGAGTCCTCTTTTCCCCAGCTCTCTCACCCTTCTGCATCATCCATGCACTTGGATCTGTGATCTTTGAGCCAGATACCCAAATCTACATCTCCTCTCCTGATCTCTCTCCCTCTCTCCAGGCTCACATCTCCTCCTGCCTTCAAGGCCTCTCTATTTGGATGTCCTCCTGTCACCTCAACCTTAACATGTCCGAAACAGAGCTCCTTATCTTCTCACCTAAACCCTGTCCTATCCTTGACTGTCCCATCACTGTAGATTGCACCACCATCCTTCCTGTCTCACAAACCCATAACCTTGGCATTAACCTTGACTCTGCTATCTCATTCAGCCCACATATTCAATCCGTCAACAAACCCTGTTGGTCCCACCTTCACAACATCATTAAAATGTGCCCTTTCTTCTTCATTCAAGCTGCTACCACATTAATCCAATCACTCATCCTATCCTTCCTTGATTACTGCATCAGCCCTCTTGCTGACCTCCCAACCATCTCTCCCCACTCTGGTCCATACTTCATGCCGCTGCATGGATCATCTTTCTACAGAAACACTCAGGGCATCTCTCCCCTACCCTGCACCCCCTGCTTCAAAATTCTCCAGTTTTGAAGCCTATCCACCTCCGTATCAAATAAAAATATCCTTCCCATTGGCTTTAAAGCACTCCATCACCTAGACTTCTCCTACCTCACCTCACTTCTCTCCTAAAATCCAGCCCACATAGTTCGCTTCTCTGGTGCTAACCTTCTTACTGTGCTTCGATCGCACCTGTCTCACTGCAAACTCCTGGTCAATGTCCTGCCTCTGGCCTGAAATTCCCTCCCTCCTCTAATCTGAGAATTACTCTCCCATCCTTCAAGGACCTATTGAAAGCACGTCTCCTCCAGGAGGAGCTAGCAGACTAAGCCCCACATTTCCTCATCTCCCACTCCCTTCTGCATCACCCTAACGTGCTCTCTTTGCTCTTCCTCCCCTCTCCCAGCCCCACAGCACTTATGCATATATCTGTAACATGGACTGTGAGCTCGTTGTGGGCAGGGATTGTCACTGTTTACTGTAGCATTGTTCTTCCTCAAGCGCTTAGTACAGTGCTCTACACACAATAAGCACTTAAGAGATACTATTGAATGAATGAATGAATAAATAAATAAGTGAATGAGTCTACCAACTCTGCTGTATTGTACTCTCCCCAGTGCTTAGTTCAGAGTTCTGCACACAGTAAATTCTCAATAAACACCAGTGATTGATTGATTAAACAATGCTAATATGAAAGAGTTTTGGACCTGAAGAAGCAGCAGCAGCAAATGAAACTTGAGTGTTTGACTTTACTGCCTGATAAATCCATATGGGACAGGGACCATGTCTAACCGATTATCCCCCGTGCTTAGCATAGTGCTTGGTACCTAGTAAGTGCTTAGGAAATACCACAATTATTATTATTCACAAGAGGGAACAAAAATCAACTTAGAACATAGGCTCTCAGTCTTGCACATATCTTCAGAAGCTCAGTCCAGTCTCAATTCACGTCCTCTGAGAGATTTGGCTAGATCTGATTGGTCAGAAACATTCCTCCTCCAAAGAAGCAACATGGCCTACTGGAAAGAGCCCAGAGTTGGGAGTCAGAGAATTTGAATTCTAATCCCAAATCTGCCGTTTCCTTGCCATTTGACGTTGGGCAAGTCACTTCACTTCTCTGGGCCTCTGTTTTCTCAGCTAAAGAATGGATATTCAATACCTACCACTTAGACTCTGAGCCCCACGTGGGACAGGGACTGTGTCCAAAATGATAAACTTGTATCTACCCCAGAACTTAGAATAGTGTTTGAATACATGGTAACTAAGCACTTAACAAATACCTTAAAAAGAACCTTCCCCCACCACATGCAATCTGAGAGAAGCTTTACTATGGCAAGGTGCTGATACTGGCTGAATGGGGGTGATCCAGTGGCAGAATGCCTGGAAACTCAGCCAACCGTAGATCAGATCCTGGTTCTTCTCTGGACACTCAGGAAAGTCACCGGATGCCTCAGTTTCTTCTTTTGGGAAAAAGCTTGACTGGAGAAGAAGGATAGAAGACATGTCACTAGTGAAACATGTGAAAGGGAAGTTTCCCCCACATCAGCAATCAATGCACAGATAGACACACAAATGGATAGACATGCAGACAAAGAGACAGACAGATTGAGTGGTAGAGAAACAGTCAGACAGAAAGGCAGTAGAGAGAGGGATATGCAGACTGTTGATAACTAGAGAAAGGAGACTGTAAGATCTTCTAAACTGTAGCTCGTTGCTACTGTGGACAGGGAACGTGTCAACCAACCCTGTTGTATTATACTCTCTCAAGTGCCCAGTACAGTGCTCTGCACACAGTGAGCACTCAATAAATGCCATTGATGATGATGATGCTCTGCCCTCATTGTGGTCAGCGAATGCTACTACCAGTTCTGTTGTACTTTCCCAAGGGCTTAGTACTGTGCTCTGAACACAATAAGCACTCAATAAATATCAGTGATGATGAAAATATACCACTGCTTAGTTGAGTGATTAAGAGAGGGGAGAGGGACAGACGAATAGATTTATGAATGGATACAGACAGATAGTCAGTCAATCCTATTTATTTAGTGCTTACTGTGTGCAGAGCACTGTACAAAGTACTTGGGAGAGTACAATATAACAGACACATTCCCTGGTGTGCCAAGGTGACCCTAGGCACCGGCCATCTTGAGGTCAAATGCCACCTCTGACGCAATTCCTCTGGCCAGAGGGGAGCGGGGCGGAAGGATAGGTGTCCCTCATCTCCGTGCTGACCAAATAAGGTATGGAGGCAGGAAGGGGCGGAGATGGAGCAAGCAGAGGACAGAAACGGGAATGGCCCACGCCACAGGTGATATAAATACCTGTGGTCTCTGACCTTCTGGGCAGCACATCGAGACGGGCACCAGCAGCAGGCGCAGCCGCAGCAGCAGTAGCAGCGGCGGCCCACGTGTCTCTCTCTCCCTCTGCCCAGAACGCCAGACGGCCGCTCTGCAACCAGACCAACACACTGAGGGAAGGACCGCGGGACGGGTGAGTGTCTCGCTGAATACCCGTGGGTGGGTGCTAGGTGTCCTGCTGCGGACGGGGAACAGAATTGGGTTCCTCCCATACAGGGAGCGCACGTGGCGAGAGCCAGCCGCCTCACTGCGTGCACGGGCAACACGTACAAGTGAATTCTCCCGGGGTGGGTGACCACGTGGCGGAGGCCGGCCGGCCGCCCGCCACGTGCGTGGGTAATCAAGTGGATTCCTCCCGTGTAGGGAAGCTCTAATATTGCTAATTGATTATATTCCTCCCGAAAGGGAAGTTCAATCCATTGCGCCTAAACAATTACATAAATTCGATTCGCCTCGCGGAATAAATTTTATATAAACTTAGGCTTTCCGTCCCCGGCCTCTCTCTCTCTCTCGCCTCGCCGATCACTGAACGAACCCGTCCCCGGACGACGGGTGACACCTGGCCACAACAAGCTTACAGTCTAGAGGGGGAGACATACATTACTAAAAATGAATGAATAAATAAATAAATAAATAAGTGCTGTGAGGCTGAGAGTGGGGAGGACTGAAGGGAGGCAGTCAGGACAATGCAGAAGGAAGTGAAAGAAAAAGAAAAAAAGGCTTTGTCAGGGAAGGGAGAAGATGTGTCTTTAATACTGCTTTAAAGGGAAGAGGAGGGGAAGAGTAATTCTCTGTCAAATATAAGGCCGGAGGGCATTCCAGGCCAGAGGCAGGACATGGGAAATAGATCAGTGGCAAGTTAGACGAGATCAAGGTAGAGAGCCAGAAACAGAGACCAAGAGAGATCAAGAAAGACAGCAGCCTTGACGTTCAAGAAGTTTAAATTCTCCAACGATATGACTCAATCTTGTACGATTCAATTCACTTCATCTGAGCGACTTCATTTTTTCAAATTAGTTAAGGGGCTGGAAGTTTTATCCTTATTGAGATCAGTTTCCTGGGGCCCAAGGCAGCCCATAGGAACACAGAGGCAATGCTGAGAGAGCTAATTAGTCCCAGCATACTCCGGGGTCTGTGTGGGACAAAGACACCTGCACCCTGCACCCACCGTCTCTGTTTACCCTGTAAAATTCTGTCTTTTTTCTCCTTGCATCACGGTACCAGCATCCTCGGTCTGGGAGAAGTCATTCCAATGGCCACAATCATCCCCACATATCCCCACAAAGATAAGCAACTCTCCTGAGTTTCAAACTCTGATGTGTGACCTTGGGCAAGTCACTTCACTTCTCTGGGCCTCAGGTACCTCATCAGTAAAATCGGGATTAAGACTGGGAGCCCCACGTGGGACACAGACTGTGTCCAACCACAATAGCTTGTATCTATCCCAGTGCTTAGTTCAGTGCCTGGCACATAGTAAAAATTTAAAAATACCACTTAAAAGTTTTAAAGAAAAGTCTACCAAAGTAGATGAACATCCTTCCTCCATCTGCTGTTCCACACTGCACCACATTTGCGAGAGACTGAAAAGGGGTGATCCAGGATATTGGCATCAGTCAGTCGATCATATTTATTAAGAGCTTACTGATTGAGACAGACATTAATACAAATAAATTACATATATGTTCATAGGTACTGTGGGGCTGTGAGGGAGATGAACAAAGGGAGCAAGTCAGGATGACGCAGGAGGCAGAGGGAGAAGAAAGGGGGCTTAGTCAAGGAAGGCCTCTTGGGGAAGATGTGCCTTCAATACGCCTTTGAAGTGGGAGAGAGTAATTTTCTGTCGTATTTGAGGAGAGAGGGCCAGTGGCAGGATGTTGGCAAAGTATCAGTGGTTAGATAGATGAGATCGAGGTACAGTGAGAAGGCTGGCATTAGAGGATGCAAGTGTGAGGGCTGGGTAGCAGTAGGAGAGTAGTGAGGTGAGATAAGAAGGGGCAATGTGATTGAGTGCTTTAAAGCCAATGGTGAAGAGTTTTTGTTTACTGCTGAGGTGAATAGGCAACCACTGGAGTTTCTTGAGGAATGGGGAAACACGTACTGAACGTTTTTGAGGAAAAATTATCTGGGCAGTAGAATGAAGTATGGATATTTTCCATTCTACTTATTTTGTTAATGATGTGCATCTAGCTTTAATTCTATTTGTTCTGACGTCTTGACACCTGCCCACATGTTTTGTTTTGTTGTCTGTCTCCCCCTCCTAGACTGTGAGCCTGTTGTTGGGTAGGGACCGTCTCCATACGTTGCCAACTTGTACTTCCCAAGCGCTTAGTGCAGTGCTTTGCACACAGAAAGCGCTCAATAAATACAATTAAATGAATGAATGAATGGGGAGAGACAGGAGGCTGGGAGGTCAGCAAGGATGCTGATGCAGTAATCCACGCAGGATAGGATGTCTGATTGCATTGACATGGTAGCAGATTGGATGGAGAGGAAAGGGCACACTTTAGTGATGTTGTGAAGGTGGGACCCACAGGATTTAGTGATGGATTGAATATGTGAGTTGCATGACAGACAGGAGTCAAAGATAACACCACGTTTTGTGAGACAGGAAGGATGTTGGTGCAGTGATGCGAAAGTCAGGGGGAGGACAGCGTTCAGGTGGAAAGATAAGGATTTCTGTTTTGACCATGTTAAGCTTGAGGTGACAGGAGGACATATGAGTAGAGATTGCAGAGAGAGAGAGAGATCAGGACTGGAGATGCAGATTTGGATATCATCTGCATAGAGGTGGGAGTTGAAGCTACGGGAGTGAATGAGTTCTCCAACAGAGTGGGTATAATTAGAGAATACAAGCGGACACAGAACTGACCCTTGAGGGACTCCCTCAGGTAAGGGATGGGAGGCAGAGGAGGAGCCCGAAAAAGAGACTGAGAATGAGCTGTCAGAGAGATGAGGAGAACCGGGAGGGGGAAATCAATCAATCAATCAATCAATCAATCGTATTTATTGAGCGCTTACTGTGTGCAGAGCACTGTATTAAGCGCTTGGGAAGTACAAGTTGGCAACATATAGAGACAATCCCTACCCAACAGTGAGCTCACAGTCTAAAAGGGGGAGACAGAGAACAAAACCAAACGTACTAACAAAATAAAATAGAATAGATATGTACAAGTAAAATAAATAGAGTAATAAATATGTACAAACATATATTCATATATACAGGTCCTGTGGGGAAGGGAAGGAGGTAAGATGGGGAGGATGGAGAGGGGGACGAGGGGGAGAGGAAGGAAGGGGCTCAGTCTGTGAAGACCTCCTGGAGGAGGTGAACTTGAAGGGAGGAAGAGAGCTAGCTTGGCGGATGGGCAGAGGGAGGGCATTCCAGGCCCGGGGGATGACGTGGGCCGGGGGTCGATTGCGGGACAGGCGAGAACGAGGCACGGTGAGGAGATTAGCGGCAGAGGAGCAGAGGGTGCGGGCTGGACTTCACAGCATATTCTTTGTTGGTGATGAGTTTGATGCAAGCCTGGACTCGAGCATGAGCACCTTCTCCAAGTACTTCTTCCTGCAGCTGGTAAACATCTTCAAACTTCCCGGAAAAGCTGTCTGTGGCCCTGCAGCGTTTCTTCTTCTTGTTTCTCTTCTTGGCATCATGGATATCGATGGGCTGACTTGAAGGCATATCGGGGAGGGTGGGGCACTCAAACCAGAAGACCGAGTCCAGGTGGTCAGACTGATTGACTGTGAAAGCCAGCTCAAAAGGATTCTGGCCCTTAAATGAACGATGGAAACCTTTAAGTTCGGTTGTTTTCTTCTGCACCATCTTTGTCCGGAATTTGGAGGGCGACGACAACAATCCAAGTAGACGGGGAAAGAACACAAGTACAAAAGACGGGAGCGAGGGAAAAACTAAGTTGAGTGAGCGAGGGCACTAAGTCCTTCTGTGTCTGGGGGGAAGAGGGAGGGAGGGAGCGGAGAGAGAGAGAGAGAGATAGGGAGGGTGGGGGGCAGACCCGAGCTCGAGGCCGAGGCCAGAGCTCCGCGGGAGGGGGAGTACCACTGTGGACGGCCACGAGCCCGCTGCCGTCGTCGCGGGCCCTGATTGACTGTAGATCCATCTGTTTCCCAGGCTTTGTCCTTCAAGTGTTTTTCTTTATGTCAATAAATCAATCAATCAATCAATCGTATTTATTGAGTGCTTACGGTGTGCAGAGCACTGTACTAAGCGCTTGGGAAGTACAAGTTGGCAACACATAGAGACAGTCAGTACCCAACAGTGGGCTAACAGTCTAAAAGGGGGAGACAGAGAACAAAACCAAACATACTAACAAAATAAAATAAATAGAATTGATATGTACAAGTGAAATAAATAAATAAATAGAGTAATAAATATGTGCAAACATATACAGGTGCTGTGGGGAAGGGAAGGAGGTAAGATGAGGGGGATGGAGAGGGGGACGAGGGGGAGAGGAAGGAAGGGGCTCAGTCTGGGAAGGCCTCCTGGAGGAGGTGAGCTCTCAGTAGGGCCTTGAAGGGAGGAAGAGCGTTAGCTTGGCGGATGGGCAGAGGGAGGGCATTCCAGGCCCCGGGGATGACGTGGGCCGGGGGTCGATGGCGGGACAGGCGAGAACGAGGCACGGTGAGGAGATTAGCGGCAGAGGAGAGGAGGGTGCATGGTGGTCTGTAGAAGGAGAGAAGGGAGGTGAGGTAGGAGGGGGCGAGGTGATGGAGAGACTTGAAGCCGAGGGTGAGGAGTTTCTGCCTGATGCACAGACTGATTGGTAGCCACTGGAGATTTTTGAGGAGGGGAGTAACATGCCCAGAGCGTTTCTGGACAAAGACAATCCGGGCAGCAGCATGAAGTATTGATTGAAGTGGGGAGAGACATGAAGATGGGAGATCAGAGAGAAGGCTGATACAGTAGTCCAGACGGGATAGTATGAAAGCTTGAACGAGCAGGGAAGCAGTTTGGATGGAGAGGATAGGGCGGATCTTGGCAATGTTGTGGAGCTGAGACCGGCAGGTTTTGGTGACGGCTTGGATGTGAGGGGTGAATGAGAGAGCGGAGTCGAGGATGTCACCAAGGTTGCGGGCTTGTGAGACGGGAAGGATGGTAGTGCCGTCAACAGAGATGGGAAAGTCAGGGAGAGGGCAGGGTTTGGGAGGGAAGACAAGGAGTTCCGTCTTGGACATGTTGAGTTTTAGGTGGCGGGCAGACATCCAGATGGAGATGTCCTGAAGGCAGGAGGAGATGCGAGCCTGGAGCGGGGGGGAGAGAGCAGGGGCAGAGATGTAGATCTTGGTGTCATCAGCGTAGAGATGATAGTTGAAGCTGTGGGAGCGAATGAGGTCACCAAGGGAATGAGTGTAGTTCGAGAACAGAAGGGGACCAAGCACTGAACCTTGGGGAACACCTACAGTAAGGGGATGGGAAGGGGAGGATGAGCCTGCAAAAGAGACTGAGAATGAACGACCGGAGAGATAAGAGGAGAACCAGGAGAGGACGGAGTCTGTGAAGCCAAGCTCAGATAGCATGTTGAGGAGAAGGGGGTGGTCCACAGTGTCGAAGGCAGCTGAGAGTTCGAGGAGGATTAGGATAGAGTATGAACCATTGGATTTAGCAAGCAGGAGGTCATTGGTGACCTTTGAGAGGGCAGGTTAAGTGAAATGTAGGGGACGGAAGCCAGACTGGAGGGGGTCGAGGAGAGAGTAGGTGTTGAGGAATTCGAGGCAGCATGTGTAGACAACTCGTTCAATTAGTTTGGAAAGGAATGGTAGGAGGGATATGGGACGATAACTAGAAGGTGAGGTGGGGTCAAGAGAGAGTTTTTTAGGATGGGAGAGATATGGGCATGTTTGAAGGCAGAGGGGAGGGAACCAGTGGAGAGTGAGCGGTTAAAGATGGAGGTTAAGGAGGGGAGAAGGGATGGAGCGAGAGATTTCATGAGATGAGAGGGAATGGGGTCAGAAGCACAGGTGGCCGGAGTAGCACTTGAGAGGAGGGAGGAGAGCTCCTCTGAGGATACTGCTGGGAAGGATGGGAGAGTAGCAGGGAGTGTTGAGAGCCGGGGGGTTGGAGAAGGGGGGGAGTGACTTTGGGGAGGTCGGACCTGATGGATTTAATTTTGCTAATGAAGTAGGAGGCCAGATCGTTGGGGGTGAGGGAAGGAGGAAGGGGAGGAACCGGGGGCCTGAGAAGGGAGTTAAATGTACGGAAGAGCTGGCGGGGATGATGGGCTTGGGTGTCAATAAGGGAGGAGAAATAGTTTTGTCTGGCAGAAGAGAGGGCTGAGTTAAGGCAGGAAAGGATAAACTTGAACGAGGTTGGCATGGTGTTTAGACTTTCGCCAGCAGCGTTCGGTAGCTCGAGCATAAGAGCGAAGGAGGCGGACAGTGGCTGTGATCCAGGGCTGTGGGTTAGTGGTACAAGAGCGGCGAAGGGAAAGGGGAGCGAGTGAGTCTAGCTGAGTAGAAAGGGTAGAGTTGAGAGCAGTAATCTGATCGTCAAGACTGGGTAGAGAGGAGAGGGAGGTGAGGTGTGGTGTGAGGCGCTCCGAAAGATGGATGGGGTCAAGAGAGCGGAGATCTCGGTGAGGGAGTAATATGGATTTATTGGGGAAAGGAGTGTGAGTGAGGAAGCAGGTGAGAATATTATGATCAGAGAGAGGGATTTCAGAGTTGGTGAGGGTGGACACAGTGCAGCGATAGGAGATGATGAGGTCTGGGGTATGACCAAGTTGGTGAGTGGGTGAGGTGGGGTGGAGGAAGAGGTTGGCAGAGTCAAGGAGAGATAGAAGGCGGGCGGCAGAGGAGTCGTCAGGGATATCCATGTGGATGTTGAAGTCTCCGAGGATCAGAGTGGTCATGGAGAAGGAGAGAAGGAAGGTGAGGAAGGGGTCAAAGTCGGAGTGAATATAAAGTGAATATAAATAAACTGCGGACATGTACTGTGCTGTAGGATTGAGGGAGGAGTGAATGAAAGAAGTAAATCCAAGGACAAGAGGGAGGCAGAAGGGAGTGGAGAAGAGGAAATGAGAGTTTAGTTGGAAAAATCCTCTTGTAGATGTGATTTTAATAAGGCTTTGAATGGAGGGAGAGCGTCCACACTTACAAAGTGAGTAAAGACCCCCCACACACACACTTATTCCCTGGGCTTCCACCCAGGTCCCTCGCATCAGCCCTTCCCGCCTTTCTACTATTGCCGAGAAGCAGCGTGGCCAACTGGCTAGAGCCCGGGTCTGGGCGTAAGAAGGACCTGGGTTCCAATCTCGGCTCCGCCACCGGTCACACAGGCGACTTTGGACCAGTCACTGCACTGTTCTGGGCCTCGGTTACCTTATCTTTACAATGGGGGAGTGAGACTGGGAGCACCACGTGGGACAGGGCCTGTGTCCAACCCGATTTGTTTGTCTCCATCCCAGAGCTTAGTACAGTGCCTGGCACATAGTATGCGCTTAACAAATACCACCATTATTATTATTTGGCTCTCAATAAAATTGCTTCCCCCCCACCCCTCACCACTCCCCCAACAGTGAGGACCCTGATTTGCCCACTCCACTCTTCACTACTCTGAGAGAAGAGCCCCGATCTGAGGAATGAGAGTCACGCGGACAGAGACTTGAAGAGACATTGACATAGAGCACGGGCTTTGGAGTCCGAGGTCATGGGTTCAAATCCCGACTCCGCCAATTGTCAGCTGTGTGACTTTGGGGAAGTCACCTAACTCTCTGTGCCTCAGTTCCTTCATCTGTTAAATGGCGATTAAGACTCTGAGCCCCCCGTGGGACAACCTGATCACCTTGTAAACTCCCCAGAGCTTGGAACAGTGCTTTGCACATAGTAAGCGCTCAATAAATGCCATTAATATTATTATTATTGATGGGGAAACCTGATTCCATCATGTACAACTAGCCACGATGAGAGGGATAAGAGCAGGTCCTGAAGATCAGGGGGGTGAGAAAGGGGTTGACAGAGGAGGAGAAGGAAGAAAGGGAGGACAGGAATGAGGAGGAGAGAAGGAGGAGGAGAAGTATGAGGAGTGGGATTACGATGAAGAGGAGGAGGACGAGAGCCAGGAGGAAGACTGAGAGGCTGGATAGGAGCTGGCTTCAGAGGCTTCATTGCTTCAATGATATGTGCCTCAGGAACCTGAAGCACTGAGACATTAAGTGACCTGCCCAGGATTATGGAGCAGGCAAGTGGCAGAGTCGGGATTAGAACCCTGGTCCTCTGACACCCAGCTCCGTGTTCTTTCCATTAGGCATGCTTCCAGGGCTGATGGGACATGACCCCCACTACAGAGACACAGAACCGCAAGAGAAACATTTCCTACCTGAAACCCCACTTTCCAAGACGGGGCTATGTACTCACTCACCCATCTCCTTCACTCGCACTGCAGTTCAATTCCGCCTTGTCAAGACCGAGGCTACCCCTTATCAAACCCTTTTCTCACCTTTACCCCTTCTCCAGAGATTGATTAACGATAGAATTAAAAGACACGATCTCTGTGAGAAGGAAACCTACGCATCAGGCAAAAACTCCTCACCCTCGACTTCAAGGCTCTCCATCACCTTGCCCCCTCCTACCTCACCTCCCTTCTCTCCTTCTACAGCCCAGCCCGCACCCTCTGCTCCACTGCCGCTAATCTCCTCACCGTGCCTCGTTCTCTCCTGTCCCGCCGTCGAGCCCCGGCCCATGTCCTTTTACTGGCCTGGAATGCCCTCTCTCCCCACATCCGCCAAGCTAGCTCTCTTCCTCCCTTCAAACCCTACTGAGAGCTCACCTCCTCCAGGAGGCCTTCCCAGACTGAGCCCCCTTTTTCCTCTCATCCTCCCCATCCCCCCCCACCCTACCTTCTTCCCCTTCCCACAGCACCTGTATATATGTTTGTACAGATTTATTACTCTATTTTACTTGTACATATTTACCATTCTATTTATTTTGTTAATGATGTGCATCTAGCTTTATTTCTATTTATTCTGATGACTTGACACCTGTCGACATGTTTTGTTTTGTAGTCTGTCTCCCCCTTCTAGACAGTGAGCCCTTTGTTGTGTAGGGACCGTCTCTATATGTTGCCAACTTGTACTTCCCAAGCGCTTAGTACAGTGCTCTGCACACAGTAAGCGCTCAATAAATACGATTGAATGAATGAATGAATGACAGACAACTGCCCAAAGAGCTGATTTGTCTTGAGAATAATGATGGCATTTGGTAAGCACTTACTATGTGCACAGCACTGTTCTAAGCGCAGGGGGGATACATGGTGATCAGGTTGTCCCACGTGGAGCTCACAGTCTTAATCTCCATTTTACAGATGAGGTAACTGAGGCACAGAGAAGTTAAGTGACTGGTCCAAAGTCACACAGATGACAATTGGTGGAGTCGGGATTAGAACCCATAACCTCTGACTCCCACGCCATGCTCTTTCCACAAAGCCACGCCCCTTCAATCATCTTCTTGAGAATCATCATGGCGGCCCCTAACCTGGTTGGAATGAAAGGGAACCAGGAGGCAGGGGGTGTTAAAAGTGCTGGGGTAGGTACCACAGTGATTAGGTTGGACGTAGTCCCTGTCCTGCGTGGGCCTCATATTATACATAGAAGGGAGGACAGGAGAACTGCAGCACAGAGAAGTTAAGCAAAGTGCCCAAGATCACACACTTAGCAATTGTAAAAGACGGGATTAGAGTCCAGGCCCTCTGATTTCCAGGCCCGTGCTCTTTCCACGAGGCTACGCTTCTTCTCCAGCAACCAGGAGCCCCCTCTCCTAGACCTCTGCCAGATTAAAGGGTGGCTGTGGGGTATGAGAAATCTACACAGCGATCTTCTCCCCATCATCTTCTCCTCCCTCTCCTGACCAGGGTAATGAAGAGAAGACATGCCAAAAAAGGTAGTGGCAAAGGCTCAACTTTGGTTGTGTCTCTGCGTGATATGGGGCTGAAAGTTCAGACACGGCCCAGAGACACAGACTTGACTACTGGCACCCCCTGCTGCCTCACTGCGCTAGTCTCCTACTACAACCCAGCCACCACACTTCACTCTTCTAGTGCTAACATTCTCACAGTGCCTCGATCGCATCTATCTCACCACCAACTTCTAGCCCACAATCTGCCTCAGGACTGGAACAACCTTCCTCCTCATATCTGACAGGTAATGACTCTCCCCCCCTTCAAAACCTTATTGAAGGCACATCTCCTCCAAGAAGCCTTCCTTGACTAAACTCCTCTTTGCTCTTCCCTCATTTCCTTGTGTGTCACCCTTATTCCCTTTATTCATCCCCCCACGGCACATAGGCCCACAGCACTTTTGTACATACCTGCAATTTATTTACGTATAATAATGTCTACCTCCCCCTCGATACTGTAAGCCCACTGTGGTCAGGGAAAATGTCTGTTTATTGTTATATCGTACTCTCCCAAGCCCTTAGCACAGTGCCCTGCGCACAGTAGGTGCTCAATAAATATGATTGAATGAATTAATGAATAAATGCATGTAAAAGCCCTGATGCTTCCTCGTTCCTTCAGAAGCGTCCCTCTGGGTCTAACAGGAGGAGACTCTGAGCTCATCTTGCCACAGCTCGTAAGAGATTATGGGGAAGGAGAGAGCAGGCACGTCCAGGGTTTCCCCGAAGGAGTGTCAGAGTGGATGAATACTCAAGTCATCCACTCATTCACGCACGTGCTAATCTGCCCTTGAGGAAGGGGAGGCATGAAAAAAGCAGCTGATAAATGCCATCTCAGCTCATTCCTACTAGAGTCTACCTGACTGTCCCCTACCCTTCCAGCTGGCGGGAGAGATGGAGGTGTGTGAGTAGCCTCTCCATCACAGAATTTCTGGATTGCAAGTTGCGTTTGAATGGGGAATTGGGAGCTTTGGACTGGAACAGCATAGTGGGAGCCCTCTTTGGCCATTTCTGAACCAGCCTTCTGACAGGATTCTCACTTCTTCCATCCCCAAGACCTCTGGAGAAGGGGCCCCTTTGAATTAGATGGGATAACCTCATATCTGCGATGTTGGAAGAGTCAGTTTGGGGGTTTATTTTTAAATGGTATTTGTCAAATGCTATGTGCCAAGCACCGTTCTAAGCACGGTGGTAGGACATAAATGTCTGTCCCACATGGGACTCACAGTCCAAGTAGGAGAGAGGGTGATATAATCCTCATTTTATAGATGAGGTAACTGAGGCCTCAAGAAAAGAGAAGAGCAAGGACCTGGGAGTCAGAGGACCTGGGTTCTAATCCCAGGTCCTTCATTGTAATTTTATTTATTTATATTAATGTCTGTCTTCCCTTCTAGACCATAAGCTCATGGTAGGCATGGAATGTGCCTGTTTTACTGTTATATTGTACTCTCCCAAAAGCTTAGTAGAGTGCTGTGCATAGAGTAAGCCCTCAGGAAACATGATTGACTGACTTCTGTGGGACCTTGGGCTAGTCACTTCACCTCTCTATGCTTCAGTTTCTTCATCTGTAAATTGGGAGTCAAAACCTGTTCTCCCTCCTACTTAGATGGTGAGACCCATGCGGAACAGGGATGGTGTCGAGCTTGATTAACTTTATCAATCAGTGTGTTTAGAACAGTGCTTTGTAAATAGTAAGTGCATTACAAATGCCATAAACAAATAAGCTGACATCTGTGGCAGCATCCTAGGAATGGAGAGATGCAACCTCAGACAAGTCCCACTGGTAGACATGAAAAGCAGTGTAGCCTAGTGGATAGAACATGGGCCTGGGAGTGAGAAGGATCTGGGTTCTAATTCTGGCTCCATCACGTGTCTGTTGGGTGACCTGGGGCATTACTATTCTATTTATTTTATTTTGTTAATATGTTTTGTTTTGTTGTCTGTCTCCCCCTTCTAGACTGAGCCTGCTGTTGGGTAGGGACCGTCTCTATACGTTGCCAACTTGTACTTCCCAAGCGCTTAGTACAGTGCTCTGCACACAGTAAGCGCTCAATAAATACGATTGAATGAATGAATGAATGAATGAAAGTCACTTCACTTCTCTATGCCTCACTGACCTAATTTGTGAAATGGGGATTAAGAAGGTTATCTCCATGTGGAACATAGACTGTGTCCAACCCGATTTGCTCAGATCCACCCCGGCAGTTAGAACAGTGCCTAGCACATAGTAAGCACTTCTCAAATACCACAAGTATTGCTATTATCATTATCATTACCATTATCATTAGTAAATAGGACAGAGACCATTGAATCGATCAATCAACAATGGGTTAGTAAGTGAACCCCTGCTTGCAGAGCACCAGACTAAGTATTCGAGGAGTGCGATAAAAGCAGAAAACATGACCATCAGGGAGTTTACAATATAATGTGGGAGACAGACTGGCACATGTTAATACTAACCATTATAATTATGGTACTTGTTAAGCATTTACTATGTTCCAAGCACTGTTCCATGTTCTGGGGTAGACACAAGTTAATCACACTGGACACAAAGTGTTCACAGTCTCACAATCCAACCTGATTATCTCATATCTACGCCAGTGCTTAGAATAGTGCTTGACACATATGAAGTGTCTAACAAATACCATCCCTTATTTATCCCCATTTTCCAGATGAGGTAATTGAGGCCCAGAGAAGTTGTGACTTTCCCAAAGTCACACAACAGACAGGAGCAAGGAGACAGGACTAGAACGCAGATCCTTCTGACTCACAAGCCCATGCTCTATCCACTAGGCCACGCTGCTTCTCATAGCTTTTGAAGGCGGCTGAAAGATGAATGCTAGAGTGATTCATAAGAGGCTGGCAGGGTCAATCGATGAATAATGGTTATGTTCTGTCAGGATGGGTTTGGACTTTTCCTTCAGTTTGAAGATGAAGCTGCTTACTATAAGATGAATCTGTTTGATGGAGGCTTCCTTGACTACTTGGACTCTGATCCTTACGTGAGACAGGGACTCTTTCCCGCACTTTGCACAGTGCCTGGAATGTAGAAAGTGCTTAACAAATATCATTACAAAAAAGAAAAGGGTGTAGACTTCAACTTCATTGCAAGTAAAATGGAGATCTCATCCCTTCCTGCTAACTCACCCCAGTCATTCATTCACCCATTCATTCATTCAATCGTATTTATTGAGCTCTTACTGTCTACAGAGCACTTTACTAAGCACTTGGGAAGTTACAATACCACAATAAACAGTGACATTCCCTGCCCCTATCGTCTGGTAACTTCCCCTCCCAGCGCCCAGACTCCTCCATTCCACTCCCCAACCCTCTTTAAACTTTCTCCCCCAGTTTCCCTCACCCCGTTATGCTTCTGAAAATTACTTCTCTATTTCCTTCCCTTCCCCGTGACCTCACCCTCACTATTCCTGTGACTTCAGACCTAGTGCCCAAAAGGAAGCTATTGCTATAAAAAATCCAAACTGATGTATCGTAAAGGTGAAACCCGGTGTAAATTTAACTATGTTGTCAATTCTGTTCTTCATTTTAAATGCCGAGGATGTCTTGTTCCTATATTTTTTTGTGGTTTTTGTTAAGCACTTACTATGTGTCAGGCACTGTACGAAGCACTGGTATAGATACAAGCTAATCAAGGTGGAGACAGTCCCTGTCCCACATAGGGCTCACAGTCTTAATCCCCACTTTAAAGATGAGGTAATTGAGGCAATAGAGAATGTCCATGTTAACTCCTTCTCTCCCCTTCCTCACTCTTTCTCACCCTTGCTTTCTTTTTCTCCCCTTTCTCACTTTTGCTATCTTTTTCATATTTACTATTTGGATTTTTAAAATCTTTTTCTTCCCTTCCTCACTCCTGCTTGCTAATTCTCTTTCCCTCCCCTTCCTCACTATTTCTCACCCTTGTTCTCTCTCTCCTCTTCCTCACTCCTCGCTCACAAGCCCGCAGTTACCTCAACTGTAAAAAGTAGGGATTAAGACTGTTATCCTTATGTGGGCCAGGGACTGTGTCCAACTTGATTAAGTTGTATCTACCCCCCACACTTAGAATAATGCTTGTCACATAGTAAGCACTTAACCAGTACCGCAATTATTATTATTATTATTCACTAGAGTTGGTAGACACATTCCCTGCCCACGGTAAGCTTACAACCTAGAGTTCACAGTTTTCACATTCTAAATTCTAAATTCTAAAGACAAAACTCCTTATATTCCATCCCAAACCCTGCCCTTTCCCTGACTTTCCCATCACTGTAAATGGCACTACCATCCTTCCCGTCTCACAAGCCCGCAACCTTGGTGTCATCCTCAATTCTTCTCTCTTGTTCACCCCTCACATCCAATACGTCACCAGAACCTGCTAATCTCACCTCCGCAACATCGCCAAGATCCACCCTTTCCTTTCCATCCAATCCGCTACCTTGTTGTTTCAATCTCTCATCCTATCCCGACTGGATTACTGCAACAGTCTCCTCTCTGATCTCCCATCCTCCTGTCTCTCCCAACTTCAGTCTATATTTCATGCCGCTGCCCGGATCATCTTTGTGCAGAAATGCTCTGGGCATGTTACTCCCCTCTGCAAAAATCTCCAGTGGCTACCAGTCAACGTGCGCATCAGGCAAAAACTCCTCACTCTCTGCCTCAAGGCTCTCCATCACCTCGCCCCCTCCTACCTCACCTCCCTTCTTTCCTTCTACAGCCCAGCCCGCACTCTCCGCTCCTCTGCTGCTAACCTCCTCACTGTGCCTCGTTCTCGCCTGTCCCACCGTCAACCCCCGGCCCACGTCCACCCCCTGGCCTGGAATGCCCTCCCTCCGCACACCCGCCAAGCTAGCTCTCTTCCTCCCTTCAAAGCCCTACTGAGAGCTTACCACCTCCAAGAGGCCTTCCCACACTGAGCCCCCTTTTTACTCTCCCCCTCCCCATCCCCCCCCGCCCTCCCTCCCTTCCCTCCTCACAGCACCTGTATACCTGTTTGTAAAGATTTATTACTGTATTTATTTTACTTGTATATATTTACTATTCTATTTATTTTATTTTGTTAATATGTTTTGTTTTGGTGTCTGTCTCCCCCTTCTAGACTGTGAGCCCATTGTTAGGTAGGGACCGTCTCTATAGGTTGCCAACTTGTACTTCCTAAGTGCTTAGTACAGTGTGCTCTGCACACAGTAAGCACCCAATAAATATAATTGAATGAATGAATGAATGAATAAATTCTTCCCTGCCCTGAAATCACGTTCTTTTCTTCTCTTAATTTTCCCTCACTCTCAACTCTCCCATTTTAAACCAATTGCTCACATACTTCCCACTTCCTGGGACCTCTTTCTGCTTCAAATCTTCCAGACCATAATATATAATAATATAATAATGGCATTTGTTAAGCACTTACTGTGTCTCAAGCAATATACTGAGCGCTGGGGTCGATATGAGATGATCAGGTTGGGCACAGTCCCTGTCGACCGTCTAAGTTGGAGTCTATGTTGCTCCCCGAATTCAAAGCAAGATCCTCCAGAATGCACTTTAACAAAAACTTTCTATATTTAGTTGTGCTATTGGTTAAGTGCTTACAATGTGCCAAGCACTGTACTAAGCACTAGGGTAGGTACAAAATAATCAGGTCCTACTTGGGACTCACAGTCTAAGGAGGAGGGAGAACGGGTACTGAATTCCCTTTTACAGATGAGGTAACTGAGTCACAGAGAAGTATAGTGATTTACCAGAGGTCACATAGCAGACTAGTGGCATAGCAGCATTAGAACCCAGGTCCTCAGATTGCCAGGACTGTGATCTTTGCAGCAGGCCTCACTGTTTCTCTAATTTCTGTAGAAACTAGAGCGTCTTCACCACTAAAAATAATCGGACCATTTCAATTAAATCGTGCGGAAATGACTGAATGGCAATATTTTCTACTTCTCTCCAAAGAATCCATTGTGGCTCAGAGAAACCCTGCTTTTTATCTTCTGAATCATAATGTCTGCATAAGAATCTACCCAGATCAGTAGATACAACAGGAAGTAAGTCAATGATACTTGGGAAACCCCAAAATCCAGATAAATTTACTTAGACTGGGACTGAGTGCAATCTGATTAACTTCTACCTACCCCAACACTTAGAACAGTGCTTTTTTCCTGAAATGACATTTGTTAAGCACTTACTATGTACCAGGCACTGTACTAAGTGTTATGATAGGAACAAAATAATCAAGTTCGTCACAGTCCATCTCCCACATGGAGCTCAAAGTCTTAATTCCCATTTTACAGATAACATAACTGAAGCTCAGAGAAGTTAAGTGACTCTCCAAGGGCACAAAGCACACACATGGTAGAACCAGGATTTGAACCCAGGTCCCCTTGACTCCCAGGCCCGTGCTCTATTCACTAAACCATGCTGCTTCTCAGATTGACACATAATAAACACTTAATATATAACATAATAAATGTACTTTCTTAGAAGAAAATGGTCTTTTCAAGAAAGACTAATGTTTTGTTATACTGTTAAAAATAATTGTCCCTTTACTTTCAACAGACTTGATATTAGAATAGGAGAAATACCATATCCTGAGACAATGGGCCACTAAACTTATTATTCTGTCTACCAGTAGAATGAGATGTTGGCAGAACAGAAGGAACCTACCCTAGTGAAAACAGCACAGGACTGCAAGTCAGGGGACCCTGGGTACTAACCCCAAATCTGCCCCTTGTCAGCTGGATGGCCTTAAGCAAGCCATTTAACTTCTCTGTGCCTTGGTTTCCCCATCTGTGAAATGGGGATTAAATCATTCTCCCTCCGATTTGGAATGTGAGGCCTATATGGGACCGGGACCATTTCTTACCTGACTATCCTGTATCTACTCTAGCACTTAAAACTGGGCCTGGCACACAGAAAACAGTTAACAAGTGCTATAAAAGAATAGATGTGTCACAATATTTTATCAAGCTTTCTGAAATCAAACTTCACCATTTGGAAGATTTTCATTGTCTATTTCCAATGACCAACCTGTGTTCAAAGCTTTCTGAAACCAAACTTTACCATTTGGAAGATTCTCGTTGCCTATTTTCAATGACTATCCTGTGTCCAACCTGATTATCGCGTATCTATCTTAGCATTTAGAAGTGTGCTTGACACAGTAAGGGCTTAACAAATAGTATAAAAAAAACCTGTCAACTCCCTGGTATATTAAGCAAAGACAAAGAGAAACTCAGGTTGAGTGGACCAAAATGGAGTAAAAGAATAGATTCAAATATTTGATGAGGACATGGGTTTTGATAAACTGTGGATTGAACCTAAACTCTCTCATGCACAAACTGTTCAAACTACTTTTATTGCCTTTTTCTTTTTCCACATTGAATCTTATAGTCATGGAACTGGAAGAGAGAATTTCCACTCAATCAATCCATCAATGGTATTTACTGAGCGTGCACAGTGGGCAGAGCACTGTACTAAGTGATTGGGAAAGTGTGATTCAGTAGATATGAACTTTACCCAAAAGGGGCTTACAATCTACCAGAGGAAGCCGTTATTAAAATAGTTCAGGGATAGAGGAAATAGGTTATAAGGATTTGGACATGAGTGTTGAAGGGCTGGGGTGAGTGCTTGGATCTTTCTCTGCTTCCTCTGCTCCAATTCTCTCCTTGATCCCCTGCAATGTGATTTCCACCCTCTTCACTCCACAGAAACAGCCCTCTCTAAAGTCACCAGTATCATTCTTCTTGACAGATCTGTTGGCCTCCTCTTCATCCCAATCCTCCTCGACTTTCATCCATCTACCATCCCCTATCAGAAACATTATCCAACCTCGGCTTCAGTGACACTGTCCTCTGTTAGTTCTCCCCCTATCTCTCTGGCTGCTCATTCTCAATCTCCTTCTAAGGCCCCTCGTCTCCCATCCTCTGATGGTGGGGGCCCTTCAAGGCTCATTTCTGGGTCCCCTTCTATTCTTTGTCTACACCTACTCCTTTAGAGAATGCGTTCACTCCCACGGCTTCAATTACCATCGTTACACAGGTGATTCACAAATTTACATCTCCAGCCTTGACTTCTCTCCTTCTCTATAGTTTCACAATTCCTCCTACCTTCAGGATATTTTTACCTGTATGTCCCGCCAGCACTCCAAGTTTAGCATATCCAAAACAGAACTCCTCATCTTCCCAGCTAAACCCTGTCCTCCCCATAGCTCTCCCATCACTGTCGAGGCACCATCACCCTCCCTTTCTCACAGGTATTAGCCTAGACTCATCTCTCTCTTTCAACCCACATATTCGATCTTCAAATCAAGCAAATCAATCAATCAATCAATCATATTTATTGAGCGCTTACTGTGTGCAGAGCACTGTACTAAGCACTTGGGAAGTACAAGTTGGCAACATATGGAGACAGTCCCTACCGAACAGTGGGCTCACAGTCTAGAAAGGGGAGACAGAGAACAAAACAAAACATATTAACAAAATAAAATAAATAGAATAGATATGTACAAGTAAAATAAATAAATAAATAGAATAATAAATAGGTACAAACATATATACATATATACAGGTGCTGTGGGGAAGGGAAGTAGGTAAGGTGGGGGGAATGGAGAGGGGAAGGAGGGGGAGAGGAAGGAGGGAGCTAAGTATGGAAAGGCCTTCTGGAGGAGGTGAGCTCTCAGTAGGGCCTTGAAGGGAGGAAGAGAGCTAGCTTGGCGGATTTGGGGAGGGAGGGCATTCCAGGCCATTGGGATGACGTGGGCCTGGGGTCGACGGCGGGACAGGCAAGAACGAGGCACGGTGAGGAGATTAGCAGCAGAGGAGCGGAGGGTGCGGGCTGGGCTGTAGAAGGAGAGAAGGGAGGTGAGGTAGGAGGGAGCGAGGTGATGGAGAGCCTTGAAGCCGAGGGTGAGGAGTTTCTGCCTGATGCGTAGGTTGATTGGTAGCCACTGGAGATTTTTGAGGAAAAACCCCTCACTCTCGGCTTCAAGGCCCTCCTACCTCACCTTCCTTCTGTCCTTCTGCAGCCCAGCCCGCACCCTCTGCTCCTCTGCTGCTAACCTCCTCACTGGGCCTCGTTCTCGCCTGTCCCGCCATTGACGTCTTTCCCCTGGCCAGGAATGCCCTCCCTCCACAAATCCACCAAGCTAGCTCTCTTCCTCCCTTCAAAGCCCGACTGAGAGCTCACCTCCTCCAGGAGGCCTTCCCAGACTGAGCCCCCTTGTTCCTCTCTTCCCCATCCTCCTTCTGCCCTACCTCCCTCTCCTCCCCACAGCACTTGTATATATTTGTACAGATTTATTACTCTATTTTACTTGTACATATTTACTATTCTATTTATTTTGTTAGTGATGTGCATATAGTTATAATTCAATTTGTTCTGACGATTTTGAAACCTGTCTACATGTTTTGTTTTGTTGTCTGTCTCCCCTTTCTAGACTGTGAGCCCATTGTTGGGTAGGGACCATCTCTATATGTTGCCGACTTGTACTTCCCAAGCGCTTAGTACAGTGTTCTACACACAGTAAACGCTGAATAAATATGATTGAATGAATGAATGAACTAGTGGACTACTGACTACGCCGCTTGTCAGCTTCGTGACCTTGGGCAAATCGCAACTACTCTGTGCCTCAGTTACCTCATCTGTAAAATGAGGATTAAGACTGTGAGCCACTCGTGGGACAACCCGATCACCTTGTTACCTCCCCGGTGCTTAGAAAAGTGCTTTGCACATAGTAATCTCTTAATAAATGCCACTAAAAAAGCGCTCAATAAATACGATTGAATGAATGAATGAATCTGTCACCAAATCATGTTGGTTCATCCTTCACAGCATGGCTAAAATCCACCCTTTTCTCTCCGTCCAAACTGCTATCACGTTAATCCAGGCATTTATCTTAACCCACATTTATCGCTGTTTCGGGCTTCCCAATTACCTCTCTCCCTCCTGTCTCTCCCCACTCAAGTCCGTATTTCCTCTGCTGTCTGTATCATTTTAATAAAACAACCTATTCACCTGTCCCTGCTCCTCAAGAACCTCCAGTAGTTGCCCATCCACTTCCACAACAAACAGAAACTTCTTACAATCAGCTTTAAAACACTCAGTCAGTTCAACCCCCTCCTATTTTACCTCTCTGATCTGCTACAGTCCAGCCCACACACTTGGCTCCTCTAACACCAACCTACTCACTGTACCTCGATATCATCTCTCTCACTGCCGACCTCTCACCCATGCCCGGCTACTGGCCTGGAGCTCTTTCCCTCTTCATATTTGACAGTCCACCACTCTCCCACCTTCAAATCCCTATTAAAATGACATCTACTCCAAGAAGCCTTCCCATGTTAAGCATCGTTTTCCCCAGCTTCCTCTCCCTTCTGCTTCGTCTACGCATGTGTATCTGCAACCTTTAACACTTAATATTAAACTCACCCTCAGCCCCGCAGCTCTTATGTACATACCCATAATTTATTTATTTGTGTTAATGTGTGTCTCCCTCTATAAGCTTAATGTAGGCAGGGAATGTGTCTAATAACTCCATTGTATTGTACTCACCCAAGAGCTTACCACAGTGCTCTGCACATAGCAAGTTCTCAATAAATACCATTGATTGATTGCTCTGCACACAGTAAGCACTCAGGAAATATCATTAATTGATAGAGTGATAGTCCATCTGAAAGTCGACAAATTGACACCTGTCCATTTGCTTCGTTTTGTTGTCTTTCTCCCCCTTCTAGACTGTGAGCCCGTTGTTGGGTAGGGACCGTCTCTATATCTTGCCTATTTGTACTTCCCAAGCGCTTAGTACAGTGCTCTGCACACATGAAGTGCTCAATAAATATGATTGAATGAATGAATGAATATGGAGATCATTCAGGTTTGAGGCTAATCTATCCTTGAACACTTCCAAAGATAGATAATTGGGTCCACATTTCACTCTCCTGGCTAAAAGGTTTTGGAGTTCTAGGGGCTAGGTTAGTTTTCCCTGATGAAAATTCCCTAGAATGAAGGTGCCAGAGAACGGATGGAAAAAATTAAAAGCAGCACAAGAAATATTACCTTACCATCAGCCCTAAAAGCCCTCTCACCTACCTCACCTGAAGAATAGTGTTACCTTCTCTCCACAGGGCTCTGGTTTGGACTCAGTAGGACTTTTTGAGGTCTTCCGTGGCCTCAGGGAATAGATCCTTGTGTTCTCAGGAAAGACACGGGTTAATTAAATAACTTGTGCAAAGGATTGGACAAATTCCATCCAATCCTCCCTTCTTCTTTCCTGTCTCTAATTCACAATAAAGAAGCAGCGTGGGGTAGCGGATAGAGCATTGGCCTGGGAGTCAGAAGGACCTGGGTTTTAATCCCCACTCTGCCACTTATCTGTTGTGTGACCTTGTGCAAGTCACTTCAATTCTCTGGACCTCAGGCACCTAATCTCGAAAATGGGGATTAAGACTGTAAGACCCATGTGGGACAGGGACTGCATCCAACCTGATTAGATTGTATCTATCCCACCTCTTAGAACAGTGCTTGACATATAGTCAGTACTTAACAAATGCCATTATTAGTATTAAAATGATGTCTCAGAGCTGGGCTTGGGAGCTGGGTTTATGAACAGCTTTTTTGGTCAGTGTGTTCAATCACAGATGTGCATCTGGCCTGCTATGTGACATTGGACATACCACTTCACTTCTCTGTGCCTCAGTTTTCTCATCTGTAAAATGGGGCACAGGTACCTGTTCTCCCTTACCCTTAGATTTTGAGCCTCATGGGCAGCAGGGACGGTGTCCGATCTCATTGTGTTTGGCACATAGAAAGCACTTAACAAATACTTAGGTAACTAAGGAGCAGTGTGCCCTAGCGAAATGAGCTCGGGCTTAGGATTCAGAGGACCTGGGTCCTAATATTGGCTCTGCCACTTACCTGCTGTTTGAATCTGGGCAAGTCAATTAACTGCATTGTGCCTCAGTTTCCCCAATTGTAAAATAGTGATTCATTACCTGTTCATCCTCCTGCTCAGACTGTGAGTTCCATGTGGGACAGGGATTGGGTCTAACCTGATTAACTTGTAACTACCTAGTGATTGACTCTTAGTAAGCACTAACAAAAGCCATTATTATGAATAATAATAAAAACTACAACTGTTATTTGATATTAACACCATCCTCATCCTCATCATTGTTATCATCAAAAGCACTTATTGAGGACTTACTGTATTCAGAACACAAGATTAGATACTTAAGAACATTTAGTAGAAGTAAAGGACATGATCCATATCATCAAGGACACTATACTTTAATGGTGAAGACATGCAGATATATATTATATATTAATTTGTATAGAAATATAGTTATATTTCACATGCATATACATATACACAGTCTCTAATACAATATATAGCTTTTTATTCGTTTGTTAAGCATTTACCATGCGTCAAGCATTGTTCACAGTGGTGTAGTAGATAAAAGTTAATCGGGGTGGACACGGTCCCGCTCCCACATGAGGTTCACACTGTAAATAGGAGGGAAAACGGGTATTACATTCCTATTTTGTATATGAGGGAACTGCGGCACAGAAAAGTGAAGTGATTGGTCACGGTCACAGAGCAGACAAGCCCGTTGTTGGGCGGGGACCATCTCTATGTGTTGCCGATTTGTACTTCCCAAGCAGTTAGTACAGTGCTCTGCACACAGTAAGCACTCAATAAATACAATTGAATGAATGAATTCAACCCAGGTCCTCTGACTCCCAAGCCGGTGCTCTTTCCACTATGGTGCGCTGCTTCCTCTCTACCTGTCTTTTGAGTTGAATCAATCAATCAATCATATTTATTGAGCGTTTACTGTGTGCATATGCACATATTAAGCATCTCCCCCTCTAGACCGTAAGCTTTGGTGGGCAGGGAATGTGTAGGCTTACTGTTGTATTGTACTCTTCCTAACGGTTAGTGCAATGCTCTGCACACAGTAAGTGCTCAATAAAAACGATTGACTGATCAAATGACTACAAGACAACAAGAAACAGACATATTCCTTGGCCACAACGAACTCAAAGAAGACAACCATGATAATAATAATAATAATAATAATAATAATAATAATAATAATAATAATAGCATTTGTTAAGCAGTTACTACGTGCCAGGCACTGTACTAAGTGCTGGAGTGGATACAAGCAAATCGGGTTGGACACAGTCCCTGTCCCACACGGGGCTCGCAGTCTCAATCCCCATTTTACAGACGAGGTAAATGAAGCACAAAGAAGTTAAGTGACTTGTCCAAAGTCACACTGCACACAAGTAAAATTCACCTTTGGGTGAGCAGGACTGAAAAAGCTAAAGCGAAACCCACCATTTCAATTCTATTGTGCACACACAAAAGCCACCTCTTTGTGTGCTGTCAAACTTTGCTGAGAAGCAGTGTTGCCTAATGGAAAGAGCATGGGCATGGGAGTCAGAGGACCTGGGCTCTAATACTAATTCCACCAAATACCTGCTGTGTCCCTCCAGGCAAGTCACTTCAGTTCTCTGTGCCGCAGTTACCTCATCTCTAAAACGAGGATTTAAAACTGTGAGCTACACATGACACCTGGACTGTGTCTAACCTGATACACTTGTATCTACACCAGCACTTAATACAGTGTCTGCTGCATAGTAAGCACTTAACAAATTTTATAAATAAAATTAAGAATGACGCATGGCAGGGAGGTGGCAGAGCCATGCTCGTGGATGTATTTTTGACTTTGGGTTTTTAGGCAGAGGGAGGGGATATACCAGGGACAAGTGTGTGTGGGGGTCAGGCAATGAACTCAGGTCTGTTCACACCTCTACCCCTCTAGACTGTATGCTCATCGTGGGCAGGGAGGTGTGTCTGTTTTTTGTTATGCTGTACTCTCCCAAGCGCTTAGTGCAGTTCTCTACAGACAGTAAGCACTCAATAAATATGATTGAATGAATGAATGAACACGTAGGGCATTGCTTGCTCTTGGGTAACTATCCAGTGGAAAACCGGGGAAGGAGTCATATGCACCCTGGCTAGGAGACCCCTTAGTAATAATAATAATAATAATAATGTTATTTGTTAAATGCTTACTATGTGCCAAGCACTGTTCTAAGCACTGGGGTAGATACAAGCTAATCAGGTTGGATGAAACCCCTGTCCCACATGGGGCTCACAGTCTTAATCCCCATTCTACAAATGATGAGGAAATTGAGCCCCGGGGAGGTGAAGTGACTTCCCAAGGTGACACAGCCGACATGTGGCAGAGCTGGGATTAGAACCCAGGTCCTTCTGACTCCCAGGCTTGGGGTCGAGCCACTAGGTCATGCTGCTTCCAGTTTGACATTTACCCCACAGCACTTGTGTACATGCCCTCTAGATTGTAAACTCGTTATAAGCAGGGAACTCGTCTACCAACTCTGTTGCATTGTACTCTACCAAGCGTTTAATACAGTCCTCTGCACGTAGTAAGTGCTCAACAAATACCGTGGATTGATTGATTAAGCAGCGTGGCTTAGTGGCAAGATCACAGGCTTGGGAGTCAGAGGATGTGGGTCTAATCCCGGCTCCGGCACTTGTTTGCTGTGTGACCTTGGGCAGGCCACTTCATTTCTCTGTGCCTCAGTTATTTCATCTGTAAAATGAGGAGTAAAATTGTGAGCCCCATGTGGTACAACCTGATTAAGTTGTGTCTACACCAGCATTTAGAACAGTGATTGGCACATAGTAAAAGCTTAAAAAATACCATTATTATTATTATTATTATTAATGTCCATTTCCCCTCTAGACTAAAGTTCATTATGGGCAAGGAACATGTCTGCTAATTCCGTTGTATTGTAATCTCCCAAGCATTTAGTAAACGTTCTGTACGTGGTAAGTGCTCAATAAATAACAGTGACTGATTGACTGTCTGTCTCCTCTTCAAGACCATAAGCTTACTGTGAGCAGGTAGCATGTCTCCCAAGTTCTTAGTTCAGGGATTTTACCCAGTAAGTGCTAAATAAATACCATCAATTGATTGATTAATGCCTGTCTCCCCCTATAGATTGCATGCTCATTGCATGCAGGTAACGTTTCTACCTACTCTGTTGTACTCTCCCAAGTGCTTAGTACAATGCTCGGCACATAGTAAGCACTCAATAAATACCATTGATTGATTGACCCTGCATTTGCTGTTCTTGGAGGCAATCTTCAGCTTCTCTTTACTTAGGAATTGCAGTCCTATTAGTTGGAGAAAACTTTCCATCTCCAGCTACTTCTCCTTTCATGTTTGCATATCCCCATCCTGCTTTCTAGAGGAGAAACCTGTAGACTGGAAGCTCCTTGTGCACTGGGAACCCGTCTACCAACTCTGCGATACTGTCTTCTCCAAAGTGCGTAGTCAAGTGCCATGCACACAGTAAGCGCTTTTCCCGAGGTGACCCTTGGGTACCGGCCATCTCAAGGTCAAAGGCTATCTCGTGACCACCTGAGCCAGCAGGCGGAACTCGGAAGTGAGGGTGGAATACCGCCCCCACGACCAAATCTGCTAGATTGACAGCCCAAGCCGGGAATACAGAAGGTGTCCCTCGCCCCCGTGCCAATCTAATTAGGTATGGAGGAGGGGAGAGGGCAGAGACTGGATAGACTGAGGCCCGGAATGGCCTAGGGGCACAGGCAATAAATACCTGTCGCCTCTGACCTTCGGGGTCAGAACACCAGGACACGCAGCAGCAGGAGCAGCCGCTGCAGCAGCAGCAGCAGTCCACGTGTCTCTCTCTGCCCAGAAGGTCAGATGCCCGCTTTACAACCAGAACCAACACACTGAGGCAAGGGCCGCGGGATGGGTGAGTGTCTCGTGGGTGGGACCCAGGTACCCCGCTGCTGATGGGAATCATGAGTGGACTCCTCCCATGTAGGGAGAGCACATTGGGAGAGCTAGCCGCCCACCACGTGGGCGGGGAATGGAATGAATTCTTCCCATGTGGGAAAGTAAGTGGATTCTTCCCGAGTGGGAAGTGCACATGGGTGAGAGCTAGCCACCTCATCATGAGGGATTAACGTTTGATTGTGTTCCTCCCGTGTAGGGAAGCTCTAATATTGCTAATTGATTATATTCCTCCCGAAAGGGAAGTTCAATCCATTGCGCCTAAACAATTACATAAATTCAATTCACCTCGCGGAATAAATTTTATATAAAACTCAGGGTTTCCGTCCCCGGCCTCTCTTTCTCTCGCCTCGCCGATCACTGAACGAACCCGTCCCCGGACGACGGGTGACAGCGCTCAATAAGTACAATTGATTGATCGATTGAGAAATGACCACAGAGCGTCAGATTCCATAGTGACACATCCCACAGAGATCCGCACCCCTGAATTTAAGGCCAATCTTATTGAACAAAATGGCTGCCACAATACAGAGAGTCAGGATGGAAAGGGGAATTTGGTTTATTTCTAACATCAGACTTGATTCTGAGTAATGCCACAAAGTTAAAGCAGTTCCTTTGAAATGAGAAAGCCTGCCCAGGGATAGATAATCATTAACTGTCATTTCAACTTAATCCAATTTAATCAGATAGGTAGGATGGAAAGGGGATATTGGTTTTTTTTCTGACATAGGACTTGATTCTGAGTAACGCCACAAAGCTGAAGCAGTTCCTTTAAAATGAGAAATCCCACCCAGGGACAGTTAATCATTTAATTGTCATTTCAACTTAATTTAAAGAGGAATTGACTTGATAATGACAAATAAGCTATGAGAGGCTACAGATGAGGCACTGGGGGAATGATTAAGAAAGATGGGACTTATATCATTGGGGCTAGAAAGTAGAAGAGCCTATCCAGATAATAGCTCCCTCAGGCACCTGAAGAAAGTTTCAATGCATCCTAAGCCCTAAGCCCTAATTAGTATTTACTGTTGGGTAGATGAAAGAGAAGAATTCATAAGATTAGGGTTCCGCTGGGTAGATCATTCATTCATTCAATCGTATTTAGATCAAGTGCTACTAAGCGAAACTTGATGTAGTCATCTCTACGTCTCAATTCCTAAGAGGGAAAATATTAGGGCTTTTGTAGAGTTTTAAAGTTCATCAGAGATAAATTGGGTTCATTCTTCTGATAATTTTTCCAGGTAATATGCTTTCCACTTCAGCAGCTTGTCCTAGTGGAAAGATCACAGACCTGGGTTCTCTCCCTGCTCTGCCACTTGTCTGCTGGGTGACCTTGGGCAAGTCATGTTACTTCCATATTCCTGTTTCCTTAACTGTAAAATGGAGATGAAATACCTGTTCTCCCTCCTATTTAGATTGTAAGCCCTATGTTGGGCAGAGACTGTGTTCGTCATAATTAATTTGTATCTATGCCAGACCTTGGAATGGTGCTAGATACATAGTAAGTGCTTAAAGAATACAATAAAACAGAAATCATGGCTTAGTGGTAAGAGCACAGGCTACTGAATCAGGGGACATGGGTTTTAATCCTGGCTCCACCACTTGTCTGCTGTGTGACTTCGGTCAAGTCACTTCACTTCTCTGTGCCTCAGTTACCTCATCTGTAAAATGGGGATTAATGTGGGACAACCTGATTACCTTGTACCTCCCCTAACAATTAGAACAGTGCTTGGTACATAGTAAGCACTTAACAAATACCATCATCATTATTGTTATTATTATTTGGGTGGAAATAATTACTGTGCCCTCTCTGTGTCCTTTATTAGGCTTAGGGTTCCTCTGATTTAGCCTCTCACCTGGCTTGAGCTTTGCCAGTTTTGAATAAGTTTGATTTTCACTACCTACGGCATAAACACAGCAGGCAGAGTTAGAGCTATAGAAACCAGGTGTTCTCATTCTCCGAGCCATGCTCTTTCCAGTAGCCTGCAGAAAAACTTTTCTGTACACCAGTTCTGGTTATATTCACAAAGTCCATTTATGGATCTCACATTTTCGTACCAGAATAATGATTGTGTAAATAATCTTTGCACATGCTTTCTTTAACACCTTTATCATCTCATTGCACAGTGTAAATATAAAACGTCTTCTGTCATGAATGTTTGCTTCAGGATCTACCTCAATCAAGACTTGAATTTCTTTCTGTGTTCTAGCTGGGTTTCTCAACATTCCAATTCAAGTGGAAATGATGGTGATCAATTGTTCAGAGTTGTTTTCATAAAAGTGGAAATAAAAAAATTCATTATCTGAACTTTCTCATTCATCACATATCCGGAAATTGAACCTCCTAGGAGTGAGTGAAACCTTCTTGCCAATCTAGAGAATACAGTTTTCTCTTCACCTCTGTTGCCAAAATTTACTGAAATTTTACCTTTCCAATCAATCATTGTTTATTCATTCGATTGCATTATTGAGTGCTTACTGTGTGCAGAGCACCATACTAAGTGCTTCTTACTGCTTAATGTGTGGAGAGCACTTGGGAGAGTACAACTGCAACAGAGTTGGAAGACTCGCTCCTCGTCCAAAACAAACTTACAGTCTAGGTGAGAGTGGAAATCCAATCAATTGATCAATCAGTGGTATTTACTGAGAGCTGACTGGGTGTAGGAGCACAGTACTAAGTATTTGGGAGAGTACAACAGAATTGGTAGACATGATCCTGCCCTCAAAGGGTCTACAATTTAGCATGGGAGGCAGTCATTAAATGAATTAATTACTGGAAGCAATAACATATAAGGATATGTAATTAAGTGCTTTGTTGTTGGTATGTGTACGTATCAAAGTTCTTAAGGGATGAGGGCACAAATGTATAAGGGATGCAGAAGGGAGTGAGGACAGGGTGGAGAGATAAGAATTTTTTAATAGTATTTATTAAGTGCTTAAAATGTGTCAGACACTGTACTAAGCATGGGGTAGATACAAGACAATCAGGTTGAACTGGACACAGTCCACGTCCCAAATGGGTCTCACAAAGTTAATCTCCATTTTATAGATGAGGTAACTGAGACACAGTGAAGTTAAGTGATTTTCCCAAGTTCACACAGCAGACAAGTGTTACGTTTGGCATGAGAATCTGGATTCTCTGACTCCCTGGCCGGGACTCCTTCTCCAAAAGACAGGTGAGATCCAGGAGACTCAAAGCCCACATCCAAGAAGCCCCCAGAATATAGGACATTGGCCTGGTCCCACTTGTCGGGTAGGGACCGTCTCTATAAGTTGCCGACTTGTACTTCCCAAGCGCTTAGCACACAATAAGCACTCAATAAATGCGATTGAATGAATGAATACAAGGTTGGACACAGTCTACATCCCATATGGGGCTCACATTCTTAATCCTCATTTTACAGATGAAGGAACTGAGGCCCGGAGAAGTGAAGTGATTTGCCCAAGGTCACACAACGGACAAGTGGCAGAGCCAGGATTAGAATCCAGGTCCTTCTGACTCCGGGGCCAGGGCTCTGTCCACTAGGCCACACTTCTTCTATTGATTAAGAAGGGGTGGAAATGAACAGGTCTCCTCGGCTTGGCCTGGGGCAGGGCCATAATAGAGAGACCATATTCCCTTGTGATTCTTGAATGTATTGGTAAAAGTGGTATATGAGGCCCACAGAGGAATTTGTCCCTCCTATATTTCAGACTGTGAATGCTGGCTGGGCCAGGAAATTAGCCTCATTTATTGTCTCGTATCTACCCTAGTCCCATCTCAGTGTCATATCTGGAGAGTTCCCAGTACTCTACCAGTCTCAACTGCAGTAGGGAGAGTCAAGGAGAGGCATATTCATTCCATTCCTAGCTTGGCCAGTGGCTAGCGAGTGGAAGGCAATCTGCTACAAGTCAAAACTCACATGTGCTGGGCATCAGCGGCATTGGAGAGAATCAAGGGTGAAAACTCAAGTTTACTGTATGGAGGGAGGAGTACTTAGAAAACTCTATGGCTACACCAGAACAATTGCAGATGGAGGTGGGGCATTCTCAAAGAGATATGTCCATGGCGTTGCTCTGAATTGAAGATGACTCGGCAGCATAAGACAAGACAATCTACCCCAGATCTTAGCACTGTTCTTGGCACACAGAAAGTGCTTAATACTCTCTAGTAACAGTATTATTAGCAAGGGGAAGAAGTGTTAACCTAGTGGACAGAGCACAGATCTGGGACTCAGAGGACCTAGGTTCTCTGAATCAGGGTATTTATTAAGTCACTTACAGTGTGCCAAGCACTGTTCTAAGCTCTGGGGTAGATACAGAAAAGCACTGTGGCTCAATGGAAAGACCCCGGGCTTGAGAGTCAGAGGTCGTGGGTTCTAATCCCGGCTCCTCTTCCTGTCTGCTGTGTGACTTTGGGCCAGTCACTTCACTTCTCTGGGCCTCAGTTACCTCATTTGTAAAATGGGGATTAAGATTGTGAGCTCCACGTGGGACAACCTGATCACCTTGTATCCCCGCAGCTCTTAGAACAGTGCCTTGCACATAGTAAGTGCTCAACAAATATTATTATTATTATTATTATTATTATTATTGCTATACAAGTTAATCAGGTCGAACACAGCCCTTTCCCACATAGGACTCCCAGTCTAAGTAGGAGGGAGAAAAGGTATTGAATCCCCATCTTACAGATTGGGCAAGTCATTTAAATTGTTGGTTCCTCGGTTGCCTCAAGTCATACAGCAAACAAGTGGGGGAGCAAGGATTAGAACTCATGTCCTCTGGCTCCAGAGTCCGGGCTCTTTCCACATTTGGGTGGAAAATCCATCCCTTTGGCGTGGTCTCCAAGTCCCCTTAGTAATCTCCTAGTACAACCCAGCCTGCGCACTTCTTTCTTCTAATGCTAACTCTCTCATTGTATCTGGATCTCGTCTATCTCCCTGCCGACTTCTCATACACATCCTGCCTCTGGCCTGGAACTCTCTCCCTTCTCATATCCGACAGACAATGACACTCTCCCTTTACAAAGCCTTATTGAAGTCACATCTCCTCCGAGAGGCCTTCCTTAACTAAGCCCTCCTTGCCTCTTCTCTCACTCCCTTCTGCATCATCCTGACTTGCTCCCTTCATTCATCCACCTCCCAGCCCCACAACATTTACATATGTATCTGTAATTTATTTATTTATATACATAAATATCTGTCTCCCCCTATAGACTGTAAGCTGGTTGAGGGAAGGAAACGTGTCTTTTATATTGTTATATCGTCCTCTCCCAAGCATTGAGTACAGTGCTTTGCTCGCAGTAAGCGCTCAGTGAATATGATTGACTGACTGACTGACTGACTGACTGACTCAGGTTTGGGAGCACTGATGCCCATGTGTCCAAGTATTATGGTTTCATCTACCATATCTACTTTTTCTCACTTGTGGTTCCCTCATGATCTTCCCTTGCAATTCAAGACTGAATCAGGTCGGAAATGAGACACTGAACCCCCATGACAGAATTCATCCTCCTGGGCCTGACAGATGACCCCTCCTTGTAGGTTTGCCTTTTCTCCTTGCCTACATGCTCAGCATCACCATCAATCTGACCATCATCACCCTCGCCCCCCTGGTGCCCTGCCTTCATATGCCTATGTATTTCTTCTTGTGTAATTTCTCCCTCCTGGAAATCTTTGTCTGCATTTCTGTCTGCATTTTGTCTGAATGTAGAAATTTCTGTCTGCATTCCCAACTCGTTTGTGAGCACTTCGACAGGGAATAAAATAATCTCCTTTAATTGTTGTACAACCCAGATATTCTTCTACATCCTACTGCATGTGTCAGAGTTCTGGCCTGCATGTCCTATGACCGTTATGTGGCCATTTATAGACCTTTACACTACATAACCAACATTACCCAAAGAGTCTGTACTCTGCTCATCCTCTGCTGCTACCTGGCAGGATTACTGGCCCCGACATTTCCCTGCAGCTGGATTTCTGTACCACCAATAACATCAATCATTTCAGATATGACACTGTCCCCTTGCTGCAGCTCTCTTGCTTGGACACACGATCCCTGGAGGTGCTGACATTTTATTCTGCCATGATCAGGCTGGATCAATCTATCACTAGTGATCCTGTCCTACGTATACATCATTATGACCATTTTGAAAAGTCCCTCCACCCAGCAGTGGAAAAAGGCTTTTTCCACCTGTGCATACCACATGATGGTTGTTTCCCTGTCCTAGGGCAGTTATATCTTCACGTACGTCAATCCTTCCAATAGGGAGGTGATAACGACCCAGAAGGTGGCTGTTCTCAATACATGTGTGGCCCCCATGCTCAATCCCTTCATTTACACACTGAGTCCTGAAAAGTCTTTTCATCCCAGAAACAAAAGGCCCCTTTGGCCCTCAAGTGAACTGCTAATGGAAAAACCTAAAAAACTAATCCACCCATCGATCAACCAATCAATTGGTGGTATTTATTGAGCACTTCCTGGGTGTGGAGAATTGTACTAAGTGCTTGGGAGAGCACATACACCAAGGTTGGTAAATAGGTTTATAAATACAGTCTAAATGGGGGACATGAGTTTGATGTGAATAAATACATTACGGATGTGTTCATAAGTGCTGTGGGACTGGGGGGGGGGGTGAATAAAGTGTGAAAAGCCCAGGGCAAGGGAGTGGGAGAAGAGGAAGTGAGGGCTTAGTTGGGGAAGGTCTCTCTACAATCAATGGTAATTTGTAGGGGGCCTGCTATGTTCAGCACTTTAGTACAAAATAAGCGCTCAATAAATACCATTGATTGATTGATTGATTGAATCAGAGCACAGTAATGAGAGCCTAGGAGGAGTATACCGAATTGTAGTTTACAATCTGCAAGGCAGAGACAGGCAGGAAAATAAATTACAGGTCATGGAATCACCCAACTATAAGGATAGTTGCATAAATGCTGTGGGGTTGGATGGTAAATACCTAAGTTATTAGAGTGTAGAAGTGATGCAGATAGGAGGGAAAATAGGATGGTGAGATGAGAGATTCATCAGGGAAAGCTTCTTGGAAGAAATCTGGTCATAGTGGGGTTTCGGAGAAGGGGAGAAAAGTGGATTGTTAGACTGTCCCTTCTAGAATATAAGCTCGTTGTGAGCAGGGAACGTGTTTACCAACTCTGCACAAAGTAAGTGATCAATAAATACCATCGATTGATTGATTGGTTGGTTGATTCATTCATTCAATAGTATTGACTGAGCGCATACTGTGTGCAGACCACTGTACTAAACACTTGGGAAGCACAAATTGGCAACATAGAGAGATGGTCCCTACCCAATAACAGGCTCACAGTCTAGAAGGATATTTTGATATCAAAATATCAAAGTCTACAGTCTACCACAGGTTGATTGATATGAAGAAGGACGGAGTTCCAGGCAGTGGGGAGGGAGTGAGTGAGGAAGGGGGTCAACTTTATGAGAGATGAGATCCAGGCACAGTAAGTAGGTGGGTGTTGGAGGAGTGGTGTGTTCAGGTTGTAGTGGGAGAGGAGTGAACATAAGTAATGGGAGAGAGTGGACTGAGTGCCTTCAAATATGTCCATGATTTGCCTTTAATAATGTTATTATAATATTAAAATAATAATATTTTATTGTACTTTACCACCGTGACTCATTATCTCTCTGGTCAATAATTATATATGTTATCTATAAATTATGTATTTCTTATATTATGGACTTTAAATTATTTATTTATATTAATGTCTGTCTCCCCCTCCAAACTGTAAGCTCACTGTGAGCAGGGAATGTGTTTGCCAACTCTGCTATGTTGTCCTATGCCAGGCACTTAGTACAGTCTAGTGCTTAGAACGGTGCTTGGCACATAGTAAGCTCTTAACAAATGCAATCATTATTATTACAGGGCTCTGCACACAGTAAGCATCCAATAAATATGATTGAATAATTGATAAACTTCCTTCCATTTGATAATACTATGACCCCATTCTCCTCCTTCACATAATAATAATAATAATAGTAATAATAATGGTATTTGTTAAGCACTTACTGTGTGACAAGCACTGTTCTAAACGCTAAGGTTATCAGGTTGTTCCACATGGTGCTCACAGTCTTAATCCCCATTTTCCAGATGAGGCAACTGATGCACGGAGAAATTAAGTGACTTGCCCAAAGTCACACAGCTAAGTGGTGGAGTCGGGATTAGAACTCAGGATCTCTGACTCCCAAGCTCAGACTCTTTCCACTAAGGCACACTGCTTCACATTCCATCTCAAGCCCCCTCACCTTCCATCTATCTTCCCAAATCGAATCACTTTTACCCTTGTCTCCCATTAACTGACAACAACTTGTTTGAAATTGGATCCAGGAGCCTGCATTCTCTGCATTCCAAAGACCCTCTGAAAACAGCGTGGATGGTGACGCTTAGTACACAGAAGCACTCAATAAATGCAATTGAATGAATGAATGAATGAATGAACGATGACAAAAATCATACACACACCAAAGTATGACGTGATTGATTCCATTAGTTGAAGGAATTTTGTGAGCAGCATTGCATGTGGACATATGCTCAGGATAAATTTCTTCCCCCGTTTATGTGTAACTTAGTGAACTTGCAAAGGTTTTTTTTTTTTTTTTGTTGCCACCTTGTGGCTGAATTGAGGTCTTACCTGGATTGCGCGTCTGAGCAATTCTAAAGTACATCCACTGACTTGTTAATAATAATAATAATAATAATAATAATAATAATAATAATAATAGCATTTGTTAAGTGCCTACTATGTGCAAATCACTATTCTAAGCACTGGGGAGGATACAAGGTGATCAGGTTGTCCCACGTGGGGCTCCCCCTTCTAGACTGTGAGCCCACTGTTGGGTAAGGACCATCTCTATGTGTTGCCAACTTGTATTTCCCAAGCGCTTAGTACAGTGCTCTGCACACAGTAAGTGCTCAATAAATGCGATTGATTGATTGATTGATTAAATCCCCATTTTACAGATGAGGTAACTGAGGCACAGAGAAATTAAGTGACACCCAAAGTCACACAGCTGACAAGCAGTGAAGGCAGGATTAGAACCCATGACTTCTGACTCCCAAACCCGTGCTATTTCCACTGAGCCACGCTGCTTCTTCAATGTCATTTGTTAAGCACTTAATATGTGTCAAGCACTGCCTTAAGTGCTGTTGTAGATACAAGCTAGTCATGTTGAACACAGTCCCTGTACCTCATGGGGTTCAGTCTTAATCCCCATTTGACAGAAGACGTAATTGAGGCCCAGAGAAGTGAAGTGAGTTGCCCAAGGTCACATAGCAGACAAGTGGGGAAGCCAGGATTAGAACCCAGGTCCTTCTGATTCCCAGGCCCGTGCTGCACTCACTAGGCCATGCTTCTTCCACTAGTCCATTTGCATAGCAATCTCTGGATCATTAGAGTGATGATCACAGAACTTCATTATGGGCCTAGTATGTAGTGAACCTGAGAAGGGCATGCTGAGAAAGGAAATCACTCCAAATGAACTACAACTGGACAAATCATAATAAATTGTGGTATTTGTTAAGTATTTGCTATGTACCTAACGCTGTAGTAAGTGCTGGGACAGATACATTATAATCACATCCCACTTGGGGCTCATAGTCTAAGTGGGAGGGAGAATTGGTATTGAATTCTGATCTTAAAATGAGGAAACTGAGGCACGAAGAAGTGAAGTGACATACCTAAAGTTACACAGCAGGCAAGTGGCAGAGCTGGGATTGAAATAATAATATTGATAAAAACTATGAAATTTGTTAAGCACTTACTATGTGCCAAGCACTGTTCTAAGCACTGGTGTAGATACAAGGTAATAGAGTTATCCCACGTGGGGTTCACAGTCTTAATCCCTATTTTGTAGATGAGGGAACTGAGGCACAAAGAAATTAAGTGGCTTGCCCAAAGTTACACAGCACACTGTGGTGTGGTGCCGGGATTAGAACCTATGTCCTCTAACTCCCAAGCCCATGTGCTTTCAACTAAGCCATACTGCTTCTCCAGGTTGAAAAAAGAATCCGTTGTCAAGGAATTTGGATTCAAATAGTATTAAAGGTAGTGTTACATCCTTAAATGGATACTTAGGGAGAATGGGTATTTTTTTTCTTTTAATTGCATTTATTAAGGGTTTACTGTATTCCATGCACTGTATTAACACTGGGTAGATACAAGCTAAAGAAGTTCGACACAGTCCATGTCCTACATGGGGCTCACAGTATTAATCCCCATTGTATAGTTGAGATAATGGAGGCCCAGAGAATTGAAGTAACTTGCCCAAGGTCACACAACAGAGAAGTCACAGTGGGTGAATTAGAACCCAGATTCTCCTGACTCCCAGAGCCAGGCTCCTTCCACTAGGCCAAGCTGTTTCTCAGTTAATCAGTTAACCAGATCCAGCAAACTGGATTTGAGTTTTGCATAGCCTGATGAGTTTTCTGTGATCTTATCATAATTATGGTACTTAATTAATAATAATAATTATGGCATTTGTTAAGCACTTACTATGTACCAAGCACTGTTGTAGATACAAGGTAATCAGGTAAGACACTGTCCCTGTCCCACGTGGGGCTCACAGTCTTACTCCCCATTTTGCAGATGAGGTAACTGAGGCACAGAGAAGTTAAATGACTTGCCCAAGGTCACACAGCACAGAAGTGGCACAGCCGGAATTAGAACCCATGACCTTCTGACTCCCAGACCTGTGCTCTATCTATTGTGCCAGGCACTGTACTAAACATTGGGATAGATCCAAGTTAATTAGATTGGACACAGTCCGTGTTGCACACGGGGCTCACAGTCTTGATCCCCATTTTACAGATAAGGCAAAAGACTTCAGGCATATACTGGGAACAATGATTATGGCAGAACAGTGTCCCTTCTTGGAGAAGCAGCATGGCATAGTGGACAGAGCATGGGCCTGGGAGTCAGAAGGACCCAGGTTCTAATGTTGGCTCTGCATCTTACTTGCTATGTGAACTTGGGTATGTCACTTAAATTCTCTGTGCCTCAGTTCCCTCATTTGTAAAATGGGGAATAGGTCTGTGAGCCATGTATGGGCCAGGGACTGTGTCCAAATGGATTATCTTATATCTATTCTAGTGCTTAGAACAGTGACTGGCACATAGGAAGCACTTAACAAATGCTACAATTATCATTAGTATTATCATTATTATTACTGTCTCTCCCAACATCCAACTAAGCACTCAACTGAAGAGGGGTCAAAAGGGAGAAAGGAAAATGAACTCGATGTGAACACAAATATTGTATGTCTTTGTCATACAAGGGGAAATGTCTTTCAGAACCAAAAAGCCTGGAGAAGCAATATGACCTAGTGGAAAGAGCACAGGCCTGGAAATCAAAACACCTGGGTCCTTACCCCAGCTCCACCACTTGTCTGCTATGTGACCTTGGGTACATCACTTCAATTCTCTGGGCCTCAATCACCTCATCGGTAAAATGGGGATTAAGTCCCTGAGCCCAGGTGGAACAGAGCACTATTGGATATCTATCTGAGCACTTAGTATTCACCCATTCATTCATTCATTCATATAGTCATATTTATTGAGCGATTACTGTGTGACCACTGTACTAAGCACTTGGGAGAGTACAGCAATAGTCACATTCCCTGCCCTCAACGAGCGTATGGTTGAGAGTGGGGGAGACAGACATCAATACAAATAAATGAAATTACAGATGTGTATGTAAGTGCTGTGTGGCTGGGAGGAGGAACGAGCAAAGGGAGCAAGTCAGGGCAATGCAGAAGGGAGTGGGAGATGAGGAAAAGTGGGGCTTAGTCTGGGAGGACCCTTGGAGGAGATGTGCTTTCAATAAAGCTTTGAAGTGAGGGAGAGTAATTTTGTCATATTTGAGGAGGGAGATCATTCCAAGTCAGAGGCTGGATGTGGACTAGCAGTTGGCAGCGAGATAGGCGAGATCGAGGCACAGTGCAAAGGTTGGTACTGAAGGTGCTATGTGAGTTGGGTTGTAGAAGGAGAGAAGAGAGGTGAAGTAGGAGGGGGCAAGGTGATGGAGTGTTTTAAAACCAATATTGAGGAGTTTTTTTTGATGCAGAGGTGGATGGGCAACCACTGAAGCTTTTTGAGGAATGGGGTGACATGTCCTGAACTTTTTTGTAGAAAAATAATCTGGGCAGCAGAGTGAAGTATGGACTAGAATGGGTAGAGACAGGAGGCTGGGAAGTCAGCACTTAGGCTGATGCAGTAATCTAGGTGGGATATGATAAGTGATTGCATTAACGTGGTAGTAGTATGGATGGAGAAGAAAGCGTGTCTTTTATGGATGTTGTCAAGGTAGCACTGACAGGATTTAGTGATGGATTGAATATGTGGGTTGAATGAGAGAAAGGAGTCAAAGATAACCCCAGGTCTTTGAGCTTCTGAGACAGAAAGAATGGTGGTGCCATCTACAGTGATGGGAAAGTCAGTTGGAGGACAGACATTGGGTGGGAAGATAAGGAAATATGTTTTGAAAATATTAAGTTTGAAGTGATAGGAGGACGTCCACGTAGAGATGTCTTGAAGGCAGGAAGTGATGCAAGACTGGAGAGAAGGAAAGATCAGAGCTGGAGGTGTACATTTGGGTATCATCTGCATAGAGGTGGTAGCTGAAGCCCTGCGAGTGAATGATTTCTCCAAGGGAGTGGGTGTAGACGGAGAATAGAAGTGGACACAGAACTGAACTTTGAGGGACCCCCCACAGTTAGGGGGTGGAAGGCAGGGGAGTAGCCCACCGGGGAAACTGAGAATGAATGGCCAGAGATAAGAGGAGAACCAGGAGAACCAGGAGAGGACAGAGTCAGTGAAGCTACCAAGGTTGAAAAACATTTCCAGTAGTAGTGGGCGGTCCACAGTGTCGAAAGCAACCAAGAGGTCGAGGAGGAGTAGGTTGTATTAGAGGTCATTAGATTTGGCAAGAAGGAGATCATTGGTGTCCTTTGAGAGGGTGGTTTCTTTCATTCATTCATTCAATCGTATTTATTGAGCGCTTACTGTGTGCAGAGTACTGTACTAAGCGCTTGGAAAGTACAATTCAGCAACATATAAGGTTTCTGTGGCGTGAAGGAGATGGAGGCCAGATTGGCGCCAGTCTAGTAAGGCCGCCACCTAGCCAAGAGGCGGCCGCTGTCTTCCCACAGGCCCCTTTGCTCATGACGACATCACAGAGCAGGGGGCGGCAGATGGCAGCGCAGCGGGCGTAGGCCATCGCCATGAGGATGCCCATCCCGGCAGATGCCAGGGAGATGAAGAATACTTGAAGAACAGAGTCTGGGAAGCGAATATCACACCTGTGGGCCAGAGAATTGAAGATGGATTTGGGGACGGTGACAGAGATGTAGCAGACATCTATGGAGAGGTTCTTCGTGGGGAGCGTGGGAAGGCGCTGAGACAGGGAGTATGTGCACACAAACCGTACCCAACGGCTCAAAGCCAAACAGACTCAACAACAGGACATAAAGGGACCAGGGCAAGAAAAACAAGCTTGCACCTGCAAGGCTCGGAGGCAACCTCAAGGCCATATCCGCAGCCAGCGATGGTTGGCAATGGGTGGCTGGGGGCCAGCCAGAGCAAACGCTTCGTGATGGACAGAGCTGTTGCTAGGCTAGTGGCTGGAGGGTGGCGAGTGAGTGTGCTACATGGCCTGAGAAAACCCTGCCCCCGGGCAACGGGGGGTATAAGAAACGAACAAGACAAGGGGGGGTACACAGGTGCTCTCTCTCCCTCCCTCTCTCTCTCTCTCTCTCTCGTTCTCTCTCTCTTTATTAACCATGTAATCGCTGATAGCAAATAAACGGCAACCAAGCTTTGGACCTCTGGCTGACTCTTCCTGGTGTGAACGCGTGGCCCGCGTCCGGAGACGTCCGAAGACCCGGAGAGGGTAAGAACCCGAGAGATGCCCCCGAAACCCCGGGGAGCAACGGTTCTTGAGGAAAAAGTACATGGGGTTGTGGAGGTGCCGGTCGAGGGTGGTGATGTGCGACGATGAGGAGATTCCCCATCAGGACCACCAGGTAGACCAGGAGGAAGAGTGCGGCGTGGACCAGCTGCAGCTCCCGGACCTCTGAGAAACCCAGGAGCAGAAATCTGGTCACACGTGTACAATTGGCTACTCCTGTCCTCTGATGTCCTGAGCTTCTTGAAATGGGGGTAGAGAATGGAGATTTAGAAGAAAAGATAATGCTACCTGGTCTCCAAAGCACTGAAGACTGTAGAATGTAAGCTCCTTGTGGACAGGGAACGTGTCTACCAACTCTGTTACAGTGTACTCTCCCAAGGGCTTAGTACAGTGCTCCACACACAATAAGTGCTCAATAAATACCATTTATTGATGGGTTAATTGATTAATGCCTGTCTCACTCTGTACACTGAAAGCTCATTATGGGCAGGAAACGTGTTTATCAACTCTGCTTTATCGTACTCCCCTAAGCATTTAGAACATTGCTCTGCACATAGTAAGGACTCAATAAATGCAATTGATTGAGAGCTGGCATAGTGATTCACATCTACGACTGTAATCTCTGTTATATTGTATTCTCCTAAGAATTTAGTACAGTTCTTTGCCCAAAGTAAATGCTCAATAAATACAATTGATTGATTGATAATAAGAGTAAAGGTATCTTAGTGCCCTCTAGGTGCAATTTCCTTCAGAGAAGCAGCCTGACCTAGTGGAACAAGCCCGGACCTGGGAGACAGAAAGACCTGGGTTCTAATCCCAACTCCACCACTTGTCTGCTGTGTGACCTTAGGTGAGTCACTTCACTTCTCTGTGCCTCAGCTCTCATCTGTAATGTGGGGATCGTGACAGTGAGACCTATGTGGGACAGGGACTCTATCATAATAATCATAATAATGGTATTTGTTTAGTGTTTACTATGTGCCAAACACTGTTCTAAGCCCTGAGGTAGATACAATTTAATCAGGTTGTCTCACGTGGGGCTCACAGCCTTCATCTCCATTTTACGGATGAGGTAACTGAGGCACAGAGAAGTTCAGTGACTTGCTGACAAGTGGCAGAGGAGGAATTAGGACCCATGACTACTGACTCCCAAGCCCGGGCTCTTTTTACTAAGCCATGCTGATTACCTCATAATCTACCCTAGCACTTAGAACATTGCTTTTAATACTGGCTCTCCCAATGTCCAGCCAGGAGCATGACTGAACAGGGATGGCCAGGTGTCCTGATTCCGACAGTAGGGCTGACAGTTCAGTTAAACATTACTTGGAGTAAGTAACTTCCCACCCCAGGAAAGCCATCCCTAGCCAAGGTCCTTGGACCAGACTACATGTTACCAAGAGGCATTGGTTGAATCAGTCAGAAACCTAGGGTGGCCATTTGTCTAGTTTTACACTAGACAGTCTGACTACTTGGTGTTCTGTCTTCCAGCTTGTAGGTGGCATCATGCCTGGGATTTTATTTTTGGTTCCGAACTTCCTTTCTCCCCAGCTGCTCTTCCTTGGCTCAAACGAAAGTTGTTACTGGGTTTAGAAGGGCCTGGAAAGCGAAGGCAAAGATCAAACTCGTCTGCTGTGTGACCCTGGGCAAGTCACTTCACTTCTCTGTGCCTCAATTACCTCATCTGTAAAATGGGGAATAAAAGTGTGAGCCCTAATGTGGGACAGGAACTGTGTCCAACCCGATTATCTAATGTCTACCCCAGCGCTTACTACAGTGTCTGGAACTTACTAAATACCACAATTTTAATGGAAGGGGTTCTGAGCCCTTCAAGGGACCCGCCCTTGGTTTGGACAGATGCAGGGGAACCTTTGCAAAATGTTACTTATGACACAGACTGTAAGCTTGCTGTGGGCAGGGAATGTGTCTGTTATTTTGTTATATTGTATTCTCCCAAACACTTAGTACAGTGCTCTGCACACAGTAAGTGCTCAATAAATAAGATTGATGGAATTATGCCATTTTCCCATTGAAATGCCTGCTACGTCACGGGTGCCTTGGTGGCCAGAATCTGCAAGCACTGGTCACAACCACCATAGTGGGACAGGACTCTCAAGACTGAACTGGAATTCCAGAATCTGTGGGCCATATTGGACCTCTAAAGTTGAGACTAATTGGATTAGAGCTCGGGCCTGGGAGTCAGAAGGACCTGGGTTCTAATCCTGCCTCTGCCACTTGTCTGCTGTGTGACCTTGGGTTTGTCACTTCACTTCTCTGTGTCTCACTTACCTCACCTGTAAAATGATGATAAGAGTGCCAGCCCCCTGTGGGAGAGGAACTGTGTCCACCCTGATTAACCTGTATCTACTCCAGCACTTAGAACAGGTGTGGCACATAGTAAGAGCTTAATAAGAACCATATGTATTATTATTATTATTATTATTATTATTATTATTATTATTATTACTACTATTTTCCCAGAAATATTTCATGATTTCTTTTCTGGTATTTGTTAAGCACTTACCATGCATCAAGCATTGTTCTAAGTGCTGGGTAGATACAAGTTAATCAGGTCAGACAAAGTCCCTGTCCCACGTGGGGCTCACAGTCTAAGTAGGAGAGAGAATGGGTATTGAATCCCCTTTTGGAAGATGAAGAAACAGAGGCACAGGGAAGTTAAGTGACTTGCCCAAGGTCACCCGGCAGACAAGTGTAGAGCTGGGATTAGAACCATTGTCCTCTGACTCCCAGGCACGTGCTGTTTCCAAACTAGCAATCAGTGCTATCTATTGAGTGCTTACTATTTGCAGAGCACTGTACTCAATGCTTGGAAGAGTATAAGAGATTGTAACAGCCTTGGGTTTTAATCCTGGCTTCACCCTTGCTTCCTGTGTGACCTTGGCTAAGCCACTTCACTTCTCCTTGCCTCAGTTACCTCATCTGTAAAAGGGGGATTAAGATGGTGAGCCCCATGTGGGACAGGGAATGTGTCCAACCCAATTTTCTTATATCCACCCCAGATATTAGCACAGTGCCTGGCACATACTAAGCAGTTTAAAAAAATCACAATCATTATTTTCATTATTATTATTAACATTATCAATAATAATTAGCAGCATGTTCTCTGCCCATAATGAGCTTCCAGTCTAGAGTCAAGCTAACAGTCTACAGTAGTCCACTAGTTCATTCATTCATTCATTCAATCATATTTACTGAGCGCTTACTGTGTGCAGAGCACTGTACTAAGTGTTTGGGAAGTGCAAGTCGGCAACACATAGAGACGGTCACTACCCAAAAACGGGCTCACAGTCTAGAACAGGGAGAAAGACAACAAGACAAAACATGCAGACAGGTGTCAAAACCATCAGAATAAATAGAATTATAGCTATATGCACAATAAATAGAGTAGTCAATATGTACAAGTTAAGTAGAGTAATAAATATGTACAAATATATACAAGTGCCGGGGGGAGGGGAAGGAGGTAGGGCGGGGGGGGGCGGGGGTGATGGGGAGGAGGAGAGGAAAGGGGGAGCTCAGTCTGGGAAGGCCTCCTGGAGGTGGTGAGCTCCGCCACATCCATATCCTCCGCATCCAGCAGATACGGAAGGGCAAATAGGCATCAAAACAGCAGTAAGCAGTGGAAATGGAGGGGCAAGTGGACATCCTAAAAGCAGCAAGCAGAGAAAATGAAGGGGCAAATGAGCATCCAGCAGCAGGAAGTAGATGAAATGGTGGAGAAAATGTGCATCCACGCAACAGGAATTAGAGGAAATGGAGGGGCAAGTGGGCATCCAAAATGTGACAGCCCCTTTTCCTGTGTGCTGGGAGAAGTTGGGTTCTGGGCACTTTGCTGCCCTTGTTAATTCCTTAGGGACCACAGACCAGATCTTTCCCACTCTGGATCTCCATGGTCCGGGACCACTTCTCAAGCCAGAGTCTTGAAGGGAGATGCTCTAAACCAAGGTCTTCAAGAGATGACTTGAGTTGCTAGCTTCCTTCTGACTCTCAGGTGGGACCCCTTCCAGGATTCAGGACTGGCCTCGAAAGTCTTCCCCAGATATTAAGCTGTAAACTCATTGTGTCTACCAACTCAGTTATATTAAGCTTTCATTCATTTCATTCAATTGTATTTATTGAGTGCTTACTACTACTACTAATAATAATAATGATGACATTTATTAAGTGCTTACTATGTGCAAAGCACTATTCTAAGCGCTGGCGAGGCTACAAGGTGATCAGGTTGTCCCACAGGGGGATCAAAGTCTTAATCCCCATTTTACAGATGAGGTTACTGAAGCACAGAGAAGTGAAGTGACTTGCCCAAAGTCACACAGCTGACAATTGGCAGAACCGGGATTTGAACCCCTGACCTCTGACTCCAAGGCCCGTCCTCTTACCACTGAGCCACGCTGCTTACTGTGTGCAGTACACTGTACTAAGCGCTTGGGAGAGTACAATATGACCTTGTATCTACCCCAGCGCTTAGAACACTGCCTGGCACGTTGCAAGCGCTTAGCAAATACCATCATCATCATCATCTTTACAATATAACAACAAGCAGACATATTCCCTGACCACATCGAGCTTAGTACAGTGCTCTGCACACAGTAAGCACTCAATAAATATGATTGATTGATACTATCAATCAGTATTTTCAACCAATTATCCTTTGTCAATGGTATTTGTTAACTATGACTACAACTCAGTATGGCTTAGTGGAAAAAGCACGGGTTGGGGAATCAAAGGTCGTGGGTTCTAATGCCAGCTCGGCTGCTTATCAGCTGTGTGACTTTGGACAAGTCACTTAACTTCTCTGTGTCTCAGTTACCTCATCTGTAAAATGGGGATTAAGACTGTGCTCCCCATGTGAGACAACCTGATGACCTTGTATCTACCCCAGGACTTAGAACACTGCTTGGCACATAGTAAGCGCGTAACAAATGCCATCATCATCACTATCATCATTATAATATAATCATAAGCATATTCCCTGCCCTTAACGAGCTTAGCACAGTAGTCTACACACAATAAACACTCAACAAATAGGATTGATTGATAGTATTGATCAGTATTTTCAATCAATCCTTTCTTAATGGTATTTGTTAACTGTGACTACTACTACTACTACTAATGATAATTATGGTTATTGTTAATCAGTTCCAGGTACTGTACTAAGCGCTGGGGTAGATGCAAACTAATTGGATCGGAAACAGTCCCTTTCCCTTATGGAGCCCAAAGTGTTAATCCACATTTTACAGATGAGGCAACTGAGGCACAAAGAAGTTAAGTGACTTATGCAAGGTCACACACAGTAGACAAATGGCAGTGCCAGGATTAAAACCCAGATCTTCTCAGTCCAAGGACCATGCTCTTTCCACTAGGCCATGCTCCTCCTCAAACATTTTCAATCAGTCAATCATTCAATGATATTTATTGAGCGTTTACTGTTTGCAGAGCACTGTACTAAGCATTTGGAAAAATACGATATAACAGAGTTGGTAGCCACAATCCCTATCCTCAAGAATCTTACAGGCAAGAGGGACTTTTCTGTGTATTCCTGCCCAATTTTGGGGTCTTCAAGGAATCACCACAATCTATCTTGTCATGCTTATTATCACAAGGACTGACCAAGGACAGTCCACACTCATGCAGTCATTCACACAGCCAACTCCACTGGAGACCATCCTCAAGGACTTAGAAAAAGGGGGACCGGGTGTGGCAAAGCTGAGGAGGGGACTATCTCAGATCATTTTCAAACTGAAGACAAGTTTTCTCACTGCTGCCTTCACGTCCTCGTTCCTCAGGCTGTCCGCTGTTGGGTAGGGACCGTCTCTACATGTTGCCAACTTGTACTTCCCAAGCGCTTAGTACAGTGCTCTGCACACAGTAAGCGCTCAATAAAATATAATTGAATGAATGAATGAGGGGGTTCAGGGTGGGAAGCACCACGGCGTAGAAGAGGAAACCTACCTGGTCCAGAATTGATGGGGGATTGGCGATGGAGGTGGAATATTCTAACAAGACTGGTGAGAAAAATAAAGTCACGACGGCGAGGTAGGGCAGGCAGGTGGAGAAGGCCTTGGCCCAGCTGCTGTGGACCACATCCTCAGCACAGCCGAGAAGATGTGCATATCAGATAGAGTTATGGAGGCAAAGCATCCCGACGATATAAGCATGTTTAAAACAATGACTCCCAGCTCACTGTGTAAACCCCTGGAGCAGGAGAGTCTCAGGAGCAGAGAGATGTCACAGAAGAATTGATTAATCACTTTGGGCCCACGGAAGGGTGTGGAGAAGGACGCGGCTGTGTGCAGGAGTCCATTGAGAGTCCCTCTGAGCCAGAAGGCAACCGCCATCTTTCCACAAGCCCTTGGATGCATAATAATGTCATAGCTCAGGGGGCAGCAAATGGCCACGTAGCCGTCGTGGGACATTGCCGTGAGGAAGGCCATTTCAGAACTTCCAGCAAATCCAAAGAAAAACACATGGAGGACGCAGCCCGGGAAAGAGATGGATCTGTCATTGGTCAGGGAGTTGTGGATGGACTTGGGTACAATGGTGGAGATGAGGCATAGGTAGAGGATGGACAGGGTCTTAAGAATGAAGTACATGGGGGTGTGAAGGCGCCGGTCAAGGGCGGTGAGAGCGACAATGAGGAGATTCCCCACCAGGGCCGCCAGGTAGAGTAGGAGGAACAGAGAGGCGTCGAACAGCTGCAGCTCCCGGACCTCTGAGAATCCCAGGAGGAGGAATTCTGTCATCGCCGTGCCATTGTCCATGCTTTTAAGGTAATGTTGTGTTTTCCTGGAGGAGGGAGGATAATCCAGACATCAGTAGGAAAGAGCACAGACATGGGAGTCGGAGGACCTGGGTTCTATTCCTGTAGCCGCCCCGTTGCTTGAAGACTCTGGGCCTCAGTTTCCTCATCTTTAAAATGGGGATCTGATAGTACTTCTCCCTCACCCTTAGGCTGTGAACCCCATGTGGGATGGAGACTGTGTCTGACCTAATTATCTTGTATTTATCCCAAGGCTGAATATAGTCCTTGACCAGTTATAAAAACTTAACAAATACCACAATTATTATTTATTACCATTAGGAGATAAGTATAATATCATACAAAACAGATGTTCCTGATGACCCTTCTGCTGACCGTCTTCTATTACTCCTCGACTCCGTTGACCTCCTGCTCCACCCTACCTCCTCCACTCACCAACCTGGACAGACACCCGATTTCATCATCGCTAACCACTGTACAATCTCTACCCTCACCTACCCTCAAATCCCTCCATGTGACCACAACCTCTTCACTTGCCTCTTCTCCCACACTCCTCCTCGCCATAGACCTGTTCTATTCCCCCACAGAGACCTCTGATATTTTGGCCCCATCCAATTTCCTCAACTCATCATGCCCTACCTAGCTTTCATACCCCAACTACACTCCCTTGATAACCAGAGAAGCAGCATGGCTCAAAGGAAAGAGCCCAGGCTAGGGAGTCAAAAGTCATGGGTTCTAATCCCGGCTCAGCCACTTGTCAGCTGTGTGACTTAACTTCTCTGTGCCTCAGTTACCTCATCTGTAAAATGGAGATGAAGATTGTGAGTCCCATGTGGGACGGTCCTATCACCTTGTACCCTCCCCAGCGCTTAGAACAGTGCTTTGCACATAGTAAGCGCTTAACAAATGCCATTATTATTATCATTATTGTTATTACTATTATTAAATAGACACTCTCAACACCACCTTCTCTGTGGAACTCAGCTCACTTGCTTCCCTATCCCTATTCCCTATCCCTTCGTTGTTCTAACCCACAGCCTTGGATCACCTGCACAATATGCCTCATTCGCTCTTGGGCTCAAACCGCTGCTGTTGGAAATCTAAATATCAGGTCAACTTGGTCCATTTCAAGTTTATCCTTGCATGCTTTAACTCTGCCCTCTCCTCTGACCAACAGAATTATTTCTCCACGCTTATTGGCACTCTTGCCCATCATCCTCTCCGGTTTTTCCAGACATTTAACACCCTCCTCAAGCCCCCATCCCTCCTTCTCGCCTATCCCTTTCCCCTAAAGACCTGGCCACCTACTTTACTTATAAAATTTATACTGTCAGACGTGAGCTCCCTAAAGTCTCCCCTGCCCTCTTCAGTCCCGCCCCCTTCCGGCCCCCTATTTAACTTTCCCATCTGTCCCAGCATGGATTTCCTACCTCTTCTCAGAAGCCACCCCCTCTACCTGCGCATCCAACCACATTCCTTCATACCTTATCAAAGCTCGTGCCCCTCCCTTTTCCCCTAACAGCCACCTTCAACAGTTTGCTGTCTATTGGCTTCATCCCCACCGCTTTCAAGCATGCCCATGTCCCCTAATTGTAAAAAACCCTCCCTTGACCCCACGGCTCCCTCCAGTTATTTCCCCAACTCCCTCATACCATTTCTCTCCAAACTTCTTGAGTAGGTAATCTACACCCGCTGTCTCAAATTCCTCTCCTCCAGTTCTCTTCTTGACCACCCCCCCACCATCTGTCTTCCGCACCATTTACTACACAGGACTCGCCCTCTCAAAGTACAACAATGATCTCATTTCCAAATCCAACGGCCTCTACTCCAGCCTAATCCTTTTAGACATCTCATACATCTTCGACAGAGTGGGCTACCCCCTTCTCCTGGTAATGTTATCCAACCTTGACTTCCCAAAGTCTGTCCTCTCCTGGTTCTCCTCTTATCTCTCTGCTCTTTCATTCTCAATCTCCTCCTCTGCGTCCCAGCCCCTAACTGTGGGGGACCCTCAAGGGTCAGTTCTGGGTTCCCATCTATTTTCCATCCACACCTACTCCCTGGAGAACTCATTCACTCCAATGGCTTCAACTACCACCTCTATGTGGAGGATACCCCAATCTATAACTCCAGTCCTGATCTCTCTCCCTCTCTGCAGTCTCACATTTCATCTTGCCTTCAAGACACCTCTACTTGGATGTCCTCCCATCACCTCAGGTTTAACATGTCCAAAACTGAACTCCTTATCTTCCCACCCAAACCTTGTCCTCCCCCTGACTTTCCCATCCCAGTAGAGAGCACCACCATCCTTCCTATCTCAAGGATATACTTGGCATATCCTTGGCGTTGTCCTTGACTCCTCTCTCATTCAACCCACACGTTCAATCCATCACTAAATCCTGTTGGTCCCACTTTCACGACACTGCTAAAATCCACCCCTTCCTCTCCACCCAAACTGCTACCACGGTAATACAATCACTCATTCTATCCCGCCTGGATAAATGAATCAGAATCCTTGCTGACCTCCCTGCCTCGTGCTTCTCCCCACTCCAGTCCATATTTCACTCTGCTGCCTGGACCATTTTTCTACAAAACGTTCAGGACAGGTCACCTGCTCCTCAAAAAAATTTCAATGGTTACCCATCCACCTCCACATCAAACAAAAACTCTTCACCATTGATTTTAAAACACTTCATCACCTCACCTTGCCTCTCTCCCATTACAACCCAGAAAACACACTTGGCTCCTCTAATGCTAAACTTCTCACTAGGCCTTGATCTCACCTGTCACGCCCCTGACCCCTCACCCAAGTCCTGCCTCTGACCTGGAATGCCCTGCCTCCTCAAATCCAACAGACAATTACTCTCCCCCACTTCAAAGCCTTACTGAAGGCACAGCTCCTCCAGGAGGCCTTCCATGACCAAGTCCCCCCTTTCCTCTTCTCCCACTCCATTCGGCGTCACCCTGACGTTTTCCCTTTGTTCTTCCCAGCATGCAGCGTGGTTCACTTTAAAAGAACACGGGCTTTGGAGTCAGAGGTCATGGGTTCAAATCCCGGCTCTGCCTATTGTCAGCTGTGTGACTTTGGGCAAGTCACTTAACTTCTCTGAGCTTCAGTTGTCTTATCTGCGTTGCTCCCCGGGGTTTCGGGGGCAACTCTCGGGTTCTTACCCTCTCCGGGTATTCGGACGTCTCCGGACGCGGGCCGCGCGTTCACACCAGGAAGAGTCAGCCAGAGGTCCAAAGCTTGGTTGCCGTTTATTTGCTATCAGCGATTACATAGTTAATAAAGAGAGAGAGAACGAGAGAGAGAGAGAGAGAAGGAGGGAGAGAGAGCACCTATGTACCCCCCCTTGTCTTGTTCGTCTCTTATACCCCCCGTTGCCCGGGGGCAGGGTTTTCTCAGGCCATGTAGCACACTCACTCGCCACCCTCCAGCCACTAGCCTAGCAACAGCTCTGTCCATCACGAAGCGTTTTCTCTGGCTCGCCCCCAGCCACCCGTTGCCAACCATCGCTGGCTGCGGATATGGCCTTGAGGTTGCCTCCGAGCCTTGCAGGTGCAAGCTTGTTTTTCTTGCCCTGGTCCCTTTATGTCCTGTTGTTGAGTCTGTTTGGCTTTGAGCCGTTGGGTACGGTTTGTGTGCACATACTCCCTGTCTCAGCGCCTTCCCACGCTCCCCACGTGTCCCCCTCCCGTTATGGCGGGGACCGCTAATGGCGTCCGCGCAATGAGAGCATCTCGACCTTAAGCTCGCGGACCACCCGGGCAACAATGGAGCAAAAGAGACGAAGGAGGCACGGGAAGCACATGAGCAAAAGCAAAACCCCCCCGGTGGCGGCAAGGATCGAGACCAGCCAAGGGGCCAATCCCCCTGGCATCACGCGTTTGATCCAGTCCCAAAGTTCCTCCACCGCACCCTCCCCGCGGCCGAAGTCGTCCCAAGCCTTGGGGAAGCGCAGCGACTGGGCGTTGAGCTCGTCAATAAGGTGGCACAGTTCCTGTAACTCGCCGGTCACGTTGGCGGCCAGGAAAAGTCCCTCCAGGTGTTTCTTTACTCCGTCCCAGGAGGCAGGGAACGAAGAGTTGGTGGCGTTGCAGCGGAGCGGAAGCACGCAGACATACCGATACCTGTAGTCGAATTTCACCGCCTGCCGTAGGGACAGGAGGCGAACCTCGTCGCCGAGCGTCTCAATCACATGCTCAAGGCCGATCAGCTCCTGCTGCAGGGAAGCGTCCAGGTGACGCTGAACCCCCCACGCCAGTTGGGTGGAATGCATGAAGGCCGAGAGCTGAGACGCGAGGAAACCAGTCCGATCGTACAGATTCAGGATTTGCCATTCCTGGAAGGCCGAAAACGCGAGGTTCGCGATACCCAGTATGGCCTCAAATAATTCCCTGCGGGTGCGCAAGCCGCGCAAGCGGGTCGCTAGGGTGTGCCATCGATGGTCGGAGCCTGGGAAAACCAAGGGTCAGCGGACTTAACGGGTATAAGGGTGTAGCGGGACCGCCAGACCAGGCAAACGGCGTAATCAGCCGCACCCTCCGTGGTCATGGGTCGCGCCCGAGACATAAGGACGCAATGCGAGGAACCCGTGGTGGACAAGGAAAAGTCGCCATAAGCCGACCGGGAGGCAGTAAGGTTCCAGCTGGGGTCAGTACTTGGGCAGGCTATAAGCGCGTAAGGGGCAGGGATGCGGGCGTTCCCTTGAAAGACATAATCATGGTCGGCACAATTACCCTGCAAGTGCAGGGAAACGTTCAGACCCTCACAGAAAATAATACGATACACTGAGAAAGGGTAATCCTGGCACGTCGCCCCATCAGGGCAGGCGCACGAGCGGACCCTAACAGTCGCAGTGGGGGAGCGCAGGGAAGTAAAAGCTTTCCAGAGACCGGGGTAGTGCGTCCCCCACGGTAGCGCATAAAGCCCGGGCGCGGCCGCCTCCGTATACGTGTGGTCCCCAATGTGGTTATCCCAGGAGAGTAGGAGGGTACCGTTATCGTTATGGGGAATACAGAGGAATATGCCCGTGGAACAGTAAGTTAGAGGCATCCAAACCCCACCCCGACCCTCGGCGCACATTCTCCCGGGACCGGGGAGCGAGCTCGCATTTCGGATATGGCCGAAGTACCCCCCGCTTCCCTCGCTGGATTTTTTGCCGCTGGGGGTGCACTGAAGTGTACCGTGGATCCCCAGCAGGGTAAGGTTTCGGTGTGTGGGGTGCCCCTGACCTTGGGGTATATTGACTTCCAGCGTATAAGTGAAATTTAGCAACCGCAAGCAAGATCGGGTTACCTCGGGCTGGTTCGAGAAAGCCCCATTGCCGGTGTACCAGCATATGGGGGGACCAGTGCTGCGCAAGATAGCGCCCCGAATACGGATCTCACGCTGGTCTGTGTCTGGGGACGGACCCCGGTGCTGGCCCGTGAGCTTGGTCACGTTCCCTTGGAATGAGAGTTGGGGGGAGTCCTCCTTCCAGGAGACCATGCGTAACAAAGGCGCATTGGCGAGGAGGGCCCACCTCCAAACCCCGCTCTGCTCCTCAACATCCTTCAGGTGGCTATTTACCAGAGCAGTCCAGTTAATCCGCGTCCCGGCCTCCCCCCCCCCACACCGCGCCCCCGGGAAGAAGAAGAGGAAGGGGAAGGAGGGGGAGGAGGAGGAAAATCAGGGCGCTGGGACTTCCCCTGCGGCTGGGCATCGTCTTCCTCGACGAGGCGGAGGTGTCGCGAGGAGATCCAAACGGGGCCGTCACCTGTGGAGATACAAGCATATCCTCGACCCCGAATTAATACCGGATCAGGACCGCGCCAATCGCCCTCCACAGTACGCCACATCGCTCGCCCCGTAGTGCTTGCGTGCGGGTGGTGGCGCCGGGGTTTCACGGTCGTGGACCTGTAGCAGAGTTGCCGCATGGCGGGGGAGAGTCCCGTCTCCCGATCAGCAGATAGAAAGTTATGGGTGTACGTTGCCTTGTCTAGGGCGCACTGCGTGACCCGCTTCCCCACCCCCTGCTTTTGCAGGAGAGTTTTCAGCGTCCTGTTTGCCCTTTCCACTATGCCTTGGCCGTTGGGGTTGTAAGGTATCCCGGTAATATGGGAGATGCCAAAGGAGGAGAAAAAGAGGGATATGGCTTTGGAGACATAACAGGGGCCATTATCGGTCTTTATCTCCTGGGGTGTGCCTATAGTGGCGAAGCAATGGTACAAATGGTTTTGCACATGTTTTGCGGCTTCTCCGGCTTGGCGTGTCGCCAGCATGAATCCGGAGAAGGTGTCAATGGTCATATGAATCGTGGAGGTCCCCCAATGGGTGACATCCATTTGCCACAGCTCGTTCGGCCTGAGCCCCCGGGGGTTCACACCCGTCGACCCTGCCGGCCGTGGGGTGAATGGAAGACAGCGAGTACAGCGCCGGACAATAGACCGGGCTTCCTCTCTAGTGACCCCATACAGCCGGCGGAGCGAGGTAGCCGGGAGATGGAACTCCCTATGCGCCGCAGCCGCGGCATCCAGCCCCATTAGTGACGGCCCTGTGGGGTGTAGGCTGGCATCCACAGTGCGGTTGCCTTCAAAGATCGGCCCTTGTCCGTCCGTGTGGGAACGGACGTGCATGAGGTATACCTTACATTCCCTAGCCGCTACGGCAGCCTGAAGCTGAGAGATCATGTTCCCAATCTCCGAGTGCCGGTCGAAAAGTATGGAGGTTTCGATTCGCCGGGCAAGATTAATGGCATACAGGCTATCCGAGATAATGTTGATCTCCTGGGGGTAGTTAGTCATCGCCCATATGATAGCGAAAAGTTCATTTCGCTGAGTCGAGCCGTATGGCATGTCGAGCACTGACAAGGCACCGGTGGTCTGATTGAAAACTGCCGCCCGGTGTTCCTTGGTGGCGTCCGTAAAGACATTGTCTCCTCCAACCGGAGTATCGGAGATCACCCGAGGGGTCAGAATGTCCGATCCCTCGTATAAGTGGCTAAGAGTCAACGGGGAGCGTTCCGTAAAGGTGGCCTGCTGTAGGAGCATGGCCCACAGGAAGCTGTCCCTGGCTATCGCCTCAAGGTCTCCCATGGCTATCCCGACATGGACTATAGGGTAAGTGGCTGAAAGCGCCACTACCCTCTGTATGGCGTTCTGGCAAAAGCGACCGAGAAGCTCAGTCTCCTTTGGGAGAACATGGGAGGGGTTTCAAGGATAACACCATTCGAGAATCTCGGTTCCTTGCTGTACAGCCGCGAAAAGGCTACCCTCCCGAAATATCGTGACCTCCATGGGGAGGTGGGGTTCAGCTCGACAAGTATGGCTACCCGCCAACCGCTGTGTGATTTCTCGGAGTGCGCTTTTCGCGGACTCCGTCCATTCGCGGTGCGATTTAAGATTGGGGTCTCCTTTTAGGAGATCGTACAGGGGTTGCATGAGGGCGGAGGGGATGGGCGTTCTCGCGCGCATCCATTGAATCCTCCCTACTAAACCCTGCATATCGTTTAACGTGACGTATTTTCGGGGGTCAATTTGGGGTGGTCTTTGAGTCACCCGGGTCTCGGTGACGTCAAACCCAAGGTACGTGTACGGGGCTGATTCTTGTACCTTCTCTGGTGCTACGAATAAACCCTGGGCTGCGAGGGCTGCCACCACCCGCCGGGTGAGCGTCTGCACCTGTCCCTTGGTCCGGCATACCCAGAAGGATGTCGTCCATATAATGGACCATCGTCGCCCCCGGGAATTCCTCGCGGAAAGGGGCGAGTATCTGCCCCACGAACCACTGGCATATGGTGGGACTACAAGACATGCTCTGTGGCAGCACCTTCCACTGGTACCGGAGTGCTGGCTCCGCGAAATTCGGGCTCGGGACAGTAAAAGCAAACTTCACCCTGTCGTCAGGGTGTAACGGGATGCTGTAAAAGCAGTCCTTAATGTCTATGACCCGGATCTGGTGATTTGTTGGAATCATGTTAGGGGAGGGCAACCCGGGTTGTAGGGGTCCCATTGGCACAATGAGTGCATTGATTTTTCTTAAATCCATGAGGAAGAGCCACTTCCCCGCGGCTTTCTTTTTTATAACGAATACGGGGGCGTTCCAGGGGCTGAACGATTCCTCCAGGTGCCCCTGTGCAAATTGGTGCACAACTAGTTCCCTCAACGCCTGTAGCTTGTCCTTGGTCAGGGGCCACTTGTCCACCCATACCGGTGGGTGTGGAAGCCATACCAGTGGAGGTGTTGACAAGCCCCGGAACCCAGTGGCCCCACCTAAAAAGGATCAGCTTCATCTATAAGGTGGGCTCCCAGCCCCTGCAGGACATCTCTACCCCACAGATTCATACGGAGCCCTTGAACACACAGTGGGACGAACGCACCTTGCCTTCCCCGGCAAGACCAAATCAACGAACGGCCCGCCTCTTTTGCAGCTTGCAGTCCCCCCACGCCTTACACCCCCATCGAGTGGTTTGCTAGGGGCCACTCCGCTGCCCAGCAGCAATCCTGAATAACGGAGCGATCGGCCCCGGTGTCCAGGAGCCCTTTAAGGGGATTTCCCTCAACTAAGAGGGTCCGCCAGGGTTTATCAAGGGTTATTTCTTGTATTATTCCAATGGCTGGGGGCGGGGGATCAGGGGGCGGGGTCAAGGGGCGTAGCGCGAGCAATGACCGTTCCCGATCCCAGGTATATACCATACGGATGATGATTGGTGAGGGGGATCTTCCCGGGCCCTTCCCCCCGTTCGGACGAATGAACGACACCCGCCGCTCTTGTTTGAAGCCCCACCACTAGGGCCCTCCAGGGGAGGGGCTGTATTGGGACGTTTACAGTGTCCCCTTGTCGGATTCCCACTGGGGCCAGGCATCGGACTTCAGTCCAAGTGGCTCTCGGGACCGAAGCCTCTGGTACTCCTCTATGAGAGAAACCCTTTTCGGGCTCTCTCCCGCGGCTGACACGAGGAACGCGTGATTCAGGGCCCTCGCGGGGCCCCTCCACCCGTTTCCCGACGCCGTTCGGGGTCTCCGCCTCGAGCGGCATTGTTTCGCATAATGCCCGTGCTTCCCGCATTCAAAGCAGGTCACACCCTTTCTCGGCTGTGCTGGGGGGCCACTTTTGTCCTGAGCTCGGCATTGAGCCATCAGGTGTCCCATCCGTCCGCACCGAAAGCACTGTCGCCCCCTTTCCCCGACTCCTGATAATCCTTTCATTATTGCCCCCGCAAGCATCTGCGCCTTGTACTCTTCTCCTCCAACCCCTTCGCATCTTTACAGGATGTCTCCTAATGTGGCCTCTCTGGGCAGCCCTGCCAATGCTTTCCTGCAGGCACTATTCGCGTTCTCTCGGATCATCTGCTTCAATACAACTTCGGCGCCGTCCCGATCCCCTATAATACGGGTGACCGCGGACTGCATGCGTGAAATGAAATCTTGAATCGCCTCGTCCGGGCGCTGTCTGATCTGCGTTAAGGGGGAGCGATGGTCCCCTTTCTCGGGAACCTTTTGCCAGGCAGTTAGAGCAACCCTGGCAATCACCATATACACCTCGGGATGGTAGTTGACCTGCATCTCAGCAGTCTCGAATCGTCCCGTCCCGGTCATAGCTGCAAAAGCCTCGGCGGGGTTCGGGAAACCCCGTCTACATATTAGTTTTTTCGCAGCGGTGGTAAACTCAGACATCCATATAAGGCCCTGTCCGGGATCCAAACACCCGCGGGCAAGGGATTTCCAATCGTTCGGGATCAAAACGCTTTCCAGGGACATAGTGTCCAGGAGCTGGCTCACATAAGGGGAGCTGGGACCGTAGGCGGCACACGCCGCCTTCAACTCTTTGAGTTTCACCCAAGGTATCGGGGCGAAACCTCGTCCCCCGTCTGGTCTTTCTATCACGGGGAATACCTCCCATCCCGTGACGTCCTCTCCCCTCGCCGCCGCCTTTTCCAGAGCCAGCTGTAGGGCTGAAACCGCTCTCATCCCCTCCCCACTTTTAACGATCGGTTTCGTGCTTCCCACATCCATCTGCCTGAACTGTTCCGGCGTATCCCCTACCTCATTCTCAACCTCCGTCTGTGTAGCCTGACCTCCTCTTTCCCGCTCGGCGTTGGGCATTTCACTCTGAGTGTAAGGCCCGAGATCAGGATAGATGCGGTGGTAACTCGGGGCCCATGGGGGGGGGGGGTGTCTCTGCCTCGGCCTGACCAGTCCCCTCAGGTTGTCGGCTGTTCTCCCCTTCCTGCCCCGCTTCCTCCTTGTCAGTCTGGCAGGTCGCGTCAAACTTACGAACGAGTCTCTCTGGCCCTTGAAAGGCCGCACGGAGGATACCGTGTATAAGAAAGTCCACGTCCTTTAGCTCCCCCGGGTGGGAGTCTTCATAGGCCGTCATTTGTTCCCCAGTAACGTCCCATCGCTCCTCCGCGATCCCGGAATCAAGTATCCACGGGGAGGTCATAGTTACCTTCCCTATAAATTCCCTTATTGTTTTCAGCTCAATCTTTACCCCTTTACTTTTCAATATCTTGTAACAGTGCCGGGCGTACAATTCCTTATCTTCTGGCTTATATATGGGCAGCGATCGTACCGTCCCCATCTTCCCGCCTGACCTTTAGCTACCTGGCCTACAGGGCACTCTCCCTGGTCTTCCCCAATGGGGGTACCCGAGCCCCACGTTGGGCGCCAGTCGTTGGTCCCCGGGGTTTCGGGGGCAACTCTCGGGTTCTTACCCTCTCCGGGTCTTCGGACGTCTCCAGACGCGAGCCGCGCGTTCACACCAGGCAGAGTCAGCCAGAGGTCCAAAGCTTGGTTGCCGTTTATTTGCTATCAGCGATTACATAGTTAATAAAGAGAGAGAGAACGAGAGAGAGAGAGAGAGAAGGAGGGAGAGAGAGCACCTATGTACCCCCCCTTGTCTTGTTCGTCTCTTATACCCCCCGTTGCCCGGGGGCAGGGTTTTCTCAGGCCATGTAGCACACTCACTCGCCACCCTCCAGCCACTAGCCTAGCAACAGCTCTGTCCATCACGAAGCGTTTTCTCTGGCTCGCCCCCAGCCACCCGTTGCCAACCATCGCTGGCTGCGGATATGGCCTTGAGGTTGCCTCCGAGCCTTGCAGGTGCAAGCTTGTTTTTCTTGCCCTGGTCCCTTTATGTCCTGTTGTTGAGTCTGTTTGGCTTTGAGCCGTTGGGTACGGTTTGTGTGCACATACTCCCTGTCTCAGCGCCTTCCCACGCTCCCCACAATCTGGAAAATGGGGACTAAGACTGTTAGCCCCCTGTGGGACAACGTGATCACCTTTTAAACTCCCCAGCGCTTAGAACAGTGCTTTGCACATATTAAACACTTGATAAATGCCTTTATCATTATCATTATTATTATTATTGTTCTACGGCACATATCTGAAATTCATTTGTCTGTATTAATGTTTGTCTCCCCCAGTTCTAGACTATAAACTCTTTGTGGGTAGGGAATGTGTCTGTTTATAGTTGAGTTGTGCTCTCCCAAACACATTGTACAGTGCTCTGAGCACATTAAGCACTCAATAAATATGATTGAATCAATGAATATTCGTTAAGCACTTACTATGAGCCAAGCACTGAATTACTAGCTATCGTCCTCTCTTCAAAGCCCTACTGAGAGTTCACCTCCTCCAGGAAGCCTTACCAGGCTGAGTCCCCTCCTTCCTCTCCCCCTCCTTCCCCTCCCCATTCCCCGTTACCTCCTTCCCCTCCCCACAGCACCTGTATATATGTTCGTACATATTTATTACTCTATTTATTTTACTTGTACATATTTACTATTCTATTTATTTTATTCTGTTAGTATGTTTTGTTTTGTTGTCTGTCTCCCCTTTCTAGACTGTGAGCCTGCTATTGGGTAGGGACCATCTCTATGTGTTGCCAACTTGTACTTCCCAAGCGCTTAGTACAGTGCTCTGCACACAGTAAGCACTCAATAAATACGATTGAATGAATGAATGCGCTGGGGTAAATACAAGAAAAGCAGCTCCCACATGGGGCTCACAGTCTAAATAGAAAGGAGAACAAATATTGAGCACCCATTTGCTGATGAGCGAACTGAGGCCCAGAGAAGTTAAGTGACTTGCCTAAGGCCACATAGCAGGCATGTGGTGGAAACAGAATTCGATCCCAGGTCTCTGACTCCCAGGGCAGTGCTCTTTCCACTAGACCAAGCTGGGTCTTTCATAGATAACTCAGTTCTCCCCTCTACTTTTCAGAAAGGACCAGTTTGCTTTCCTGCCATTGGTGAGAGAACCCCTCATGTTCTTACCTCCAGTTCCATTTTGGCATAAGTGGGTTACAGGTTTAGCTAGCCTGGGAATCCCTCCCCCTCATATGCACCAGACCACCACTTTCTGTACCTCCAAAGCCTTAATAAAAGTGCATCTCATCCAAAAGGTCTCCCCCTAAAAAACTCCCTTTTCCCCGGCTCTCTCTCATCTGCCTCACCTATGCACTTGGATCTGAGATGTTTGGGTATTTAATATCTGCCCCACTCCCAACCCCACAACACATCTGTGCATATCTTTAAATTACATATTATAAATTATTTGTTTACATTAATTTCTGTCTCCCCATCTAAATTGTAAGCTCGTGGTGGACAGGGCTACATATCCACCAACTCTGTTGTGCTGTACTCTCCCAAGAGCTTAGTACAGTGTTCTGCACACAGTAAGTGCTCAATAAATGCCGTTGATGATGAGGTAGACAGGGGGTGTAGGTGCTCTGGATGTGAAGGAAATGGAGGTGATAGAGTAATAAAAATAATAATTCCTTCATTCATTCAATCATATTTATTGAGAGCTTACTGTGAGCAGAGCACTGTACTAAGTGCTTTGAAAGTACAGTTCAACAGCAAATAGAGACAATCCCTGCTTACAACGGCTCACAGTCTAGAATGGGGGAGAGAGCAATTATAATAGTGGACCAACTACTGTACTAAGCGCTGGGGTAGATACAAGATGATCAGGTCCCAAATGGGACTCACAGTCTAAGTAGGAGGGAGAACAGGGATTGAATCCCCCTATGGCAGATGAAGTAACTGAGACATAGAGAGGTTAAGCAATTTGTCCAGGGTCTTACAGCAGGTATGTGGAGGAGTCAGGTTTAGAACTCAGGTCCTCTGAATACCAGGCTCTGGTTCTATCCACTTGGTCATACTGCTCCTCAAGCATCATCAGTAACGAGGATGTACAGGACACTCTTCTGGGCTCTGAGTAGTCACAGACATGGTAATAACCTTCCTTCCTTCCAGGCCCTGCAATCTAATTCAGTGGGTCCCGAACTTTAGAGCTGGAGTTCATGGGAGCATCTTCTTCAAAGGTTGGAGTCAACAAACTTCCTCACCTCTCAGCCATTATTTATCCCGGTTTAACTAAACCTGTCCCAGATTCCTGGAGGCTAACTGAGGAAATTATAGAAAACAAAAGACAAACACCCCCCCCCACTTCTCTCTTTCTACAGCCCAGCCCGCACACTCTGATCCTCTGCCACTAACCTCCTCGCTGTGTCTCGTTCTTGCCTGTCCCGCCGTCAACCCCTGGTATACATTCTATCTCTGGCCTGGAATGCGCTCCTTCCTCAAATCTGCCAAACTAGCACACCTCCCCCTTCAAAGCCCTACTGAAAGCTCACCTCCTCCAGGAGGCCTTCCCAGATGGGTTCGCCCTATTCTTCTGCTCCTCCTCCCTTCCCCATTGCCCAAACTCCCTCGCTCTTCTCTACCGCCCTCCCCGCCCCAAAGCACTTGTGTACATATGTGCCTATTTATCATTGTATTTATTTTATTGATGATGTGCATAAATCTATAATTCTATTCACTTATATTGATGCTATTGATGTTTGTTAACTTGGGTTTTTTTTTTGTTTTGTTGTCTGTCGCCCCTCTTCTAAATTGTGAGCCCATTGCTGGGTAGGGACCGTTTCTATATGTTGCCAACTTGTACTTCCCAAGCGCTTAGTACAGTGCTCTGCACACAGTAAGCGCCCAATGAATACGATTGGATGAATGAATGAATGAATGAATGAATGAATGTGAGGCCGTTGTTTGTTAGGGAATTGTTTGTTGCTGAATTGTACTTTCCAAGCACTTAGTACAGTACTCTGCACACAGTAAGTGCTCAATATATATGACTGAATGAATGAATGCCAGGTATATCTGCTGGACCCTCCCACCCAAACTGGTCTTGATCATTTCATGTTTGAGTTGGTAAAGCATCTTTACATTGTGTCTTGTTTGGCTTCAACAAAGTTCTAGGACTTGTAGATGGGACTCCTAGAGGGAAGGTAGACCCTCATGTGTTAGGTTTCCACGAAGATGATATGTTCAGAAGAACCAAGCACATAGAGTTACTGAAAGTGGGATGAGGCATGAGTAGCCATAATATAAGTATTAGTAGTAATAGTAGTACTAGTAGAGGTGGTGGTAATAGTAGTAGTAGAAAGAGGAGGAGGAGGAGAAGGTGAGGAGAAGAGGGAGGAGGAGAAGTATTTTGGTGTAGTGGATAGAGCACTGGCCTGGGAGTCAGAAGGTCAAGGGTTCTAACCCCTGCTCCACCACCTGTCTGCTGTATGATCTTGGGCAAGTAACTTCACTTCTCTGTGCCTCAGTTACCTCATCTGTAAAATGAGGGTTGAGACTGTGAATCCCACATGGAACTGGGACTGGGACTGTGTACAATCCAATTTGCTTGTAACCACCCCAGGGCTTAGTACAGTGCCTGGTACATAGTAAGCGCTTAACAAATTCCACAATTATTAGTGGGAGAAGTAGCAGTAGCAGCAGAGGTCATAGTAATAGAATTAGTGGTAGAAGTAGCAGTAGTAGAAGCAGTAGTAATTGCAGCAGTAGTAGTCATAGTAGCAGCAGTAGTAATAGTAGCTGTAATAGTAGTAATAATGGTAGCAGTAATAATAATAATAATAATATTGGTATTTGTTAAGCACTTACTATGTGCCAAGCACTGTTCTAAGTGCCGGGGTAGATGCAAGGTAATCAGGTTTTCCCACGTGGGGCTCACAGTTTTCACTTCTCTGGGCCTCAGTTACCTGGTCTTTAAAAAGGGGATTAAGACTGTGATCCCCATGTAGGACAACCTGATTACCTTGTATTTCCCCCAGCATTTAGAACAGTGTTTGGCACATAGTAAGCACTTAACAAATACCAAAATTATTATTATTATTATTAATCCCCATTTTACAGATGAGGTAACTGAGGCCCAGAGAAGTGAAGTGACTTGTCCAAAGTTACATAGCTGACAAGTGACAGAGTCAGGATTATAACCCATGACCTCTGACTCCCAAGCCCATGTTCTTTCCACTAAGCCAATCTGCTTCTCTACAACTCTTTCTAGTAATAGTAGGAGTGGTATTAGTAATAATAGCAGTAGTAATAGTAGTAGCCTTGGTAGCAGCAGTAGAAAAGTAGTAATAGTTGTAGTACTAGTAACAATAGTAGTAATAGTAGCAGCAATAGTAATAGTGGCAGTAGTCAAGATAGTCATAGTAATCAATCAGTGGTATTTATTGAGCACTTCCTCTGTGCAGCCCACTGTACTAAGAGCTTGGAAAAGGACAATGCAACAGTAGTAGTACTAATGGTGGTGATAGAAGTAATAGCAGTAGTAGTAATGGTAGTAGTAATGGTGATAATAATAATTGTGGTATTTGTTAAGAGCTTACTATGTGCCAAGCACTGTATGAAAATACAAGATGATCAGGTTTCACATAGGGCCCTCAATCTAAGTAGGAAGGAAAACAAGTACTGAATCCCCATTTGACAGATGAGGTAACTGAGGCACAGAGAAGTGAAGTGACTTGCCGAAATTCACAGGGCAGGCAAGTAGCAGAACAGGATTGGAGTGCAGTTCCTCTGATTCACAGGCCAGTGCTCTTTATGCTGGGCCACGCTGCTTCCTGATGATTCATCACTCTCCTTAGTCTCCCAGCCCACCCGCCCCACCTCACCCCTGAGCTGAGCTGTAGGTTCATTGAGGGCAGGAATCAGGTCTGCCAAATCTGTCGTCTTGTACTTTCCCAAACACTTAATACAATGCTCTGCACATAGTAAGTGATCAATAAATACCATTGATTGATTACTATGACTATCATAGTAAGTGCTTAATAAATACCATAATAATGATAATAATAATAATAATAATCTTGTTTTGAAAGGCAGGAAGAGAGAGATGAACAGAGGAAGAAGGAAAAAGAGAAAGGGAGAATTGGGGAGGTGAGAAAGAGCAATGCAGAGACAAACAGAGTGACAGGAGTCAGGAGAGAGGTGAGTGGGAGAGGAAGATGAGAAAGTGGAGAGAGAAAGTGTCTGTATTGCCATTGCAGGGCCCACTGGGGCTATCTGAGTGTCTATTTTATATTCTTTGGGACTCCCAGTAGACTATCTCTAAAGACATCTTGGTAATCAATCAATCAATCAATCAATCATATTTATTGAGCGCTTACTATGTGCAGAGCACTGTACTAAGCACTTGGGAAGTACAAATTGGCAACATATGGAGACAGTCCCTACCCAACAGTGGGCTCACAGTCTAAAAGGGGGAGACAAAACCAAACATACTAACAAAATAAAATAAATAGAATAGATATGTACAAATAAAATAAATAAATAAATAGAGTAATAAATATCTACAAACATATATACATATATACAGGTGCTGTGGGGAAGGGAAGGAGGTAAGATGGGGGGATGGAGAGGGGGACGAGGGGGAGAGGAAAGAAGGGGCTCAGTCTGGGAAGGCCTCCTGGAGGAGGTGAGCTCTCAGTAGGGCCTTGAAAGGAGGAAGAGAGCTAGCTTGGCGGATGGGCAGAGGGAGGGCATTCCAGGCCCGGGGGATGACGTGGGCCGAGGGTCGATGGCGGGACAGGCGAGAACGAGGAACGGTGAGGAGATTAGCGGCGGAGGAGCGGAGGGTGCGGGCTGGGCTGTAGAAGGAGCGAAGGGAGGTGAGGTAGGAGGGGGCGAGGTGATGGACAGCCTTGAAGCCCAGGGTGAGGAGTTTCTGCCTGATGCGCAGATTGATTGGTAGCCACTGGAGATTTTTGAGGAGGGGAGTAATATGCCCAAAGCGTTTCTGGACAAAGATAATCCGGGCAGCAGCATGAAGTATGGATTGAAGTGGAGAGAGACACGAGGATGGGAGATCAGAGAGAAGGCTGATGCAGTAGTCCAGACGGGACAGGATGAGAGCTTGAATGAGCAGGGTAGCGGTATGGATGGAGAGGAAAGGGCGGATCTTGGCAATGTTGTGGAGCTGAGACCGGCAGGTTTTGGTGACGGCTTGGATGTGAGGGGTGAATGAGAGAGCGGAGTCGAGGATGACACCAAGGTTGCTGGCTTGTGAGACGGGAAGGATGGTAGTGCCGTCAACAGAGATGGGAAAGTGAGGGAGAGGGCAAGGTTTGGGAGGGAAGACAAGGAGTTCGGTCTTCGACATGTTGAGCTTTAGGTGGCGGGCAGACATCCAGATGGAGATGTCCTGAAGGCAGGAGGAGATGCGAGCCTGGAGAGAGGGGGAGAGAGCAGGGGCAGAGATGTAGATCTGGGTGTCATCAGCGTAGAGATGATAGTTGAAGCCGTGGGAGCTAATGAGGTCACCAAGGGAGTGCGTGTAGATTGAGAACAGAAGGGGACCAAGTACTGAACCTTGGGGAACCCCCACAGTAAGAGGATGGGAGGGGGAGGAGGAGCCTGCAAAAGAGACTGAGAATGAACGACCGGAGAGATAAGAGGAGAACCAGGAGAGGACGGAGTCTGTGAAGCCAAGGTCAGATAGCGTGTTGAGGAGAAGGGGGTGGTCCACAGTGTCGAAGGCAGCTGAGAGGTCGAGGAGGATTAGGACAGAGTATGAGCCGTTGGATTTGGCAAGCAGCAGGTCATTGGTGACCTTTGAGAGGGCAGTTTCAGTGGAGTGTAGGGGACGGAAGCCAGACTGGAGGGGGTCGAGGAGAGAGTTGTTGTTGAGGAATTCTAGGCAGCGCGTGTAGACAACTCGTTCAAGGTAATAAAATATAATGATTCACCCTTTCAATTCTGTGTCCTTTACACCCTTGAAGAGCTAGCAAATCGAAATTCGGGGGTCTCAGATATTTCACCTTCTCCTAGGGAATGAGCAGGAAGCTGATCTGCCCATCATGGTCTCCACAGAATAATCAAACTAAGTCTCCCTGGGTGGGCCCCTCACTGCCCCCATTTTAGAAATGGAGAAATGGAGGCGAAGAGAGGGCCCGTGATGTGGTCTGAACTCTGCTACAGATGATCTTCTAAGGTGTTCATCTGGGAACCAGAAGGAGGGGAATAGCAGCTTAAAGGCTGTAGGAGTTGGTAGGGGTGGGGGGGGTCGCTTGATGGAAGTCCTCAACTCGCATCCAATCAATGGCATTTATTGAGTGCTTACAATATGCAGAACACTATTATAAGCACTAAGGTTTTATCAGGTTGGATACCATCCCTCTCCCACATTGGGATTTCGGTCTAAGTTGGAGATTGATCGATTGATTGATTGATTTATTGCATGAATTCAAGGAACCATAAGCAAGCAGAAACTCTTGACCACTGGTTTTAATGCATTCAGTTTAGCTCTTTCCTCTCCCCTTGAGCTCTCTCCTCTCCCACAGTATCCCAGCTCACACACTTCATTCCTCTCATGCAACCCTGCCTCCTTATCTTTCTCACCATCAATCTCTTGCCTTCCCCCTCCCTGGAACACCCTCCACCTTCACATCCAGCAGACCACCACTCTCCGCATCTTCAAGATCTTTCTAGAATCACATCTCATTCAAGAGATCTTCCCAGATTATTCTTTCATCCCCTCACCGTATTTCCTCCCCAATGACCATGTTTACTCTCACACAGCACATTGCACTTATAGACACATCTTTATCTACTCTGGCTTCCTCTTAGCTGTAATTATTTTAATGTCTATCTCCCACATTAGACTGTAAGCTCCTTGAAGGAAGGGATAAATGTCTTCTAACTCTATTGTACTCTCATAAGCATTTAGGACAATGATCTGTACAGAGTATGTGTCTGATAAATATCATCCATTGACTGATTGCTATGGCTATGTCAGTTCCAAGAAATTATGTGAGGTACCCTCTCCAAATTCACCTCACAAGGGATGGCAATGGGCACAGAGAAGGAGGAAGCCAGAGGGAGAGAGAGAGTGAGAGAGAGAGAGACTGTAAGCTCCTTGTGGACAGAGATTGCATCTACCAACTCTATTCCACTGAAATTAATTATGGTGTTTGTTAAACACTTATTATAAACCAAGCACTGGACTAAGCTCTGGAATAGATACAAATTAATCAGGTTGGACCCAGTCCCCATGCTAAATAATACTTTCCTAAAACCTTAATACAGTGCTTTTCACACAGTAGATGCTCAAGAACTGTGCTTGACACAAAGTAAGTGCATAACAAATACCATTATTATTATTCAGGGCTGACCGGTGGTGGATTATTTATTTATATTAATCATATAAAATTAATGCCTTTACATTAATGTCTTTATTTTAATTTACATTAATACTTATATTAGAGAGGGAGCGTAGCTTAGTGGCAAGAGCACGGGCTTGGGAGTCAGAGCACTTGGGTTCTAATCCCATATGTGCCACTTAGCTGTGTGACTTTGGGCAAGTCAATTAATAATAACAATGATAATAATGATGGTATTTGTTAAGCACTTACTATGTGCCAAGCACTGTTCTATGCACCTGGGCCTCAGTTACCTCATCTGTAAAATGGGGATTAAGACTGTGAGCCCCGCTTGGGACAACCTGATTACCTGGTATCTACCCCAGCACTTAGAACAGTCCTCGGTACGTAGTAAGCAATTAAGAAATACCATTATTATTAATATTATTATTATTATTATCATTATCATTATTATTTCTCCCCCTTTAGACTGTAAGCTCGTTGTCAGCAGGGAATGTGTCACATTGGACTCTCTTAATTGCTTTGTACAATGCTCTGCACACAGTAAGCACTCAATAAATACTACTGACTTGCTGACTGATAGAGAGTAGGTGAGTTATGCTCATTAAATACGAGTGATTGCTGAGTTATTTGACTGATTAACGTGGATTGGAAGTGAGGCCCGTGGAAGGGAATGTTTGGAAGTGGTCCACCTCTCTGAGAATGCTCTAGGACGTTAGCCAGACCCAGACTCTGCCCAGAGCAGGGGATCACAGAGAAAGGACTGGGTTTATAGAAACCAAGATGGCCTCTTTACTCAGAACGAGGGGTGGCCGCTGGACTTTGGCGGGAGCTGGAGAGATGGCATGAGAGGCCGAAGGTGGGGAGGTGGGAGGGTGAGAGATCCTCTGGAAGCTGGGGAATGGATGAATGTCAGAGTAGGAGAGGGAGGGGATATAGAGGGAGAGAGCATCAATAAATCATATTTATTGAGTGTTCACTGCGTGCAGAGCACTGCACTGAGCAGTTGGGAGGGTCCAAAACAACAATTGCACAGATACATTCCCTGCCTACAACAAGCTTCCATAATAATAATAATAATAATAATAATAATAATAATAATAATAATGGTATTTGTTAAGTGCTCACCATGTGTACTAAGCACTGGAATATTATTAAAAGCACAAGATCATTAGGTACCACATGGGGCTCACAGTCTTAAAAAAATAATGGCATTTGTTAAGCGCTTACTATGTGCAAAGCACTGTTCTAAGCTCTGGGGAGGATACAAGGTGATCAGGTTGTCCCACGTGGGGCTCGAAGTCTTCATTCCCATTTTACAGATGAGGCAGCCGAGGCATAGAGAAGTTAAGTGACTTGCCCAAAGTCACACAGCTGACAAGTGGCAGAGCTAGGATTTGAACCCATGACCTCTAACTCCCAAGCCCATGTTCTTTCCACTGAGCCACGCTGCTTCTCTGAGTCTAAGTAAATGGGAGAACAGAGATAGAATTCCCATTTTTCAGATGAAGGAACTGCTCTGTACGAGCAGTGAAGTGACTTGCCCAAGATCACAGAGCAGATAAATGGCAAAGACAGGATTAGAACCCAGGTTCTCTGACCCCGAAACCAGTGTTTTTGTCCATCAGTACTCTCTCCTTCAGCTTTCTGGGACCTGGAATAGGAGTATATGAGACGATATTTCCCTTATTATGCTACTATTCTACAATTACTACTCTACAGTCCTCTCCAATACTCTACTATTTGCCCTATCTCTAATCTACATTAATGCCCGCCTCCCCTTGAAGACTGTTAACTCCATTTGAGCAGGGCACATATCTACCAACTTTCCAACTTACCAACTACCAACTATTGTACTTTCCCAAGCATTTAGCTCAGTGCGAGGCACACAATAAGCAGAAGCAGTATAGATTAGTGGACAAATCCTGGCTCTAGGGGTTAAAAGGATCTGGGTTCTAATCCCAGTTCTGCCACTTACAGGCTGTGTGAACTGAGGGGAGTCATTTCACTTCTCTGGGCCTCGGTTCCCTCATCTGCAAAACGGGGATTAAGACTGTGAGCCCCACGTGGGACATGACCTGGGTCCAACAGGATTGGCCTGTCTCCACCACAGTGCTTAGTACAGTGCCCGGCACATAGTGGGTGCTTAACAAATACCATAAAAAACAGAAATAAGACCTCAGGAAATTCAGTCTATTGGTTTGGAAGGCTGAAAAGCTGGTGAGGGAGAGGGAGAGAGTCTAGTGAAAAAGGAGAGACGGAGATGTCCACAGAGGACAGGGAGGATAAGGCAATTGTCTACTGTCTACTGTGTAACCTCTGCAAGTCACTTAACTTCTCTGTGTCTCAGTTGCCTCATCTATAAAATAAAGATTGAGACTGTGATCCCCATGTGTCCAACCTGATTTGCATGGATCCACCCCAGGGCTTGGTACAGTGCCTGGCACATAATAAGCGCTTAACAAATACCATTATTATTGTTATCATTATTATTATGGGCATAGGGGTAGCAAATGACAGAGGGCTCATTGTCTAGGACAGTTGTGGAAAGGGCAGGGTGTGGTCAGTGGAGCTAGAAAGGGAATGTTAGAGGTGTTGGACCAAGAATGGTGAGGCCTGGTTTACACCTCTAAGATGGCCGCCTTCACCCACCAGCATAGCCTGGGGAAAACCTAATGGGGTAGGGAGTCCAGAACCTGGATTCTAGCTCTGGCTCAGCCAGTAGCCTGCTAAAGAACTCACTTAACGTTTCCGGTCCTCAAAGACCTCAAAACTTAAAATGCGAATGGTGAAATCGTGAATGGGAATGGTGAAATCTCCAGTGGCTACCAATCAATCTGCGCATCAGGCAGAAACTCCTCACCTTCGGCTTCAAGGTTCTCCATTACCTCGCCCCCTCCTACCTCACCGCCCTTCTCTCCTTCTACAGCCCAGCCCACACGCTCCGCTCCTCTGCCGCTAATCTCCTCACCGTGCCTCGTTCTCACCTGTCCCGCCGTTGACCCCCGGCCCACGTCATCCCCCTGGCCTGGAATGCCCTCCCTCCGCACATCCGCCAAGCCAGCTCTCTTCCTCCCTTCAAGGCCCTACTGAGAGCTCACCTCCTCCAGGAGGCCTTCCCAGACTGAGCCCCCTCCTTCCTCTCCCCCTCCTCCCCCGTCCATCCCCCGTTTTACCTCCTTCCCTTCCCCACAGTACCTGTATATATGTATATATTCTTGTACATATTTATTACTCTTTATTGATTTATTTATTTCACTAGTACATATCTATTCTATTTATTTTATTTTGTTAATATGTTTTGTTTTGTTCTCTGTCTCCCCCTTCTAGACTGTGAGCCCACTGTTGGGCAGGGACCGTCTCTATGTGTTGCCAATCTGTGCTTCCCAAGCGCTTAGTACAGTGCTCTGCACACAGTAAGCGCTCAATAAACACGATTGATTGGTTGATTGATTGAAATGTTGTCCTTCCCTACGTAGCAGTCACATTGAATGCTTGGCAGACTTCACGGTTTGACTGGAACTCCTCCCTGTGACAGACACCTGGCCGGTAGGTCACGAGGTCCCCAAGGGGCGGTCACGTGGGGCAGGGCCGCTACACTGCCTGTGGTGCCGGGGCCTGAGCGATGCCGGCCCCCCGAGGAAGCCAGCCCTGAACAGGTCATAATGAGGCTCCTCAGCCCAACGTGTGGCCCATCCCCTGGGTGGAATCCCTCTCGGAGCAGCAGAGAGCTTCTCCGGAAAGGCCCGGCCTCGCCAAGAGCCAATCACGCTCCGAGCGGGAGGGAAGAGGAGCCGGGACCCTCCACGCCTCCCGGAAACCCTCCTGTAGCCTATGTCTGGGAGCTGAGGGGACAGGGTTGGTTGTAGAACAGCAGAGACCAGCTCCCGCTCGTCCTAGACTGACCGGTGAGAAAGGGATGGGAAAGGGTTCGCGGGGGGCCGGCGGTGACAGAGAACGAGAGAAAGCTCTCCTGTCTCTTAACGTCTCCACACAGATCTCTACCCTCGGCGTCTCAATTGCTCTCCATCCTCCAGATCCCCTAGGTGGGTGGCGGAAATGGACGGGGATTTATTAAGCACTTATCATGTGCCATGTACTAGTACTATGTACTAAGAACTGGGGTAGATGCAAACTTATCAGATTGGACACAGTCCCTGTCCTACATGGAGCTCAAGGTCTTCAGCTCCATTTTTCAGATGAGGAAACTGAGGCATAGAGAAGTGAATTGACTAGCCTAAGGCCGCACAGCAGACAAGTGGCAGAACTGGAATAAGAAGCCAGGTCCTTCTGACTTCCAGGTCGGGGCTCTAACCACTAGGCTAGGCTTCTTCTCATTATCTGTGGAAAGGTCCAGCGTCCTCTGGGCCTCCTCTGCCTTCAAGGACCTTTCAATCTAGTGCAGGGGCCTGGACCTTAAATGAATTACAGACAAGGGTTGGTAGAGTGTAAGAATAATGTGCACAAGTGCTTCCGGGATGGGAGGTGACATCAAAGAGTGGACCAATCACGTAGGGAAATGAGGTGGTAGTCTGGGAAGGCTTCCTGGAAGAAGTGTGATTTAGGTAGGGATTCGAAGATGGGGACAGTGGTGTAGGTCTGTAGGATATGAAGCAGAAGGGAGGTCCAGGCCAGAGGGAGGAAGTGGGCTAGGGGTCAGCCGCGAGACAGACGAGATCGAGGTACAGTGAGTAGGTTGGTGTTTGGGGAGTGAAGTTTGTGGGAAATAGGGGAGGTGAGGTAGGAATGGGACAGCTGATTGAGTGCCCTAAAGCTGATAGTGAGGCGTTTCCGTTTGATGTCGAGGACGATGGACAATTATCGGAGGCTTTTGAGGAATGAGGAGATGTAGACGGAACATTTTTAGTAAAATAATCTGGGCAGCAGAGTGAAGTAGGGACCAGAGAGGGGGGAGACTGGAGGCAGGGAGGTCAGTGAGGAGGCTGTTGCTGTAATCAAAGTGGGATAGGATAAGTGTTTGGATTAACATGGTAGCAGTTTGGATGGAGAGGAATGGGGGGGATTCTAGGGATTTCGTGAAGGAAGAACCGACGGGATTTGGTGACAGACTGAAGAGAAATAAGTGGAGGATAATGCCAAGGTTACCAGCTTGCGAGACAGGGAAGATGCTGGGGTTGTCTACAGGAATTGAAAAGTCTGATGGAGGACAAGGATTGGGTGGGAAGACGAGAACCTCTGTTTTGGACACATTAAGTTTGAGGTCTGAGTGGGATATTCAAGTACAGATGTCCTGAAGGAGACAGTGATTGAAAAATCTGAGGGAAGACAGGGTTTGGGAGGGAAGATGAGAAGCTCTGTTTAAGATGTTAAATTTGAGGTGGGTGTGAGAAATCCAAATAAAGATGCCCTGATGGAGTCCAACCTGAAGAGAAGGAGAGAGATCAGGGATGGAGATGTAGATTTGGGAATCTATATCTGTGTTGTGGAGATGGGAGGGAGGATGAATGAAGGAGCAAGTAAGAGTGGCTTAGAACGGAGTGACAGATTTGAGAACCATGTATGTAGAGACGGGAGCTGAAGCCACGAAGGTGAGCAGAAGAAAGTTTTCAAAACTGAAACGTGAGAGTCATGAGGGAAATATCCCAGACAGAAGGAAATTTAGAGATGGGATTGGGGTGGCTGTTTATGTGGGGCAGCCTGGTTTATAGTTTGCCTGTCCCGTGTCAGGTACTGACAATGCAGAAAGCGGTCTTCTGTTCTGAGTATCTAATTCCAGCTTCAACCTCGCTCTGCCTCTGATCCCGCTACTGATTTCTGCAGTTCGGACACGATGCCTGTATTCCAAGGTCCCGGGACGGTGACCTACTGACTTGAGAGTGAGTGGCAGGAGGTGATCAGCTGTCCCCCGGCAACACGTTCTAGGAACGATTGTTATAAAGTGGCGTGTAGGATGACCACACGCTATTTTAAGGGCCCACCATCAGGTATGCACTCACTCTCTAATCCACTCTCCTCTCCTAGTAGCCCCACCTCGCACCGTTAGACCTTTTCAAGCCCACCTACTCACTGGGGCTCACTCTCCTGTCTTCCACCACCAACCCCTGTCTAAAATCACATCTCCTCCAGGAAGATCTCCAGGGTTAATTTTTAATTTCCCCTGGTTTTGATCCCGAAACTGCCACCTCACACTTTATGCCAATCACACAGTTATTTACTCTGAACATCCTATAGCCCACACCCTATTTCTTTAAACCCCACTCATACATAGTCATTTTCCTTCTTCCTCCTATAATAATTGTTGTATTTCTTGAGTGCTTACTCTGTGCCAGTACTAAGTGCTGGGGTGAATACAAGCAAATGAGGTTGGACACAGTCCCCGTCCCACATAGGGCTCACAGTCTTCATCCCCATTTTACCAATGAGGGAACTGAGGCACATAGAAGTAAAGTGACTTGCCCAAGGCCACACAGCAGACAGGTAACAGAGACGAGATTAGAATTTATGACCTTCTGACTCCCAAGCCCGTGATCTATCCACTACGCCATGCTGCTTCTCCAATATATTTTATAATAATAATAATGGTATTTGTTAAGCGCTTACTATGTGCCGAACACTTTTTTAAGGGCTAAGCACTGTTTATCTGTAATGTATTTTAGGGTCTGCCTTCCCCACCCAACTGTCAGTTCCTGGAGAGTAAGAATCACGTCTACTAAATCTACTGTACTCTCCCAAGCGCTTAGTATAGAGGTTTGTGCATAGTAAATAGCATTATTGATGGTTACTTGGTTCTGAATTCTTTGGACATTTAATAGCCACTCCATCCTCAGTCCCACAGCAATTATGCCCCCATCTGTAATTTATTTATTTATATTAATGCTTGTCTCCCCCTTTAGACTGTAAACTCATTGTGGGCAGGAATTTTATCTATCAAATCTGTTGTATTGTACTCCCCAAGTGCTTAGCACAGTGCTTCTCGCACAGTAAGCACTCAATAAATACCACTGATTGACAGAATGATTCCTTTAAGCTGTAGGTTTGTTGTGGGCAGGGAATGTGTCTACCAACTCTGCTGTATTGTTCTCTCCCAAGCGCTCAAAACAGTGCTCTGCATATAGTAAGTTCTTAGTCTAACGGGGAGACAGACATTAATATAAATAAATAAACCATAGCTATGGACATAAATGTTTTGGGGCTGAGATTCCACCTCCCGTTCTCCATAGGTGATCTCTACAATCCCCCAGAAATGGTCAATGTCACCAAGGTGACATTCCTGCTGCTGGGATTTTCGGAGGTCCGGGAGCTGCAGCTGGTCTACTCCGCCCTGTTCCTCCTGGTCTACCTGGCGGCCCTGGTGGGTAATCTCCTCATCGTCACCGTCACCGCCTTCTACCGGCGCCTCCACACCCCCATGTACTTTTTCCTCAGGAACCTGTCCGTAATCGACATCTGCTACATCTCCATCACCGTCCTAATATCCATCCACAACTCCCTGACCGACTGTAGATCCATCTCCTTCCTAGGCTATGCCACCGAGGTCTTCTGTATGGTTCTGTTTGGTGGTTCAGAGGTGTTCCTTCTCACGGCGATGTCCTATGACCACGGCTCTGCCATCTGCCTCCCCCTGCGCTACGAGGTCATCATGGATCGAGGGGCCTGTGGGAAGTTGGCGGCCGCCTCATGGCTCAGTGCGGGGCTGGTTGCAGTGAAGACATCCTCTGGGACGTTCTCCCTACCCTTCTGCGGGTCCTTCCTGATCCGACAGTTCTTCTGTGATATCGCCTCCGTGGTCCGACTCTCCTGCTCCGAAACGCACCTCATCATCGATGTGATCGTAGTTCCCGCGGCCCTTTTGGCCGTCTCCTGCTTCGTCTCCATCGTCGTCTCGTACCTGCACATCTTCCAGGCCGTGCTGGGGATGCCAGCCACGCCACCAGGGGCCGGGCCAAAGCCTTCTCCACCTGCCTGCCCCACCTCGTCGTCACGACTGTGTTTTTCACCTCAGCTGCCTTCGGTACTTTACATCCCCCCTCAGACTCCTCCTCTGCTCTGGACCTGCTGGTGCCCGTGTTCTACACTGTGGTGCCTCCTGCCCTGAACCCCCTGACCTACAGCCTGAGGAATCGGGACGTGAAGGTCGCCACGGGGAGGGCCCTAGGTGGGATTCCTTTCACCCAGGATAGAAAGTTCCTAATGATGCCTTGATCCGTTGGTTTCTCTGTCCTTGGATTGACTCTGAGCAAGGCATCAGAGAAGCAGCGTTTCCTATGGAAAGAGCACTGGCCTGGGCGTTAGAGGACCTGGGTTCTAATCACGGCTCTGCCACGTGACCACTGTGAGACCTTGGACAAGTCACTTAACTTCTCTGGGCTTCAGTTTCTCCATCTCTAAAATGGGGATTAAATCCTATTCCTTCCTACTTAGACTGTAACTGGGACAGAGATTGTTTCCAACTCCATTATCTTGTTTGTACCCCAGCTCCTAACAAATACGATTATTATTATTACCCCCATCTTTCAGGGTGCCCTTTTATGCTTGGTCATTTTTCTTCTCTCAGCCCTCTAGGCAGGATCGACTGTGCCGAGCGCTTAGTGGTGTTCTGCACACATTGAGCGCTCAATAAATATCAATGAATGAATTGATGAATCAATGAACGGTATTTACTGAGCACTTACTGTGTCCTGAGTACTGTATTAAGCACTTGGAAGAGTATAATAGAACAATATAACAGACACATTCCCTCCCAAAGTGTTATTACATTCTAGACGGGGAGACAGACATTAATATCAATAAATATATTACAGATATATTCATATGTGCTCTGGGGCTGAGCGGGTGAAAAAGGGAGCAAATCGGGGTGACACAGAAAGGAGTGGGAGACAAGAAATTAAGGGCTTAGCCGGAGAAGGCCTCTTGGAAGGAATGTGCCTTCAGTGTAGCAGTGCATCCTATGTGGAGTAAAAGATATACAGTGAGGGTGAAAATTGAATACCGACAGACGTTGACACAATGAGTGTAGTCTTAGAGAAGGCAGAGAAGTTAGGGAGTGGGATCAGGAGTGGGAGGGTTAAAGTGAGGTCTGGAGGAGGGAGGACTGGGACATCCAAAACAATTTAAAATGGCCACCCCACAGCCGTGAAGTGGATGAAGCCGGTGGGTTACTGACAAAAAACCAAGGTGGACAACTCATTGTCATCTCCACAGTTCCTCTGGAGGTTCTCCCTGTGAGACACACGCCAGTGTGATAGGTCACATGGTCCCCAGTGGGGTTGTCACGTGGGGCAGGGCACCTACCCCACCCAAGTTCCCCAAGTTCCCCAGGGGCGCAGGATCCCCAGGGAGCCAGGCCCGAACAGGACATAATGAGGCCCCTCAGCCCAACATGTGACACGTCCCCGGGAGGGGAGTCCCGCAGAAAGCATTTCCGGAATGATCCTGCTTCACCCAGGTACAGCGTGCTCCAAGCAGGAAGCCAGAAGGGCCAGGACCCCGGACACCTCCCGGAGATCCTACTGTGGCCATCGTTCAGAGCTCAGGAGATGGGGGTCAAAGGACGAGTCTGCTCGCTCCAGGCTGACCAGTGAGTTAGGGCCGGAGACAACACTGATGGGTAGGGGGTCTTACAGGGGAGACGGCGTGGACGGAGAGTTAGAATCTCCTCACGCCTCCATGCATAAAACAGATCTCTTCCCCCGGCGTCTCCATGGTTTTCCATCCGCTGGATCTACTGTGTGGGCAGCGAGGATGGACGGGGATGGATCGGTGACAAACGATCTGGGTGGCCAATCGATCATATTTATCGATCACTTACTGTGTGGAGAGCACAATTCTAAGTGTTTGGGAGAGTATAATATAAAATTGGCAGACATATTCCCTGCTCATAAGGAGCTTACCGTCTAGAAGGGGAAACAAACATTAATAGAAATACATAAATTATGGTTCTATACAAAAGTGTCGTGGGATCAAAAAAGGGGTGAATAAAGGGGGCAGATTGAAGTGAAGGGCGTCACGGAATGGAGTGTGTGAAGAAATCAGGAATTAGTCGTGGAAGGCCTCTTGGAGGAGACATGATTTTAATAAGGCTTTGAAGGTGGGGAGAGTGAACGTCTGTCGGCTACGAAGAGGGAGGACACTCCAGGGAAGAAATAGGTCGTGCTCAGTTTTGAGGAAGAGAACGACGGTGGCTACATAAGACATGGTCCTTTGAGAGGGCCGTCACTGACAACTACGCGAGGGTTAAGCTCACATGGGAGAGCAAATGATATCCTACCCCAGATGTGCTATGAAAAAGGAGACCATATCTGATGAGGGATCATGTATTTCGTTATGCTCTGCACAGCGCTCTGCACATAGTAAGTGGTCAAGATACTAGATCGATTGATTGATTTTGGTTTCCCTCTGCCTAAAGGTTGAACGTTAAGGGGGCAGCTTCTCATGGTCACCCAGCCACACATCTGGTTCGTCTAAAGCCAACTTACTCACTGTATTTTGGTCTGATCTATCCAGTTTCTGACTCCGGCCTATGGTCTTCCATTGGCCTGGAACTCCCTCCCTCTTCGCATAATGATAATAGTAATAATAATAATAACTATTATTATTATTATATTTGGCAGCACTGTTCTAAGCGTTGGGGTAGATCCAGGATTATCAGGTTGGAAACAGTCCCTGCTCCACATGGGGCTCATGGGGTTAATCTCCAATCAATCAGTCAATCAATCGCATTTATTGAGCGCTTACTGTGTGCAGAGCACTGTACTAAGCGCTTGGGAAGTACAAGTTGACAACATATAGACACGGTCCCTACCAAACAGAATTCTAAGAGTAACAACAAAAAAAATTCTCTATACACAACTAGAGTGTGAACCCTGGTTGGGGACGGGGACAGGGACTGTGTACGACCAGATTATCTTGAATCTTGAATCGACTCCAGCGTTTAACACATAACAAGCACTTGACAAATTCCACCACTGTTAGAAACATCAGATACCAACAGCAGTAGTGTCTGCAGGCAAGGATGGTTTAAATCCAATTTACTGATGAGGGAACTGAGGCACAGAGAAGGGAACTGACCCAAACCCTGTCCTCTCCCTGACATTCCCGTCACTGTAGATGGCACTGACATCCTTTCTGTCTCACAAGCCCGCAACCGTTATGCCCTTCTTTACTCTGCTCTCTCATTCACCTCGCACATCCAATCTATCACCAACACCTGCCCGTTTCACCTCTACAACATCACCAAGATCCGCCTTTTCCTCTCCATCCAAACTTCTACCTTGCTGGTTCAATCTCTCATCCTATTCCGACTGGATTACTGCATCGGCCTCCTTTCTGATCTCATCTTCCTGTCTCTCCCCGCTTCAATCTATACTTCACTCTGCTGTCTGGATTATCATTCCACAGAAATGCTCTGGGAATGTCACTCCCCTCCTCAAAAATCCCCAGTGGTTGCCTATTAATCTTCACATGACGCATAAACTCCTCACTATTGTTTTCAAAGTTCTCCATCCCCTTGCTCCCTCCTACCGCACTTCCCTTCTCTCCTTCTCCAGCCCAGCCCACATCCTCCGCTCCTCTGCCACCGCTAACCTCCTCTCGCTGCCTCGTTCTCGCCTGTCCCGCCGTCGACCCTTGGTCCAAGTCCTACCTCTGGCCTGGAATGCCCTTCCTCCTCACATCCGCCAAAGTAGCTCTCTTTCCCTTTTCAAAACCCTATTGAGAGTTCACTTCCTCCAGGAAGCCTTCCCAGTCTAAGCCTCCCATTTTCCTCTGCTCCTCCTTCCCTCCCCATCGCCCCTACTCCCTCCCTCTGCTCTACCCTCTTCCCCTCCTCACAGCACATGTGCATATTTGTACATATTTATTATTCTATTTATTTTATTAATGATGCATATATATCTATAATTCTGTTTGTCTATTTTGATGGTATTGATGCCTGTCTACTTGTTTTGTTTTGAGGTCTGTCTCCCCCTTCTAAACTTTGAGCCCATTGTTGGGTAGGGATTCTCTCTCTCTGTTGCCGAATTGTTCTTTCCAAGCAGTTAGTACAGTGCTCTGTACACAGAAAGCACTCAATAAATACCACTGAATGAGTAAATGAATGAAGTGACCTTCACAAGTTCACACAGCAGGCAGGTGGCAGAGCCTGGACTGGAACCCAGGTCCTTCTGACTCTCAGGACCTTGTTCTTTCCACTAGGTCTTGCTTTCTACTCTGACGAACCATCGCTCTCCCTATCTTCTTAAAATCACATCTCCTCCAAGAAGACTTTCCCGACTAAGCCCTCATTTCCCTACATTCTCTCCCTTCTTCCTTGCCCTTGCACTTGGATTTCCACCCCTTATTCTCCCCACCCTCATTCACACAGCACGCATGTGAAATTTATTTCAATATATGTCTGCCCCTCTAGCCTATAAGCTCTTCGTGGACAGCAACTATTCCTGCCAACTCTGCTCTATTACACTCTCCCAATCACTTAGTAGAGTACTCTGCATAAAGTAAGTGCTCATTAAATACAATTGATGGATTGATTTGACTGTCATTGTCTGTTGAGTTTCTGAAATAGCTTCCTCTTCATTGTTTTTGTAGGTGGTCTCAGCAATCATTGGGAAATGGTCAACCTCACGGTGATGAGGGAATTCCTCCTGCTGGGATTCTCAGAGGTCCGGGTGCTGCAGCTGGTCCATGCAGCGCTGTTCCTCTTGGTCTACCTGGCGGCCCTGATGGGGAATCTCCTCATCATTGCCGTCACTGCCCTTGACAGACACCTCCACACCCCCCAAGTACTTCTTCCTCAGGAGCCTGTCCGTCCTCGACCTCTGTTACATCTCCGTCACTATCTCCAAATCCATCCACAACTCCCTGACCAACAAGCGATACATTTCCTTCATGGGCTGTGCCACCCAGCTCGTCTCGGTGATCCTGTTTGCTGGATCCGAGCAGTTCCTCCTCATGGCGATGTCCTACGACTGCTACACCGCCATCTGCCTCCCTCTGCACTACGAGGTCCTCATGGACTGTGGGACCTGTAGGAAGATGGCGTCCGCCTCAGGGCTCGGCGGGGGGCTGTTTGCACGGACTTTCTCCCTATCCTTCTGCGGGTCCATCCTGATTCCACAGTTCTTCTTTAATATTGCCTCCGTGGTCCGAGTTTCCTGCTCCAAAACGCACCTCGTCATCGATGTGATCGAAGTCACAGGGCCCATTCGGGTGTCTTCTGCTTCGTCTCCATAGTCGTCTCCTACATGCACATTTTCCGGGCCGTTCTGAGGATGCCGGCCTTCGAGGGCCGGGCCAAAGCCTTCTCCACCTGCCTTCCTTACCTCACCGTCACGACCGTGTTTTTCACCTCGGCTGCCTTCGGTACCTTATATCCAACCTCAGGCTCCTCCTCAGCTCGGGAGCTGCTAGTACCCGTGCTCTACACGGTGGTGCCTCCTGCCCTGAACCCCCTCATCTACAGCCAGAGGAACAGGGAAGTGAAGATGGCGATGGGGAGGGTCTTTGTTGGGAGGCTTTTCTCCAGAGATAGAAAATTTCACTTCACGCTCTGACCCTGTGACTTCTCTCCCCGTGGATTGACCCTATAGAGACTTGGGCAGCCTGCAAAGATCTGAGATATTTGTCATTCGTGACTTTCCTTGGCTGCCTATTATCAATGGCTTTGACTAGTTTGGTAGAAGAGCTTTTATCCAGCTGTTCTTGACTGATATTTAAATCTAATTCCCATGTCTGGGGATGAATCCCTGCACTTGGATTCACCCCCTTTATTCATCACCAGCAGAGGGTAGAGCCCGGGCCTGGGAGTCTGTAAAATCTGGGTTCTATTCCTGGCTCTGTCACTTGTCTGCTGTGTGACCTTGAGCAAGTCAACTCACATCTCTGAGCCTCAATTCCTTCGTCTTTAAAATGGGGATGAATACTGTGGGCCCCATATGGGACATGGACTGTGTCCAACCTGATTAGCTTGTATCTGCCCCAGTGGTTAATGCAGTGCCTGGTACATAGTAAGTGCTTAACAAATACCATTAAGGAAAATTGAAGAGCTAGCTGCCGAAGGGTGTTTTAGACTTAGTTTTGACCCTCAAATCTGTCCCAGAAGCCAGGAGCAGGAGAAGAGGTTGCATTTTCCCAACCACTTAATGCTCTCAGTTGTCACTCAATAAAAACCATTATGATTTATCCTCCTACTCTTACTGTTGCTACTATTGCTATTTATTGTATAATATACTTAAATACAATATTTAAGCATTAATTCAATCAATCAAATTGAAGTACAACAGAAGGCCAAGATACATTCTCTGCACACAAGGAGCTTACACCTTTCAAAAACGTTACAGGTGCCTGTGACATCCAGTCATTCAGTATCAAAACTGGAATGAGATCTTGGTGTCCTTTTCCTTTTGTTTTTGCCAAACCAATCTGAATATTGGATTCAACTATGACTAACCAAATGGGCTAGGGTGACTATTCTCCCTACCACGATATCTCTCCAATCCCCAGAGTTGAAACAGAAAGCTGTTATTAATCATGGAAAGAGAACGATGAGTCCGTTGAGATTGTTCTAGGAAGGCGTCCCAAAGTGGGGACCACGTGGGACTGGGCGGTTATTTAGGTTGTGGGAGTTGGGACCACTGAGAACCCATGATTCCGGTCTTCCAAGATTTCCGGTTGGTCAGCCGTCTCAGTGGAGCCCGGGGCCCGTCTTCCCACGGGGAATCCCCCAGGAAAAAACCCGACCGTCATGTGAGGGGACGGCACAGCCAGCCGGAGAGCCGAGAGAGGGAGGGAGGATCCTGACAGTCCCTACCCCTCACTCAGACCTTCCTGCCACCCCCACCAGTGTCCAGGACTGACAAGATGAAGTGAGCCTCTCTCAGCAGAGGTCGGTGCACCCCAGCCCAGGACAGGCCCGGTGACTCTCGAGAGGAGCAGGGGAAAGGTGAGGACCAGGGAAGGGAAATTTCAATGTAAGCCTAGAATAAGAGGATCATAGTTAGAATTCCTCCTATTCTTTCACGTTACTTCCCTGAGGAGAGATTAACCATTCCAGCTAGTACCCCCACCAGGGCCAGATGAGGGGACGGGGATCTTTGTGAGTGAGGGTAACTCAGCCACCAATCAGTTGTCAATGGAAAGAGCCAGGTTCTGAGACTCAGAAGACCCCCATCTCTGCTCCTTGCCTGCCAAACGACTTTGGGAAAGACGCTTAATCTCTCTGTTCTCCAGTTTCCTTATCTGCTAAGTGCTTAGTAAAGTGTCTAATACCCGGTAAGTGCTCACCAGATATCGTTGATTATTCATACACTGTGGGCAGATTTCCAACAATGCATTATATTGTAAACTCCTCAAATGCGAGGATATCATTTTTACTCTCCCTCTGTCTTAGACTGCAGGCAGACCAGATACTGTGTCCAACGTACCTATCCCAGTGGTTGGCATACAGTAGGAGCAAAATGGAGACTCAACATCAGTTCTCCCTCATACTGAGACTGGGGGCCCTAAAAGGGACATGATTATCTTGTAACTACCCCAGGATTCACTATAATGCTTGGCACATAATATGTGCTTAGCAAATACCACAATTATTGTTATTATATTATCTATACCATAGATGAATATATATATATATATATATATATATTCATATTATAGTGCTTAAAGAATATTCTAGGTATCTTACTGATTTGCAAATTGTGAAGTAAGAAAAAGGGGCAGGTTTGAACCTAGGGTGAAGGATAGAAATAAACTGGTGTCTAGACTGAGAGCTCATTGTGGGTAGGGAGAAAATCTACCAAGTCAGTTGCATTGTCCTCTCCCAAGCGCTCAGCGCAGTGCTCTGCACACAGTAAGCACTCATTAAATACTATCGACTGATTGAATGTGGGCAGGGAACGTGTCTAGCAAATCCACTGTATTCTCTCAGCCATTTAGCTCAGTGCTCTGCACACAGTAAGTGTTCAATAAATACCATTGATTGTAGACAGGGAGGTTGTTTGCCAACCATGTTGTATTGTACTCTCCCAAGTGCTTAGTACAGTGTTCTGCACTGTAAATGCTCAATAATTTTCACTGATTGATTAAGGTTGTCTTCTGGTTTAATACTGGTTAAGGGATAAGGAAGAAGTCATAATTAAGTGTTGGCCCGTGGGAAACATAAGACAAGTGTTGACACATTCCCTGCCCACAAAGAACTGGGACTGATCAATCAATCATTCATGCATTCATTCATTCAATCGTACTTATTGAGCGCTTACTGTGTGCAGAGCACTGTACTAAGCGCTTGGGAAGTACAAGTTGACAACATATAGATACGGTCCCTACCCAACAGCGGGCTCACAGTCTAGAAGGGGGAGACAGACAACAAAACAAAACATATTAACAAAATAAAATAAATAGAATAAATATGTACAAGTAAAATAAATAAATAGAGTAATAAATATCTACATATATATATACACATATATACAGGTGTTGTGGGGAGGGGAAGGAGGTAAGGCAGGGGATGGGGAGAGGGAGTAGGGGGAGAGAAAGGAGGGGGCTCAGTCTGGGAAGGCCTCCTGGAGGAGGCGAATTCTCAGTAGGGCTTTGAAGGGAGGAAGAGAGCTAGCTTGGCGGATGTGTGGACGGAGGGCATTCCAGGCCAGGGGGAGGACGTGGGCCCTGGGTCGACGGCAGGACAGGCGAGAACGAGGCACAGTGAGGAGATTAGTGGCAGAGGAGCGGAGGGTGCAGGCTGGGCTGTAGAAGGAGAGAAGGGAGGTGAGGTAGGAGGGAAACAGGTGATGGAGAGCCTTGAAGCCGAGGGTGAGGAGTTTTTGCCTGATGTGTAGGTTGATTGGTAGCCACTGGAGATTCAATGGCATTTACTGAGCGCTGGCTGGGTGCACAGCACTGTTCTAAGCACTCGGAAGACTACAATAGAGAGGAGCTGGTAGGCATGTTACCTGCTCGCAAGTGTACAGTCAAAAGGGGGAGACAGACATTAATAAAAGTAAAGTAAAGGGGCGATAGACAGAAGTATTTACAGCAGAGCAATCTAGAGAGTTGGCTGTGCAATAGAGTGAAACAATATACATGCCAAGGAGGAGTATCAGTCGGTCCATGATGGGTAGAGATGGTGGATGGGTTAGTCTGCCTGAGAGTTAACTGGGAAAAGCTCATTGGAGAAGAAGGGCTTTTGTGCGGCAATTGGAACGTGGGAGGAGTGTGGTCTGTCAGAAGGAGCAGCATGATGGAGTGGATATACCACGGGTCTGGGAGTCAGAAGGTCATGGGTTCTAATCCCGGCTCTGCTACTTGTCTGCTGCGTGACCTTGGGCAAGTCACTTCACTTCTCTGGGCCTCGGTTACCTCATCTGGAAAATGGAGGTTGAGACTGTGAGCCCCGAGTGAGACCAGCCCGATTTGCCTGTATCTGCCTCAGTGCTTAGTACAGTGAATCGACAACAGTAAGCGCTTAGCACATACCATAATTATTATTTGAAGGGGTGGGAGTTCTAACATGGGGAAACAGCCCGAGAGAGGGGAGAAACGTGGGAGTAATGAGAGTGAGGCAGAGCTAGAAGATTGGCCAGGGATGAATTATTCATTCATTCATTCATTCAATCATATTTATTGAGCGCTTACTGTGTGCAGAGCACTGTACTAAGCGCTTGGGATGTACAAGTCGGCAACATATAGAGACAGTCCTTACCCAACAACGGACTGTAGAAGGGAAAGAATTAAAATAATATGTTAAGGAATAGAAGGTGGGCCGATTAGATATGAAAGATAAAGGAGCTATTGAACAGGAATAAAGGGATAGGAAGAGATTAAACTAGTTCATCATAATAATAATGATGATAATGGCATTTTTAAGCACATACTACGTGGTAAGCACTGTACTAAGAGCTGGGGTAGATACAAGTTAATCAGGCCCCTCATGAACTTCACAGTCCAAATAAGAAGGAGAACAGGTACTGAATCCCCATTTTGCAGAGAAGGGAAGTGACTTGCCCAAGGTCATACAGCAGGTAAATGAGAGAGCGGGAATTGAAAGCCAAGTCATCTGATTCCCAGGTCTGAGCTCTTTCCTCTAGGCTGTGCTGCTTCTCAAATGATGTGGGATTATGTGACTACAATCCTTGCAGATACTTGCAAGTGGAATAGACACCTAGGAGACAGGAATGGTTTCTGTGCTGGCCTGATCAGAGGCAGGTGAACTGAGGGAGATGAAAAGCGTGAATAGCTTCTAGTTACCCTAGCGCTTAATACAGTGCTTGGTACGTAGTAGAAATTTACCAAATACCGTGAAAAACCCCAAAATCTGAGATTTCCCTCCAACCCAAAGATTTTCTCCTCTGTGAACTTTTCTCCGGACCATTCTCATCCCCATTTGAATCTACTTCTCTTTTCTAAATGTCCTTATGCAGTAAGTGTCAATTCCCAGAAAATGACCAATGTCACCGTGAAGACAGATTCTTGCTCGTTGGACTCTCGGAAGTCCGGGAGCTGCATCTGGTCCATGCAGCGGTATTCCTCCTCGTCTACGTGGCGGTCTTGACGGCGAATCACCTCATCGTTGCCATCACTACCCTCGACCGGCACCTCCACACCCCCATGTACTTCTTCCTCAGGAACCTGTTCATCCTCGACCTTTGCCTCATCTCCATCATCGTCCCCAAGTCCATCCACAACTCCTTGACCAACAATAACTCCATCTCCTTCCTAGGCTGCATCGCTCAGTTCTTTCTGGGGATCTTGTTTGTGGTTCCTATTTCATTATCACGGGACCGTCCTCCCACGGGGAATCCCCCAGGAAATAACACGGCCGTCGTCTGAGGGGACGGCGCACCCAGCCGGAGAGCCGAGAGGGGGAGGAAGGATTCTGATAGCTCTCACCCCTCGCCCAGAACTTCCTGTCACCGCCACCCACATCCAGAACCGACGAGATGGAGTGAGCCTCTCCCTCAGTAGAGTTCGATACTCCCCAGCCCAGGACAGGCCCGGTGTCTCCGGAAAGAAGCAGGGGAAAGGTGAGGGGCAGGGAAGGGAAATTTCAATATCAGCCCAGGAAATAACAGGAATTTTCCTGTTCTTTCTTAATAATAATAATTATGGTGTTTGTTAAGTGTTTACTATGTGCCTAACACCATACTCGGTGCTGGAGTAGACATGATAAAATCGGATTGGACAGTGTTCCTGTCCTACATGGGGCTCATCGTCTTAAACCCCATTTTACAGATGAGGGAACCGAGGAACAGAAAGGTTAAGTGACTTGCCCGAGGTCGCCCAGCAGGTAAGTGGTGGAGCGGAGATTATGACCAAGGTCCCCTATTCTCCCAGGGCCATCGTCTTTCCACTTAGCTGTGCTGCTTCTACAATTATTTAGAATTATGTGACCATAATCCTTGTAGATGTTTGCAAAGGGAATAGGCTTCTAGGAGTCAAGCATGGTTTCAGTGCCGTCCTGAACCAGGGCAGGTTGAATGGAGGAGATGAACAAACTGATTAGCTACTATTCATTCATTCATTCAATCGTATTTATTGAGCGCTTACTATGTGCAGAGCACTCCACTAAGCGCTTGGTAAGTACAGGTCGGCGACATATAGAGTCGGTCCCTACCCAACAACGGGCTCACATTCTAGAAGGGGGAGACAGACAATAAAACAAAACATGTAGACAGGTGTCAAAATCGTCAGAATAAATAAATAAATATGCACATCATTAACAAAATAAATAGAATATTAAATATGTTCAAGTAAAATAAATAGAGCAATAAGTCTGTACAAATATATACAAGTATATACAAGGGGGGATGGAGAGGAGGAGAGGTAATAGGGGGCTCAGTCTGGGAAGGCCTACTGGAGGAGGTGAGCTCTCATTAGAGCTTTGAAGGGGGGAAGAGAGCTAGCTTGACGGATGTGCGGAGGGAGGGCATTCCAGGCCCGGGGAAGGATGTGGGCTGGGGGTCAACGGCGGGACAGGTGAGAACGAGGTACAGTGAGGAGGTTAGCGTCAGAGGAGCAGAGGGTACGGGCAGGGCTGTAGAAGGAGAGAAGGGAGGTGAGGTAGGAGGGGGCGAGGGGATTGAGAGCCTTGAAGCCGAGAGTGAGTAGTTCTATGTACTCCAGTGTTTAGTACAGTGTCTGGCACATAGTGAGCGTGAAAAAGTACCATAAAAACATCTGAGATTCCCTCCAACCCAAAGATTTTCTCCTCTCCTGTGCACTTCTCTCTGGAATATTAGTCTTATCCCTACATTTTCTAAATGTCCTTAGGCAGTCAACGTCAATTCCCAGAAAATGACCAATGTCACTGTGAGGACAGAATTCCTTCTCCTGGGATTCTCGGAGGTGCGGGAGCTGCAACTGGTCCACGCCGCACTGTTCCTTCTGGTCTACCTGACAGCCCTGACAGGCAATTTCATCATCGTCGCCGTCACCGCCCTCGACAGGCGCCTCCACACCCCCATGTACTTCTTCCTCAGGAATCTGTCCGTCCACGACCTCGGCCTCATCTCCGTCATCGTCCCCAAGTCCATCCACAACTCCTTGACCAACAATAACTCCATCTCCTTCCTAGGCTGTATCGCTCAGCTCTTTCTGTGGATCTTGTTTGCGGTTTCTGAGTATTTCGTCCTCACGGCGATGTCCTACGACCGCTTCGCCGCCATCTGCCTCCCCCTGCGCTACGAGGTCATCGTGGATCGAGGGGCCTGTGTGAAGATGGCCTCCGCCTCTTGGCTCGGCGGAGGGCTGTTTGGGGTCTTGTTTTCCTCTTCGACCTTCTCCATGTCCTTCTGCGGGTACGACGTCATCCCCCAGTTCTTCTGTGACGTCCCCGCTCTGATGAAGATCTCCCGCTCTGAAGACCACGTCACCACAGACGTGAGTGTGGCCATAGGGGTAGTGGTTGCCGTCGTCTTCTTCGTGTTCATCGTCGTCTCATACATCCGTATTTTCTGGGCTGTGCTGAGAATGCCGGCCACTGGGGGCCGGGCCAAAGCGTTCTCCACCTGCCTTCCCCATCTCGCCGTCGTCATTGCTTTATTCTCTACCGCGTCTTTCGCCTACCTCAAACCGCCCTCGGGCTCCCCCTCAACGCTGGATCTGCTGCCCTCCACGTTCTACACCGTGGTGCCCCCCACCCTCAACCCCATCATCTACAGCCTGAGGAATAAAGATGTGAAGTCTGCCTTGGGGAGGGTCCTAAAGGGTTCACTCTCCCAGCTTCCTCTCTGGCATAAAATGTCGTGCCAGTGATCCAAGCCGTTGTCAGAGGGATTTTCCACGGATTTGTCCAGATTTATAGCCATCCTCAGGCTCTAACGACAGAGTCCCGACAAGGAAGGTTTGCCGATGCGTGCAGCTGTGGTTGAGAAGGCCCTTCTTCATGATCAGGATTTAGAGATCTTCCCTAGATCCTTGTTAGGTTTGCATGGGAGAAATGCTAGGTACCCAACAAGCACTCAATAAATACGACGGATTGAATCAATGAATGATTATCTTCTTCCCGATCCACTCGTTTCCTAGCAACCACCTGCACATGACATTCCCCTCAGATGCTTAAAAATGAGCATCCCTAGTCTGAATCTCAATCAACCAATCAGGAGTATTCATTGAGTGGTTACTCTGTGCGGAGCACTGTACTAAGCTCATGGAAAAGTATGATAGAGTTAGTAGGCAGGAGCCCTGTTCTCAAAGAGTTAATAAACTACAGGTGGATTTAAACACTAAAATAAAATGCAGGTGGGGAAAGCAATACAGTATAATGATACGTATATAAGAACAGTATGTTGTCGGTATCCAAGCGCTTAGGGTGACAGAGAAGTACTGATGTGGTAGTTGGGGGTAGGGGAGGGGCAGGCAGAAGGGAGTGTGTGGGAAAGCAACAGGTGATGAAAGAGATGAGAATAAGTCACAGTGAGCAGATTAAATTGAGAGTAGTAAAGTGTGGTTGTTAGGATGTAGTGGGGGAGGCAGAGAATGAATTGTGGAGAAAGAACCGATGATTAGAAGTTCCTGCAGATGGGAACGGACAGCCGGTGAGAATTTCACGGGGGTGCAGAGAGATGTATGCAGTACGATGTTTTAGAAACAATGATCCAAACAACAGGGCTTGGTATGAACTGGAGGGTGAGAAACTGGTGACAGGAAGGTCGGCTAGGAGGCTGATGCAGTAGTCTAGAGGGGACACGACCAGTGTTTGCACGAGCATAAAGCCAGTTTGGATGGAGAAGGAAGGCCAGATTATGGAGATGCTGTGGGGGAAGAATTGGGAGGGGAGAGAGAAAGAGAGAGAGGGATTGGGAAGAAATCAATCAACCAGTCAATGAAGAAGGGGACCTAAAACTGAACCTTGAGTGACTCCCAGGGTTACAGGATGGGACGCCGAGAAGAAGCCAGCGAGCAAAATTGGAGAAGAATTGGGGGAGGACTGAGGATTCTTTTCCACTTTCCTAATAATAATAATAATAATGGCATTTGCTAAGCGCTTACTATGTTCCAAGCACTGTTCTAAGCGCTGATGGGGGGATACAAGGTAATTAGGTTGTCCCAGGTGCGGCTCACAGTCTTAATCGCAATTTTACAGATGAGGTAACTGAGGCCCAGAGAAGTTAAGTGACTTGCCCAAAGTCACACAGCTGACGAGTGGCAGAGTCGGGATTAGAACCCATTTCCTCTGACTCCCAAACCCGCGCTCTATCCACTGAGACACGCTCGTTTTCCTAGTTTCCTCCCTCGGACTAGGCTGCTGTCATCAGGTCAGTGATAGACATCCCAAGCAAAACAACTTTGGCAGGGTGCGTCTGCTAAACCAGGGACCCCAGCCTCATTATTCTTCTCAGGGAGAAGCAGCGTGGTTTAGTGGGAAGAGCCCGGGTTTGGGAGTCAGAGGTCGTGGGTTCTAGTCGCAACTCTGCCTCTCGTCAGCTGTGTGACTTTGGGCAAGTCACTTAACTTCTCTGGGCCTCATTTACCTCATCTGTAAAATGGGGATGAAGACAGTGAGCCCCAGGTGGGACAACCTGATTACCTTGTATCTACCCCAGCGCTTAGAACAGTGCCTGGCACTTAGTAAGAGCTTAACAAATGCCATCATTATTAATATTATTATTATGAGTTTCCATTCCGGTCTACCAGTGGAGTGATCAGTAGTTCGTTGACGTCATTCTAGGAAGAAGTTCCAGAGTGGGAACCACATGGGAATGGGCAATTATTTAGGTTGTGAGGACCAGGACGACAGGGAGACCACGATCTGGGCCTTCCGATTCCCAGACGGTCAGCCATCTCAGAGGAGCCCCAGGCCCGTCCTCCCACCCTGAATTCCCAGGAAATAACACGGCCGTCCTCTGAGGGGACGGCGCACCCAGCCGGAGAGCCGAGAGGGGGAGGGAGAATCTTGACAGCTCTCACTCCTCGCTCAGACCTTCCTGTTACCGCCACCCGCGTCCAGAACCGACGAGATGGAGTGAGCCTTTCTCTCAGCAAAGTTCAATACTCCTCAGCCCAGGACAGGCCCGGTGACTCCGGAAAGAAGCAGGGGAAAGGTGAGGGGCAGGGAAGGGAAATTTCAATATCAGCCCAGGAAATAACAGGAATTTTCCTGTTCTTTCTTAATAATAATAATTGTGGTGTTTGTTAAGTGCTTACCATGTGCCTAACACCATACTCAGTGCTGGAGTAGATATGATAAAATCGGATTGGACAGTGTCCCTGTCCTGCATGGGGATAATCGTCTTAAACCCCATTTTACAAATGAGGGAACCGAGGAACAGAAAATTAAGTGACTTGCCCAAGGTCACCCAGCAGGTAGGTGGTGGAGCGGGGATTAAGACCAAGGTCCCCTATTCTCCCAGGACTACCCTGTTTCCACATAGCTGTGCTGATTCTCCTATTATTTAGAATTATGTGACCACAATCATTGCAGATTTTTGCAAAGGGAATAGGCTTCTAGGAGTCAGGAATGGTTTCAGTGCCGTCCCGAACCAGGGCAGGTTAATTGGAGGAGATGAACAACCTGATTAGCTACTATACATTCATTCATTCATTCATTCATTCAATCATTCATTCATTCATTCGTTCGTTCATTCAATCGTATTTATTGTGCGCTTACTGTGTGCAGAGAGCACAATAGCAGAGCAGTGTGCTAAGCGCTTGGGAAGTACAGGTCAGCAACATATAGAGATGGTCCCTACCCAACAACAGGCTCACAGTCTAGAAGGGGGAGAAAGACAACAAAACAAAACTTGTAGACAAGTGTCAAAATCGTCAGAATAAATAAAATTATAGCTACATGCACATCATTAACTGAGTATAATATTAAATATGTACAAGTAAATCGAATAGAGCAATTAATCTCTACAAATACATACAAGTGTTATGGGAAGGGGAATGAGGTAGGGCAGGGAGATGGGGAGGACGAGAGGAAAAAAAGGACTCAGTCTGGGAAGGCCTCCTGGAGGAGGTGAGTTCTCAGTAGGGCTTTGAAGGGAGGAAGTGAGCTAGCTTGGCGGATGTGTGGAGGGAGGGCATTCCAGGCCAGGGGAAGGATGTGGGCCGGGGGTCGACAACGGGGCAGGCGTGAACGAGGCCCAGTGATGGGGTGAGCATCAGAGGAGCGGAGGGTGCTGGCTGGGCTGTAGAAGGAGAGAAGGGAGGTGAAGTAGGAGGGGGCGAGGTGATGGAGAGCCTTGAAGCCGAGAGTGAGGAGTTCTATCTACTCCAGTGTTTAGTACAGTGTCTGGCACATTGTGAGCGTGAAAAATTACCATTAAAAACCCCCGATATTCGCTCCAACCCAAAGGTTTTTTCCTCCCCTGTGCACGTTTCTCTGGAATATTATTCTCATCCCTATCTTTTCTAAATGTCCTTAGGCAGTCAACATCAATTCCCAGAAAATGACCAATGTCACCGTGAAGACAGAATTCCTGCTACTGGATTCGAAGAGATTCTCAGCTGCAGCTGATCCACGCCGCACTGCTCCTCCTGGTCTACCTGGAGGCCCTGATCGGGAATCTCTCATCGTCGCCGTCATCGCCCTCGACCGACGCCTCCACACCACCATGTACTTCTTCCTCAGGAACCTTACCCTCATCGACTTACCCCAACTCCATCCACAACTCCCTGACCAACAAGAGATCCATTTCCCAAGTGGGCTGTGCCGTCCAGGTCTTCTCCGTGTCGTGGTTTGCCGGCTTAGAGCTGTCCGTCCTCACAGTGATGCCCTACGACCGCTACGCTGCCATCTGCCTCACCCTGAGCTACGAGGTAATCATGGCTCGAGGGGCCTGTGGGTAGATGGCCGCCGCCTTCTGGCTCAGCGGGGGCCTGTTTGCAGTAATGTGTTCAGCTGAGAAGTTCTCCCTGTCCTTCTGTGGGTCCCACACCGTCCCTCAGTTCTTCTGTGATGTCCACCCTCTACTGAAGTCACCTGCTCCGAGATGCACATCGCCATCGATTCGACTGTGATTTTGGGGACAGCCTTAGGTGTCGTCTGCTTCATTTCCATCATCGTCTTGTATGCCCACATCTTCCAGGCCATCATGAGGAGGCCAGCCGCTGAGGGCCGGGCCAAAGCCTTCTACACCTGTCTGCCTCATTCATTCATTCATTCATTCATTCAATCAATCATATTTATTCAGCGCTTACTGTGTGCAGAGCACTGTACTAACAGCTTGGTAAGTACAAATCGGCAATATATAGAGAAGGTCCCCACCCAACAATGCGCTCACAGTCTAGAAGGGGGAGACAGACAACAAAACAAAACATGTAGACAAGTGTCAAAATCGTCAGAACAAATAGAATTAAAGCTATTTGCAGATCATTAACAAAATAAATAGAATAGTGAATATGTACAAGGAAAATAAATGGAGTAAAAAATCTGTACGAACATATATACAGGTGCTGTGGTGAGGGGAAGGAAGTAGGGCGGGGGAGATGGGGAGGAGGAGAGGAAAAAGGGGGCTCAGTTTGGGAAGGCCTCCTGAAGGAGGTGAGCTCTCAGTAGAGCTTTGAAGGGAGGAAGAGAGCTAGCTTGGAGGATGTGCAGAGGGAGGGCATTCCAGGCCAGCGGGAGGAAGTGGGCCGGGGGTCGGCAGTGGGACAGGCGAGAACGAGGTACAGTGAGGAGGTTAGGAGCAGAGGAGCAGAGGGTGCGGACAGCGCTGTAGAAGGAGAGAAGGGAGGTGAGGTAGGAGGGGGTGAGGTGATGGAGAGCCTTGAAGCCGAGAGAGGAGTTTTTGCTTGATGCCTAGGTTGACTGGTAGCCACTGGAGATTTTTGAGGAGGGGGGTGACATGCCCAGAGCATTTCTGCATAAAGATGATCCGGAAGCATCGTGAAGTATAGACTGAAGTGGGGAGAGACAGCAGGATGTGAGATCAGAGAGGAGGTTGATACAGTAATCCAGTCGGGATAGGATGAGAGATTGAACCAGCAAGGTAGCGGTTTGGATGGAGAGGAAAGGGCGGGTCTTGGCGATGTTGCGGAGGTGAGACCGGCAGGTTTTGATGACAGATTGGATGTGACGGGTGAACGAGAGAGCGGAGTCGAGGATTACACCAAGGTTGCGGGTTTGTGGGACGGGAAGGATAGTACTGCTGTCTACAGTGACGGGAAAGTCAGAGAGAGGACAGGGTTTGGGAGGGAAGATAAGGAGTTCAGTCTTGGACATATTGAGTTTTAGGTGGCGGGCAGACATCCGGATGGAGATGTCCTGAAGGCAGGAGGAGACCCGAGCCTGAAAGGAGGGAGAGAGAGCAGGGGCAGAAATGAAGATTTGGGTGTCATCAGCGTAGAGATGATAGTTAAAACTGTGGGAGCGAATGAGTTCATCTAGGGGGTGAGTGTAGATAGAGAACAGAAGCGGACCAAGAACTGACCCTTGAGGAATCCCTACGGTAAGGGGATAGGAGGGGGAGGAGGAGCCCGCAAAGGAAACTGAGAATGAATGGCCGGAGAGATAAGAGGAGAACCAGGAGAGGACGGAGGAGAAGGGGGTGGTCCACAGTGTCGAAGGCAGCTGAGAGGTCGAGTAGGATTAGGATAGAGTAGGAGCCGTTGGATTTGGCAAGAAGGAGGTCATTGGTGGCCTTCGAGAGAGCAGTTTCAGTGGAGTGTAGGGGACGAAAGCCAGATTGGAGGGGGTCAAGGAGAGAGTAGGCGTTGAGGAATTGGAGGCAGCGTGTGTAGATGACTCGTTCAAAGAGTTTGGAAATGAAGGGTAGGAGGGAGATAGGGCCATAACTAGAAGGGGAGGTGGAGTCAAGAGAGGGGTATTTTAGGATGGAGGAGACGTCGGCATGATTGAAGGCAGAGGGGAAGGAACCATTGGAGCGTGAGTGGTTGAAGACGGAAGTTAAGGAGGGGAGGAGGGAAGGGGCGAGAGATTTCATAAGATGAGAGGGAATGGGGTCAGAAGCACAGGTGGCTGCGGTAGCATTTGAGAAGATGGAGTAGATCTCATCTGAAGATACTGCTGGGAAGGATGGGAGAGTAGCGGAGAGGGTTGAGAGCAGGGGGGTTGGAGAAGGGGGAGGAGTGACTTTGGGGAGCTCAGACCTGATGGAGTTAATTTTACTAATGAAGTAGGAGGCCAAATCTCTGGCGGTGAGGGATGGAGGAGTGGGAGGAACAGGGGGCCTGAGAAGGGAGTTTAATGTACGGAAGAGCTGACGGGGATGATGGGTATGGGTGTCAGTAAGGGAGGAGAAATAGTTTTTCCTGGCAGAGAAGAGGGCAGAGTTAAGGCAGGAAAGGATAAACCTGAAATGAACAAGGTTGGCTTGATGTTTAGACTTTCTCCAGCAGCGTTCAGCAGCTCGAGCATAAGAGCAAAGGAGGGGGACAGTGGCAGTGATCCAGGGCTGCGCGAGAGAGGCGAAGGGAAAGGGGAGCGAACGAGTTGAGCTCAGTAGAGAGGGTAGAGTTGAGAGCACCTCGGCATCGTCTCTGTTTTCCTCTCTGCGGGGGTAATTGCCTAAATCAAGCCGCCCTCATACTCCTCCTAGATCGTGGGTGTGCTGGCGTCTGTATTCTACACGGTGGTGCCCCCCGCCCTGAAGCCCCTCTTCTACAGACTGAGGAACCGGGACATGATGGCCGCCATAGGCAGGATCCTAAAAGGGTCACTCACCCGGCCTCTGCTCTGGGACAAAATGTCTCCTTCCTTGTGCAAATCATCTCACCCCACCACTTAACCAAGGAATTGCCCTTGGACCTAGCCTGTAAGCTGTCATACAGGGTTCACAGAAAACGCTAGACGTTGATGAATTTTCAAAGTCTGGGAGGGAGGCGGCAAAGACTGAAGTAGAACTGACAATCCAACTTTGGGGAACATCATGGCCTAAAGGAATGGGAATCCCTGTAGACTGTTAGCTCATTGTGGGCAGGGAGTGCATTTAACAACTCTGGTAAACAGAACTCTCCCACGTGCTCAGTACTTCCTCAAACAATAAATCCTGCTTGGGGGCGGTGCTAAACCTTGCTCTGCCACTTGTCTTCTGTGTGACCTTGGACAATTCTCTTAACTTTTCCGTGCCTCAGTTACCTTATCCGTAAAATGGGGAATAAGACCGTGATCCCCACGTGGGAACTCGAGTACCTTGTATCTATCCCAGTGCTTAGAACATTGCTTGGTACATGGCAAGTGTTTAACAAATGCGGTAATTTTTTCAATTTTATCATGGCCTAAAGGAATAGGAATCGCTGTAGCTGTAAACTAATCGTGTGTAGGTAACGTGTCTACCAATTCTGTTATATTGAACTTTTCCAAGTGCTTACTACAGTGCTGTGTCCAGAGTAAGTGCTCAATAAATATGATTGATGGATTGATTGAGACTTGAATTCTGATGCCAGCTCTGCTACTGGCCTGCTATGTGACATAGGGGCAATGACTTAACATCGCTAGGATCCCGCGCTTCCTCTTACACGCTGAGCCCCTGTGGGACAGAAATTGTGTCTGAACTGATTCTTTTGTTTCTACTCCAGCAAATGGAACAATCAAGGCACACAACACCTTAATAAATATGATAATGCTATCCGTATTAGTAATGACTATGATAATATAATGATACGCTCTTTAGCATGACTCTGGGGGTGGGAATGAAAGTTGGAAAATGGGAAGTGGTATGGGAGAAGGGAAGAAAGGATGACTGCCACTCCATCTGTCTTGTCAAATCTGTCCTCTCTCAGCATCCATCATTCCTTCCATCCATTCATCTATCCATCCACCCATCCAGAGCACGGGCTTGGGAGTCGGAGGTCGCAGGTTCTAATCCCAGATCTGCTACTTGTCTGTCGTGTGAGCTTGGGCAAGTCACTTCATTTCTCTGGTCATCAGTTCCCTCATCTGTAAAATGGGGAATGAGTCTGTGAGCCCCACGTGGGACAGGGACTGTGTCCAACCTGATTACCTTGTATCCACTCCAGCATTTAGAAGAGTGCTTGGCACATAGTAAGCGCTTAACAAAGTCCATAATTATTACTATTATTATTATTATCAATGGCATTTATTGACCACATCCTAAGTGCAAAGCACTGTAGTAAGCTCTTAGGAGAGTTGAAAAGAGATAAAATTTCATTGTTCCTGCTCTCCAGGAGATTATGATGTAATGGGGGAGCTAGACACAGAATAAATTATGTAGAGGAGGAAGGAGAGAAGGAAAAAGTGAGAAAGACGATGAACGCTTGATTCAAGAGTATAGTTTATATCGTCTGTATGAACAGCGCTTCAACGGATTTGCAATCAGGACAAGTCAAAAGAAGCAAGGTGGCCTAGTGGGTAGATCTCAGGCCTCGGATTCAAATGGACATGGATTCTGATCCCGGCTCCACCACATGACTTCTGTATGACCTTGGGCAGGGTCGCTTAGATTCTCCGTGCCTCAGTTCCCTCATCTGTAAAATGGGGATTGAGATGTGAGCCGCAGTGGGGACATGGACTCTGTCCAATCTGACTAGCTTGTAACTACTCTAGCACTTAGTATAGTGCCTGATATACAGTAAGCGCTTCAAAAAGGCTAGAAGAAAAAGTTACAGTGGGCTGATTGACTGACAGATTGAGCGTTTCAAGTTGTGAAGTAGACAAACGTGAAACCATTCACAGTGGCTAAAGTTGGTCATTGAAAACAGGAACCGTTGGGATGCTGGGATGGAGATGCCAATGTCTCCGCAGGAACCCCGAGGGCTGGCATCATCACTGACGGTGCAGGAACCGGGCCCTCATCTCCCAGGAGACTCAGGAACCACGTGACCAGAGGGTGCTTGGCTTGTCTAGGCCACGAGGTCCCTTGGCAGGGCCCCGTGCCATCCTCCAGAGATTATCCCCGGAGCAGCTCCTGCTTAATCTACAGCGATGAGGGCCCATCTGGAGACCTTGTCAGGGTCTGAGGCAGAGCAGAGAGGGATAGAGGGCTCCTCTCTGTTCCTTCCTGGCTGACCTAACCCAGGAGTCTGAGGGAAAAGAGGGGGCCAGCCCAGTCCTGCAGAGGTCAGCGGCCCCCAGCTCCACGCTGCCCCGGTGAGAGTGACCGGGGGCGAGTGGGATGGTGGGGTGAGTGGGATGGAGGGGCCGGGGGGGATGAGCATGAGGATGGAAGAGATGTAGCTTGTCTGGGGCCGAGGTTGGGGTTCGGACCAGGGCCGCAGCAGGGCAGGGGTGCTAGGAGGAGGGGAGGTGCTTTCCAGTTCAGTAAACCCCAACCGTCACACCCCTCTCCTCCTTCCTCCTCAAATCTCGTTACCACGCCAACTACCCGCCGGGCTACAGTGCTCCAGGACAGTGTCAGGACTGCGGACAGTCACTTTGGCCTTCATTGGGCCCCAGAATCCCTTGCAGAGGGTAAATGACAGGCAGGGCTGAGAGAGCACGGCCAGCTTTGGAAAGTCGCTGGCACTATCAGCAATTCCTCCCTGTAAGAGTTCTTTCCAAATGTTGGGAGAAGACAAATAGTGGGAAAGGTTGCAATCTCTGCGCTCAAGAACTTTCCAGCCTACTGGGCTAGGTTGACACAGTATAATTTATTATCGATCGATTAATCATGAATCACATTTATAGAGCGGTTATTGTGCGCACTAAGCACTTGGAGAATAATAATATTGAGGGTAGTACTTGTTAAGCTCTTAGTCTGTTCCAAGCACTGTCCTAAATAATGGAGTAGATACAAGTTAAGCAGGTTGGTTACAGTCCTTGTTCCACATGGGGCACACAGTCTTAACCCCCATTTTACAGATGAGGTAACTGAGGCTCAGAGAAGTTAAATGACTTGCCCATGGCCACACAGCAGACATGAGGCGGAGTTGGAATTGGACCCCAAGTCCTTCTGACCCGTGATGTATCCACTTGAGACCACCATTACAGACACATTCCCTGCCCCTTATAGAAGGAAAGAAAGACTTAAAAGATGAATATGCAATTATTGGGTGCCATTTAAAAGATGAGGAAACTGAGGCCCAGAGCAGTGAAGCGACTTGGCCAAGGACCCACAGCAGCAAAGGGACAGAGGCAGGATTAGAACCCAAGTATGCTGACTCCCACTAAGCTATGTTTGGGAGAGTACAATAGAACAGCTCTGGTAGAGGTGTATGCTCCCCTCAAGGAGCTCAGAGGCAAGAGAACTCCTGGGCCCATGCTTTTTCCTCTAAATGAGGGTGGAAATAAGTTGATTCATACTTGAGTAAGGTGAAGTGGGATTAGAGGGCTGCGAAATGAATCGGGGAAGCTGATTGGAGGAGGGGGAGATTTTAGCAGAGCTCAGAATTCGGAAAGAACTGTGCTCTTTCTGATTTTGAGTGGAGAAGAGAGGGAGTTCCAGGCTAGGATGGAAACGGGAGAGTCGATCGCGAATAACTACTAGAAAGTTGCTTTGAGAGCTGAGAAGACGTGTTGAACGATGGAAAGGGGGTGAAGTGCAGTCATAGGGTAGAGAGCCTTCAAACCGATTGTGAGTTTTTGTTGCATGTGAAAAGACACAACTTGTCCTGAGGGAAGGTTGAGGAGAGGAGAGGTGTAGGCTGAGCGATGCTTTAGGAAAGGACTAGATGGGCTATGCTTGTGTTTGTGTGTGTACAAGTGGGAATGCAGGTATGTCGTTAAATGGAATCAGCTTGGTGTATATGTGGGGTTTAATTTTGTTGTTTGTTATATGCTATTGTCAAGTGCTTGTTATATGCCAGGTACTGTACTAAACACTGGGGTGGATACAAGCTCATCAGGTTGGATACAGTCCATGCCCCACATGGTGCTTTCAGTCAAAATCCCCAATTTACAAATGAAGTAACTAAGGCACAGAGAATGTAAGCGACTGGCCCCAGGTCATATAGCGGACAAGGGGAGGGGACAGGTTTAGAATCCAGGTCCTTCTGCCTACCAGGCTCATTCTCTCTCAACTAAATGGATGAATTTATGTATAAAGGCCCTTCTTGTTTGACTCTAAAACCACCGAAAAAATTTCACTAAAGTCATGTTCATATCTTTATGTTCTCTGACCTCTCCTGAGGAGTTTCAGTCTCCTCAACCAAAAATAATACTTTTGATATTTATTAAGTGCTTACTACGTTCCAAGCAAAGTATTAAGTGCTGGTGGAGATTTAGGACCATCTGGGAGAACACAGTCCGTGTCTCACGAGGGATTCACAGACTAAGTAGGAGGGAAAAAGATATCGAATCCTCTTTTTACTACTGAGGAAACTGAGGCATAGAGAAATTAAGTCATTTTCTCATGGCTTTGCAGCAGAGAACTGGTAGAGGTGGGATTAGAACCCAGGTCCTCTTACTCCCAGGCCTGTGTACTTCTCATTAGCACCCTGTTTCTACACAGTTCGAAGCTTGGTGCTTCCAATAGAATGGAAGTTCCCTGGGGGCAGTGATTATATGTATTAATACCACGTCCTCTGTAGGTACTCATTAAATAGAACTGATTGACCTAATTCTTATTCCTTCACCCCCAACATCAGTGTATCTGAATTGACGTCTTGAAGTCTTCCCTGTTTTTGTGCAGTGAGTCGACATCATTCCCCAGAAAAGTTCAGTGTCTCCACCGTGAACTCAGAGATCATTTTGAATTCAATAACTGTCTCCTCTCCATATAGAATCGCCAGCAAGTGTCCTGTCAATTCCTTCACTCATCCCATCAATGGACTCTAACTTTTGCTCTTCCCTCATCACATGCAGAAAGTCCATGCTGCCTCCCCAAATGCCCAACGTCTCCATGGTGAGGGAATTCCTCCTGCTGGGATTCTCAGAGGTCCGGGAGCTGCAGCTGGTCTACTCTGCGCTGTTCCTCCTGGTCTACCTGGCGGCCCTGACGGGGAATCTTCTCATTATCGCCGTCACCGCTCTCGACCGGCGCCTCCACACCCCCATGTACTTCTTCCTCAGGAACCTGTCCGTCCTCGACCTCTGCTACATCTCCGTCACTGTTCCCAAGTCTGTCGTCATCTCCCTGACCGATCTTAGAGCCATCTCCCTCCTGGGCTGTGTCGCCCAGGTCTTTTTGGTGGTTCTGTTTGGTGGTTCAGAGGTGTTCCTCCTCACGGCGATGTCGTATGACCGCTATGCCGCCATCTGCCTCCCCTTGTGCTATGAGCTCATCATGACCAACACGGCCTGTGGAAAGATGGCGGCCGCCTCCTGGCTCAGCGGGGTGCTGTTTGGGGTCTTGTATTCAGGTTCGACTTTCTCCCTGAGCTTCTATGGGTCCAACATAGTCCAGCAGTTTTTCTGTGACGTCCCTTCCCTGCTGAAGATCTCTAGCTCCGAGGACCACGTCGCCATGGACGTGAGCATCACCGGTGGCCTAGTTTTTGGTGTCATCTGCTTTGTATTCATCGTCATCTCCTACGTGCGCATCTTCCGGGCCGTGCTGACGATGCCGGCCGCCGAGGGCCGGGCCAAAGCCTTCTCCACCTGCCTGCCTCACCTCGCCGTCGTCACCATCTTCCTCTCGGCTGGAGCGGTTGACTACGTTAAGCCCGTGTCAGACTCCCCTTCGACCCTGGACCTGCTGTTGTCCGTGTTCTATACCGTGGTGCCCCCCACTCTGAACCCCCTCATCTACAGCCTGAGGAACCGGGACATGAAGGCCGCCCTGGGGAGAGTCCTAAAGGGGAGATTCCTCCTCCCTCCTCTAAGGGACAAAATGTCTGTTTCCTTTTGCTGACTATCCCATTCCTCATCAGGGTTCTGACCACGGGGATAGCCATATAAAGAGCTGTTCAAAGAGAAAGTCCAGCGTCTGAGGATTTGTCAATGTCTGAGACAGAGGCTGATAAGACGTGTGTGACTGTAAGCCCGCTGTGGGGAGAGATTGTCTCTCTTTATTCGGAATGGTACTTTCCAAGCGTTTGGTACGGTGCTCTGCACAGGGTAAGCACTCAATTCATTCATACATTCAATCGTATTTATTGTGCGCTTACTGTGTGCAGAGCACTGTACTAAGCGCTTGGGAAGTACAAGTGGGCAACATATAGAGACGGTCCCTACCCAACAGTGAGCTCACAGTCTAGAAGGGGGAGACAGAGAACAGAAAACAAAACATATTAACAAAATAAAATAAATAGAATATGTACAAGATAAATAAATACATAAATAGAGTAATAAATACGTAAAAACATATATACATATATACAGGTGCTGTGGGGAAGGGAAGGAGGTAAGGCGGGGGGGATGGGGAGGGGGAGGAGGGGGAGAGGAAGGAGGGGGCTCAGTCTGGGAAGGCCTCCTGGAAGAGGTGAGCTCTAGTAGGACCTTGAAGGGAGGAAGAGAGCTAGCTTGGCAGATGTGCGGAGGGAGGGCATTCCAGACCAGGGGGATGACGTGGGCTGGGGGTCGATGGCGGGATAGGCGAGAACGAGGTACGGTGTGGAGATTAGCGGCAGAGGAGCGGAGGGTGCGGGCTGGGCAGCAGAAGGAAAGAATGGAGGTGAGGTAGGAGGGGGCGAGTTGATAGAGAGCCTTGAAGCCCAGGGTGAGGAGTTTCTGCCTGATGCGCAGATTGATTGGTAGCCACTGGAGATTTTTGAGGAGGGGAGTAATATGCCCAGAGCGTTTCTGGACAAAGACAATCCGGGCAGCGGCATGAAGTATGGATTGAAGTGGGGAGAGACACAAGGATGGGAGATCAGAGAGGAGGCTGATGCAGTAGTCCAGACGGGATAGGATGAGCGCTTGAACGAGCAGGGTAGCTGTTTGGATGGAGAGGAAAGGGCGGATCTTGGCAATGTTGCGGAGGTGAGACCGGCAGGTTTTGGTGATGGCTTGGATGTTGGGGGTGAACGAGAGAGCGGAGTCGAGGATGACCCCAAAGTTGCGGGCTTGTGAGACGGGAAGGATGGTAGTGAAGGGAAAGTCAGGGAGAGGGCAAGGTTTGGGAGGGAAGGCAAGGAGTTCAGTCTTGGACATGTTGAGTTTTAGGTGGCGGGCAGACATCCAGATGGAGATGTCCTGAAGGCAGGAGGAGATGCGAGCCTGGAGGGAGGGAGATAGAGCAGGGGCAGAGATGTAGATCAATGTAGGTGTAGATGTTCCATCAATAAATATGATGGAATGAATGAATGAATGACAAGTGATTGTTTCGGTGGCATCATGGCTTGGTGGAATGAGCAGGTGGCTTTGAGTAATGAGATTTGAAAGTTCCACCCGATTCTGCCACCGGCCTGCTGTATGACCTTGGTTCAGCTACGTAACCTTTCTGGGTCTCGCTGTAAAACCGGGGTTCAATATGTGTCCCCTCTTTCTCTTACAATCTGAGCCCCCGTGCGTCTGATTAGTTGGTTTCTACTCCAGCACTTGGCAGTCTTTTGCAAATAAGTTCTTCATAAATTCAATAATAATAATGTTGATACTGATACTGATAATAACAGTAATTTTATGAATTTTAAGATCACTCTTGGTGGTTATGAAAATCAGAAAATCGGAGTGTGAAAAGGAAGAAGGGACGCAATCATGGAAACCTTTCCTCACATTTGACTGCCTGTTTACGTGTTTTGATGCCTGCCTCCCCCCTTCTAGACTGGGAGCCCGTTGTGGGCAGGGATGATCTCTGTCGCTGAATTGTACTGTCCAAGAACTTAGAACAGTGTTCTGCACACCATAAGCGCTCAATAAATGCGATGGAATCAATGAATGCATGAATTTGACTGATCAAATCATTGTCTCGAATCAATTCGCTCATCCATCCATCCGTCCGACTATCCATCCATCCATCTGTCTGTGTTTACCCATCTGTCTGTCCATCCATCCATCCATCCATCCATCCATCCATCCACCCATCCATAATAATAGTGATAGTTGTTAAGCGCTTACTATGTGCCAGGCATTGAACTATGTGCTGGGGCAGATACGAGCTAACCAGGTTGTACACAGTCTCCATCCCACAGGGGGCTCGTGGTCACAGTTCCCATTTTACAGATGAGATAACTGAGGCACAGAGAAGTGAAGTGCAGAAGTTAAGGTCACGCAGCAGATAATCCACCCATCCATCCATCCGTCTATCCATCCATCTACCCACCCACCCTTCCATCCTTCCATCCATCCATCCACCCATCCATCCATCAGCCCATCCATGCATCCAACTATCAATTCATCCATCCATCAATAAATGATATTTGTTGAATGCATCCTGGGTGTAAAGTACTGTAGTGAACACTTCAGAGAGATCAAAATAAATTAAACACCATCCTTGCTTTCCAAGAGCTTAAAATCTAACAGGGGAGATAGACACAGAATTAATTAATGAGAGGATGAAGAAGAGAATGGAAAGAGTGGTAAATAGATGACTATGTGCTTCAAGATTAAATTTTATAAAAGCCACTATGTACAAAACTATAATAGTGGGTGCGAGTGCAAAACTGGAGAAGTGGTTTAAGATGCTGACTGGTAGTTGGAGAAGATGACTTAGGGAGGAGAAAAATGAATTGGGCGAGGCATCCTGGAAGTGGCAGGAAGATGGAGGGGGGACGTTGGGGAAGGCTGTGCTCTGATGAACTGGAAGGTGGGGAAGAAATGTAGGCTGACCGATTATTTCCTCATTTTCCATCACTGATATATTTTGAAAGGGGACAGGGCCATTCAGAGGAGAGAATGCAGTGACCGCTTCACCCTAGTTTGGTACAGTGTCTCAGCTCTGAGATAGAAGAAGACGAACCCTAGGCTACAACCTATTCCTTCTGAAACCAGGGATTTTCCCGTCGTGTCCACCCAGCCAGTATCGGTGATTCCTTCCCATCACCCCGTTCTCAGAACCATTCAGCCCCTCCCGAGCTGATAATAATAATAACAATAATGATAATCGCATTTGTTAAGCGCTTAATATGTGCCAAGCACTGTTCTAAGCGCTGGGGTAGATACAACGTAATCAGGCTGTCCAGCCTGGGGTTCACAGTCTTAATCCCCATTTTCCAGAGGAGGTAACTGAGGCCCAGAGAAGTTAAGTGGCTTGCTCAAGTACTTACAGCAGAAAAATGACAGAGGTGGGATTAGAACTCACATCCTCTGAATCCCAAGCCCGAGCTCTTGTCACTAAGCCATGCTGCTTCTCATGCTGCTTCTCTGGGTTGATCCCCCAAGGCAGGCCGGGGGAGGTTCTTAGGATAGATTTAGAGTCATTTCTCGTTCTCTCTAGATTTGCAATCAAAAGAGGTCAGAAAATACATCCGATTAAATGACCGGTCATGTTTGAGGTCATGAACAAGATGAAACTCAGAGAAGCAGCGTGGCCTAGTTGATAGAGCGTGGACCTGGGTGTCAGAATGACCTGGGTTCTAATCTCGGCTCTCCTACATTTCTGCCGTGGGACCTTGAACAAGTCTCTTCACTTCTCTGGGCTTCAGTTACCTCGTCTGGAAAATGGGGATTGAGACTGGAAGCCCCATGTGGGACAGGGACTATGTCCAACCTGATTAGCTTGTATCAAATCCCAGGACTTAGTACAGTGCCTGGCACACAGTAACTGCTTAACAGGTACCACTGAAGTAAAATGAAAGAAGCTGAAGCGCCCACACGCTGATCCAAATGGTCACTAACGGGGGAACCGTTAGGATGTCGTTGCCAGGGAAACCCTGCAGATAAGTGCCATCACCGGATCCACATCTCTTTGGGGACTCAAAGACTATGGGGACGAGCCGCCGTGATCCGGGCCTCTACTCCGGGGACCCCCTTCAGTGCGTTGATGGCTTTATCTAAGGGACGGGGGCCCTGTCTGGAAAGCACGTCTCAGTGTCCGCGGGTGAGCAGAGAGTGGCTGACAGCTTCTTGCCGCCCCTCCGTGGCTGCTGCATCCAGGAGTCCGAGGAGAGAGGGGGAACCAGACCATCCTAGAAAGGATCAGGGGTCCCCGAGCCCAACGCTGGCCTGGTGAGAGCGATCGGGTGTGGGGAGGGACGGGGAGGGACCGGGAGAGACCATCAGGCTAATCAATGTGAGTGTGAGGGTCACTCAGGGAAGACGTTCATAGCCGGGGTCCATGGTGGAGTTGGAACAAGGACTTCGTACACAAGCAAAGAGAAAACATTCGCCCCTATGGTAGCCCCCTGGCCCCTTCCATCCACCTCCCAAACCCCGGCTACCATGGCTGCCGGGCTAGGATGTTATGGCATGGCATCATCCCTGGGCCGTGGTGACAAGAAGGGATGACTGAGACTTCACCAGTCAGATGCTCCATCACCAATTCCTCCTCACAGGCCTTCCCCCACCAAAATCTTTGGAAGATGCAAGAGAGAATCAATCAATCAACCAATCGTATTTATTGAGCGCTTACTGTGTGTAGAACACTGTACTAAGCACTTGGGAAGTACAAGTTGGCAACATATAGAGACAGTTCCCTACCCAACAGTGGGCTCACAGTCTAGAAAAGCAGTGCAGCCTAGCAGATACAGCGTGGGCTGGGAGTCAGAGGGCTTGGGTTCTAATAACGGCTCTCCCTTTCTATATTTTAATGGTATTTGTTATGCGCTTACTATGTGTCAAATATTGTTCTAAGAACTGGGCAACTTGATCAGATTGGATACAATCCCTGTATCTCATGGGGCTCACAGTCTGAGCAGGAGGGAGAACAGGAGAAGTAAGGCACAGAGGAGATAAGTGACTTGCCCAAGGTCACACAGCAAGCAATTGGCAGAGTTGGAATTATAGCCCAGGCCCATGCTCTTTCCACGGGGCCAGGCCACTTCTCTTTTGGGTGATTTGGGGCAAGTCACTTCGCTTCTCTGGGCCTCCATTACCTCATCCCTCCATGTCATGTAATGGGGACATTACCTCCATGTCCCCAGGTAGGGCAACCTGATTACATTCTCTCTCCCCCAATGCATAGAACAGTGTTGACACATAATAAGCGCTTAACAAATACTATCCTTATCATTATTAGTGCTTGATAATTACATTTTTGCATGCTTAATGCGTGCAGAGAATTAAACTGAGTGCTGAGGAGAGTACCCTATAAAAGAGTTGGTAGACATATTCCCTGCCCACAAGAAGCTCACTGCCTAGGGGGAAAGCAGACATTAATCAGTCAACCGATCGGAGACATTTATTGAGTGCTTAATATGTGCAGAGCACTGTACTAACATCTTGGAGGAATACATTATAAAGGAGCTGGTAGACATGTTTCCTCAAGGAGCTTACAGTCTAGAGTAATGAACCTTACCTTCAGCATCAATATCCTGAGGGTCTGAGGATGAATTAAGTCTGGAGATTTTTGAGGAGGGGGGTGACATGCCCAGAGTGTTTCTGTAGAAAGATAATCCAGGCAGCAGAGTGAAGTACAGACTAAAGTGGGGAGAGGTAGGAGGAAAGGAGATCAGAGAGGAAGCTGATTCAGTAATCCAGTAGGGATAGGATGAGAGATTGAACCAACAAGGTTGTGCTTTGGATGGAGAGGAAAGGGCGGATCTTGGCGATGTCGTGGAAGTGAGACCAGCAGGTTTTGGTGACAGAATGAATGTGTGGGGTGAACGATGAGAGCGGAGTCAAGGATGACGCCAGTGTTGTGGGCTTGTGAAACGGGAAGTGATGGGAAAGTCAAGGAGAGGACAGGGTTTGGGAGGGAAGATTAGGAGCTCAGTATTGGACATGTTGAGTATTAGGTGGTGGGCAGACATCCAGATGGAGATGTCCTGAAGGCAGGAGAAGATACAAGCCTGGAGGGAGGGAGAGAGAACAGGGGAGATGTAGATTTGGGTGTCATCTGTGTAGAAGCTGTGGGAGTGAGTATAGATGGAGAACAGGGAGTGAGTATAGATGGAGAACAGAAAGGGAGCAAGAACTGACCCTTGAGGAACCCCTACAGTTAGGGGATTGGAGGGGGAGAAAGTGCCCGTGAAGGAGACCGAGAAAGAGTGGCCAGATAGATAACAGGAGAACCAGGGGAGGACGGAGTCCATGAAACCAAGGTTGGACAACGTGCTGGGGAGAAGGGGATGGTCGACAGTGTCAAAGACAGCTGAGATGTCGAGAAGGATTAACATATAGTAGGAGCCACTGGCTTTGGCAAGAAGGACTTCATTGGTGACCTTTTTTAGGGCAGTTTCGGTGGAGTGGAGGGGACGGAAACCAGATTGTAGGGGGTCAAGGAGAGAACTGGAGTTGAGGAATTCAAGGCAGCAAGTGCAGACGATTCTTTCTAGGAGTATTGAAAGGAAGGGAAAGAGGGGGATAGGGCAATAACTGGAATGGGTAGTGGAGTCAAGAGAGGTTTCTTAGGATGGGAGAGACGTGGGCATGTTTAAAGGAAGAGGGGAAGAAGCCGTTGGACAGTGAGCGGTTGAAGACGGAAGTTAAGGAGGAGAGAAGAGATGGGGTGAGAGCTTTTATAAGATGAGAAGGAATGAGTTCCGAACCACAGGTGGATGGGGTGGCACTTGAGAGGAAGGAGGAGATCTTGTCTGAAGATACTGCTGGAAAGGATGGGAAAGTAGAGGAGAGGGTTGAGAACTGGGAGGATGGAGACGGGGGAGGGGTGACTTTGGAGAGCTCAGACAGGATGGTGTTAATTTTCCTAATGAAGTAGGAGGCCTGATCATTTGCGTTGAGGGATGGAGGAGGGCGAGGAACAGTGGCCTGAGGAGGGAGCTAAATGTCTGGAACAGCTGACGGAGGTGATGGGCATGGGTGTCAATAAAGGAGGAAAACTAGTTTTGCCTGGCAGAGGAGAGGGCAGAGTTAAGGCAGGAAAGGTTAAATTCTAAGTGAACCAGGTTTTTCCTGGTGTTTAGACTTTCGCCAGCAGCGTTCAGCCGCTCGAGCATAAGAGCGAAGGAGGCGGACAGCGGCAGTGATCTAAGGCTGTATGTTAGTGGTGTGAGAGCAGAGAAAGCGAGATGAATACAGTAGAGAGGGTGGAGTTGAGGGCAGTAATCTGGTGATGAAGAGTGGGTAGAGAGGATAGGGAGCCTTCTACAGCCCAGCCCCAACCCTCCGCTCCTCTGCCGCTAATCTCCTCACCGTGCCTCGTTCTCACCTGTCCTGCCATCGACCCCCGGCCCAGGTCATCCCCCTGGCCTGGAATGCCCTCCCTCCCCACGTCCACCAAGCTAGCTCTCTTCCTCCCTTCAAGGCCCTACTGAGAGCTCACCTTCTCCAGGAGGCCTTCCCAGACTGAGCCCCCTCCTTACTCTCCCCCCTCCTCCCCCTCTCCATTCCCCCCGCCTTACCTCCTTCCCTTCCCCACATAACCTGTATATATGTTTGTACGTATTTATTACTATATTTATTTATTTTACTTGTACATATCTATTCTATTTATTTTATTTTGTTAATATGTTTTGTTTTGTTCTCTGTCTCCCCCTTCTAGACTGTGAGCCCACTGTTGGGTAGAGACCGTCTCTATGTGTTGCCAACTTGTACTTCCCAAGCGCTTAGTACAGTGCTCTGCCCACAGTAAGCCTCTCAATAAATACATTTGATTGATTGATTGATAGGGAGGCGAGACGAGGTGGGGTGTGATGCGCTGAAAGTGATGGATGGGGTCAAGAGAGCAGAGGTCGTCGTGGGGGAGTAATATAGATTTACAAAGGAGAGGAGTGTGAGAGAGGAGGCAGGTGAGAAGGTTATTGTCAGAGAGAGGGATTTCCGAATTGGTGAGGGTGGTGATAGTGCAGCAGTAGGAGATGATGAGGTCGCTGGTGTGACCAAGTTGGTGAATGGGCGAGGTGGGGTGGAGCAGGAGATTGGCGGAGTCAAGGACTGAGAGAAGGCAAGCGGCCGAGGAGTCAGCGTATACATCCATGTGGTTGAAGTCTCGGAGGATCAGAGTGGGCATGGAAAAAGAGAGAAGGAAGTTAAGTGACTTGCCCAAGGCCATATAGTGGACCCGTGGCAGAGCCGGGATTAGAACCCAGGACCTCTGACTCCCAAGGCTGTGGGTTAGTGGTGCGAAAGCGGTGAGGGGAAAGGGAAGAAAGCCAGTTGTTTAGAGTAGAGAGGTTGAAGTTGAGAGCAGTAATCTGGTCATCAAGATTGGGTAGAGAGGATAGGGAGGCGAGGCGGGGTGTGAAGGGCTGAGAGAGATGGATGGAGTCAAAAGCTCAGAGGTTGCTGTGGGGAGTAATATACATTTATAGGGGGGAGGAGTGTGAGAGAGAAGGCAGGTGAGAAGGTTATGGTCAGAGAGAGGGATTCAGAATTGTGTGTATGGAAATAGTGCAGCAGTAGGAGAATATGAGATCGAGGTTGTGATCAAGTTGGTGAGAGGGCGAGGTGGGGTGGAATAGGAGGTTCGCGGAGTCAAGTAGTGATAGAAGGCGAGAGGCAGAGGAGTAGAGCTGGTACATCCATGTTGTTGTTGAAGTCTCCGAGGATCAGAGTGGGCATGGATAAAGACAGAAGGAAGTTAAGTGACTTCCCCAAGGTCATACAGTGGACCCGTGGCAGAGTCGGGATTAGAGCCCAGGACCTCTAACTCCCAGGCTCGAGCTCTTTCCACTAGGAAACGCTGCATCTAGAGATGGGTGAGCCTTGCTCAGAGTCAATCGAAGGAGAGAGGAACCAAAGGATCAAAGCATTATTAGGAACTTTCTATCTTGGCGGAAAGGACTCCCACCTAGGACCCTCACCACGGCGGCCTTCACGTCCCGGTTCCTCAGGCTGTAGATGAGGGGGTTCAGGACGGGGGGCACCATGGTGTAGAACAAGGACACCAGCAGGTTCAGAGCTGAGGAGGAGTCTGAGGGTGGATATAAACTACCGAAGGCAGCCGAGGTGAAAAACACGGTCGTGACGACGAGGTGGGGCAGGCAGGTGGAGAAGGCTTTGGCCCGGCCCTCGGAGGCCGGCATTCTCAGCACGGCCCGGAAAATGCGCACGTACGAGACCACGATGGAGACGAAGCAGTAGACGCCCAAAAGGTCCCCGGTGACTACGATCACATTGATGACGAGGTGCGTTTCGGAGCAGGAGAGTCGGACCACGGAGGCGATATCACAGAAGAACTGACGGATAAGGAAGGACCCGCAGAAGGGTAGGGAGAATATCCCAGAGGATGACATCACTGCAAACAGCCCCCCGCCGAGCCATGAGGCGGCGGCCATCTTCCCACAGGCCCTTCGGTCAATGATGACCTTGTAGCGCAGGGGAAGGCAGATGGCGGCATAGCGGTCGTAGGACATCGCCGTGAGAAGGAACACCTCTGAACCACCAAAAAGAACCACCGAGAAGACCTGGGTGGCACAGCCCAGGAAGGAAATGGATCTATGGTCGATCAGGGAGTTGTAGATGGATTTAGGGACGGTGACGGAGATGTAGCAGAGGTCCAGGATGGACAGGTTCCTGAGGAAGAAGTACATGGGGGTTTGGAGGCGCCGGTCGAGGACGGTGATGGTGAAGATGAGGAGATTTCCCGTCAGGGCCGCCAGGTAGACCAGGAGAAACAGTGTGGCGTGGACCAGCTGCAGCTTTCGGATATCTGAGAATCCCAGCAGGAGAAATTCCCTCACCGCGGTACGGTTGACCATTTCCCAAGAATTGCTGAGACCACCTACAAAAACATTTATTCATTCATTCAATCAATCTATTTATTGAGCGCTTACTCTGTGCAGAGCACTGTACTGAGCGCTAGGGAAGCTCAAGTTGGCAACATATAGAGACGGTCCCTACCCAACAATGGGCTCACAGTCTAGAAGGGGGAGACAGAAAACAAAACAAAACATGTAGACAGGTGTCAAAATCATCAGAACAAATGGAATTATAGCTATACGCACGTCATTAACAAAATTAATAGAATAATAAATATGTACAAGTAAAATAAATCGAGCAATAAATCTGTACAAATATATACAAGTGCTGTGGGGAGGGGAAGGAGGTAGGGCGGGGTGGATGTGGAGGAGTGGAAAAAGGGGGCTCAGTCTGGGAAGAACTTTTGGAGGAGGTGAGATCTCAGTAAGGCATTGAAGGGAGGAAGAGAGCTAGTTGGTGGATGTGTGGAGGGACGGCATTCCAGGCCAGGGGGAGGACGTGGGTCGGGGGTCGACGGCGGGACAGGCGAGAACGAGGTACAGTGAGGAGGGTAGTGACAGAGGAGAGGAGGGTGCGGGCTGGGCTGTGGAAGGAGAGAAGGGAGGTGAGGTAGGAGGGGGCGAGGTGATGGAGAGGTGATGGAGAGTGAGGAGTTTTTACTTGATTCGTAGGTTGACAGGCAACCACCGGAGATTTTTGAGGAGGGGAGTAACATGCCCAGAGCGTTTCTGCGCAAACATGATCCGGGCAGCAGCGTGACGTATAGACTGAAGTGGGGAGAGACAGGAGGACGGGAGATCAGAGAGGAGGCTGATGCATTAATCCATTAGAGATAAGATGAGAGATTGAACCTGCAAGGCAGTGGTTTGGATGGAGAGGAAAGGGCGAATCTTGGCGATGTTGCGAAGGTGAGACCGGCAGGTTTTGGTGACGGATTGGATGTGAGGGGTGTAAGAGAGAGCGGAGTCGACGATGATACCAAGGTTGTGGGCTATGAGACAGGAAGGATGGTAGTGCCGTCTACAGTGATGGGAAAGTCAGGGAGTGCCCAGGGTTTGGGAGGGAAGATAAAGGAGTTCAGTCTTGGACATATTGAGTTTTAGATGGAGGACAGACATCCAGATGGAGATGTCCTGAAGGCAGGAGGACACACGAGCCTGAAGGGAGGGAGAAAGAGCTGGTGCAGAGATGTGGATTTGGGTGTCATCAGCCTAGAGATGATAGTTGAAGCCGTGGGAGCGAATGAGTTTACCAAGGGAGTGAGTGTAGATAGAGAAGAGAAGGGGACCAAGAACTGACCCTTGAGGAACCCCTACATTAATGGGATGGGAGGGGGAGGAGGAGCCCTCAAAGGAGACTGGGAATGAACGGCCAGAGAGATAAGAGGAGAACCAGGAGAGGACGGAGTCTGTGAAGCCAAGTATGGATAGCGTGTTGAGGAGAAGGCGGCGGTCCACAGTGTTGAAGGCATCTGATAAGTCGAGGAGGATTAGGATAGAGTAGGAGCTGTTGGATTCGGCAAGAAGGAGGTCATTGGTGACCTTTGAGAGGGCAGTTTCGGTGGAATGTAGGGGACGGAAGCCAGATTGGAGTGGGTGAAAGAGAGAGTTGACATTGAGGAATTTGAGGCAGGTGGTGTAGAGGACTCGTTCTAGGAGTTTGGAAAGGAATGGTAGGAAGGAGATAGGGCGATAAATAGAAGGGGAGGTGGGGTCAAGAAAGGTTTTTTTTAGGATGGGGAGACGTCAGCATGATTGAAGGCAGAGGGGAAGGAACCAGTGTAGAGTGAGCGGTTGAAGATGGACGTTAAGGAGGGGAGGGAGGAAGGGGCGAGAGATTTCATAGGATGAGAGGGAATGGGATCCGATGCACAGGTGGATTGAGTTGCACTTGAGAGGAGGGAGGAGATCACATCTGAAGATACTTCTGGGAAGGATGGGAGAATAGCGGAGAGGGTTGAGAGTGGGGGAATTGGAGAAGGGGGAAGAGTGACTTTGGGGAGCTCAGACCTGATGGAGTTAATTTTACTAATGAAGTAGGTGGACAGATCGTTGGGGGTGAGGGATGGAGGAGAGGGAAGAACAGGGGGCCTGATAAGGGAGTTAAGTGTATGGAAGAGCTGACGGGGATGATTGGCATGGGTGTGAATAAGGGAGGAGAAATAGTTTTGCCTGGCAGAGGAGGGGACAATGTAAAGGCAGGAAAGGATAAACCTGAAGTGAACAGTGTTGGCTTGGTATTTAGACTTTCGCCAGCAGCGTTCAGCAGCTCGAGCATAAGAGCGAAGGAGGCGGACAGTGCCAGTGATCCAAGGCTGTGGGTTAGTGTTACGAGAGCGGTGAAGGGATAGGGGAGCGAGCGAGTTGAGTTGAGTAGAGAGGATAGAGGTGAGAGCAGTAATCTGGTCATCAAGATTGGATTGAGAGGAAAGGGTGGTGAGGTGGGGTGTGATGCGCTGAGAAAGATGGATGGGGTCGAAAGAGCGGAGGTCTCTGAGAGGTGGTAATATAGATTTATAGGGGAGACGAGTGTGAGTGGGGGGCAAGTAAGAAGGTTATGATCAGAGAGAGGGATTTCAGAGTTGGTGAAGTGGAGATGGTGCAGTGGTAGGAGATGATGAGGTCGGCGTTGTGACCAAATTGGTGAGTCGGCGAGATGGGGTGGAGAAGGAGGTTGGCAGCGTCAAGGAGAGATAGAAGGAGGGCGGCAGAGGAGTCACCAGGGAAATCCATGTGGATGTTGAAGTCTCCAAGGATCACATTGTGCATGGAAAAGGAGAGAAGGATGGTGTCAAAATCGTTAAAGAATTTGGAGGTGGGGCCGGGGGGGGGGCGGTAGAAGACGTCTACAAGAAGCACAGCTACATCACATGACGGCTACAACACATGACAAGATGATGGCAACAAGATGACAGCAGCGGCTAATAATCTGGGTTTCAAAGAAGGGGAAAGAAAAGGAAGGGGTAGGAGGTATAGTGCAAAAGCGAAATTGGGAGCGAGAAGAATAACGACACCTCCTCCTTTTCCGGTGAGTCTGGGGGAGTGGGAGAAGAAGAGGCCTCCACTGGAGAGAGCAGCAGAAGAGACCGTGTCATCTGGAGAGAGCCATGTTTCGGTTAGGGCGAGGAGGAGTAGAGAGCTGGATAGGAATAGGTCCAGGATGAAAGGGAGTTTACCCACAATGGAGCAGGGGTTCCAAAGGCCACACCTGGCAGCAGCTGTGGAGGGAGGAGAGGGAGGGGGAATGGTGAGAGGGGTGGGGAGGGTTTGGATTGGGATGCGTTGGTGGGGGCCTGGAAGGGAGAGGGGAAAGAGGAACGGCGATTAGAAAGTAGAACTGGGATGAAGTGTGGATGGGGAGGAGGGGAGGGTGGGGGCTGGGAATTGGAAGAGAGGAGTTGAGGGTTGGCGCTGGTATAGAGGGATTCTGAGGAGGGGGTGAGTGTGAGGGGTGGGGGTGGGAAAAAGGGAAGGAAAGAGCTGGGTTGGAGAGGGGAAGGGGAAGATGAGGAATAGGAAGGGCAGTTGGGAGCAGGGGAATTGATAGTTCATGGTGAGATCAGCAAGGTAAATGAGAGCACAGCGGGTAGTTAACAATTAACATGCAGTAGCAATAATGCCGTAACAATAATAAAATTAGTCAGTGATGACATCACAGAGAGTGGTTAACAATTAGCATGCTATGGCAATAATAAAATAATCAGGTATCACAGAGAGCAGAAAACGATACGTGATGGCCAAAAAACAATGAGGTAGAAGCTATTTCAGAACCTCAACAGATTATGACAGCAAATCATTCCATCAATTGTATTTATTGAGCACTTACATTGTGCAGAGCACTATACTAAGCATTGGGAGAGTGTAATGTAGCAGAGCTGGCAGGCATATTTGCTGCCCACCAGAAACGTACGGGCTGGAGGGGTAGACATACATTGAAATAAAATTCATGCATGTACATACGTGCTGAGGAGATAAGTGCGGTGAGAATAAAGGGGTGCAATTCGAAGTGCAAGGGCAAGGCAGAAAGGAGAGAAAGTAGGGAAAACGAGGGGTTATTCGGGGAGGAGGAGATGTGATTTTAAGAAGTCTCTGAAAGTGGGGAGAGCGATGGTCTGTCAGAGTAGAGAGCGAAACCTAATGGATAGAGCAAGGTTCTGAGAGTCAGAAGCACCTGGGTTCCAGTCCTGGCTCTGCCACTTGCCTGCTGTGTGATCTTGTGTAAGTCACTTCACTTCTCTGTGCCTCAGTTCCTTCATTTGTAAAATGAGGATTAAGCCCATGAGCCCCATGTGGAGCGGGGACTGTGTCCAACCTGATAATCTTGGATCTACCCCAGTGCTTAGAACACTACTGTCAAATACAACCATTATTATGATTATATGAAGAGGGAGGGAGTTCCAGGCCATTGGAATGGCATGGGTTTAGATGAGACCAAAATACAGTGAGTAACTTGGTTTTAGACGAGCCAAATGTTTGGGCTGGGTGACCATGAGAAGCTGCCTCTCTTCAATCTTCAATCTTCAGGCAGAAGGAAACCAATTTCACTCAGTCGATCAAATATCGTGAAAGCTTAATATGTGTAGAGCGCAGTGCTGAGCACAACCAAATAAATGATCTCTCACAAGATGTGGTCTCCTATTTCATGGCAAATCTAGAGTAGGAGAGCCTTTTCTCCCCCATGTGAGCTTAACCCTCATCTAGTTGTCAGTAACAGCCCTCTCAAAGGACCTTGTCTAATGCAACCACCGTCGTTCTCTTCCTCAGACCTGAGCACAGTGCTCCTTGGATAGTAGGTGCTTGGTAAACACCACTGAGAAGGCAAGCGTTACCAGCTCTGACCACGTTTCCCCATTCCTCAAGAACAGCCAGTGGTTGTCCGTCCACCTCTGCGTCAAACAGAAACTCCTCGTCATCATCTTTAAAGCTCTCTATCCCCTCGTCCCCTCCTATCTAAACTCACTTCACTCCCACTGCAAGCCAGCCCGCAGACTTTCCTCCTCTAATGCCAACTTATTCACCGTATCTCTATCTCGTCTCCCCGGCCAACAACATCCCGTCCATGTCCCGTCTCTTGCCTGGAATCTTCTCCCTCTTCATAGTCGACAGACCTTCACTCTCTCCACATTCAAAGCCTTATTAAAATCACATCTCCTCCAAGAAGCCTTCCCCAACAGTTTCCTGATTTCCTCTTCTCACACTCCCTTCCGTATCACCCTTCACTTGAATTTGCCCCCTTTCTTCACCGGCCTCTCGATCTCACGGCACGTGTATGCAGATCCATAATCTATGTATTTCTATTAATGTATGTCTCCCCTTCTAGACTGTTAACTCCTTATGAGCAGGAGATATGTGTGCCAATTTTATATTATACTCTCCCAAACACTTAGAATGGTGCTCTCCACACAGTAATTGCTCGATAAATATGAATCTTTGGCCACCCAGATCGTTTGTCAATGATCCATCCCCTTCCATCCCCGCCGCCCACCCAGTAGATCCAGCGGATGGAGAACCATGAAGATGCCGGGGGGAGAGATCTGTTTTGCGCATGGAGGCTTGAGGAGATTCTAACTCTGCGTCACCGCCATCTCCCCTGTAAGACCCCCTACCCATCAGTGTTGTCTCCGGCCCAGACTCACTGGTAAGCCAGGAGCGAGCGGGCTCTGGTCTCCTTCACGGGATGTCCTTCAACGGTCCCCCGGCCCCTCGGCTCCCGGATGTCGGCCACAAAAGGATCTCCAGGAGGTGTGCGAGGTCCTGGCTCTTCTGACTTCCTGCTTGGAGTGCGTTGGAGTGCGGTGAAGCCGGGCCTTTCCGGAAAAGCTCCCTGCGGGACTCCCCTCCACGGGACGGGTCACAGGTTGTGCTGAGGCGCCTCATTATGTCCTGTTCGGGCCTTGCTCCCCGGGGGCCCGGCGCCGCCGGGGACCTTGGGGACCTTGAGTGTGGTAGTTGCCCTGCCCCACGTGACAACCCACTGGGGACCCTGTGAACCATCACACTGGCGTGTATCTCACTGGGAGAAACTCCAGAGGAACTACAGAAGTGACAATGAGGTGTCCATCTTGGTTTTTTATCAGTAACCCACTGGCTTCATCTGAGGGGAGGCCATTTTTAAATAATTTGGATAGACTAGTCTTCCCTCCTTCAGACTTTACTTCAACCCTCCCACTCCTGATCCCACTCGCTAACTCCCTGCCCTCTCTAAGACTACGCTCCTTGTGTCAACGTCTGTTGGTATTCAATTCTCACCCTCACTGTATGTCTTCAACTCCATATACGATGCACTGCTACAGTGAAAGCATATGTCCTCCAAGAGGCCTTCCCCGGCTAAGCCCTCAATTCCTTGTCACCCCCCACTTTTCTGCGTCACCTTGATTTGCTCCCTTTTTCACCCGCCCAGTCCCAGAACACATATGTACATATCTGTAATATATTTATTGATATTAATGTGTTTCCCCGTATAGACTTTAATAACCCTTTGGGAAGGAATGTGTCTGTTATAGCGTTCTATTATACTCTCCCAGGTGCTTAGTACAGTTCTCAGGACACCGTAAATGCTCAATAAATACAATTCATCGATTGATCAATTCATTCAATCATATTTATTGAGCGCTTACTGTGTGCAGAACACCAATTAGCGCTTAACACAATCGATCCTGCCTGGAAGGGTGAGAGAAGAAAAATGACCAAGCACAAAAGGGCACCCTGAAAGATTCGGGTAATAATAATAATCACATTTGTTAAGAGCTTACTATGTGCCACGGGCTGTGCTACATGCTGGGGTAGAAACAAGATAATGGAGTTGGAAACAATCCCTGCCCCAGTTACTGTCTAGGTAGGAAGGAGTAGGCTTTAATCCCCATTTTACAGTTGGAGAAACTGAAGCCCAGAGAGGTTAAGTGACTTGCCAAAGGTATGACAGTGGTATCGTGGCAGAACAGGGATTAGAACCCAGGTCCTTTAACGCCCAGGACCCTGCTATTTCCACTAGGAAATGCGGCTTCTCTGATGCCTTGCTCAGAGTCAATCCGAGGAGAGAGAAACCAAAGGATAAAGGCATCATTAGGAACTTTCTATCCTGGGGGAAAGGACTCCAACCTACGACCGTCGTCCTCATGACAGCCTTCACGTCCCCGTTCCTCAGGCTGTAGATGAAGGGGTTCAGGGCGCGTGGCACCACGGTGTAGAACACGGACACCAGCAGTTCCAGAGCTGAGGAGGAATCTTAGTGTGGATTTAAGGTACCGAAGGCAGCCGAGGTGAAAAACACAGTTGTGAAAACGAGGTGAGGTAGGCAGGTGGAGGCTTTGGTGGCCCAGCCCTCGGAGGGCGGCATCGTCAGCACGGTCCGGAAGATGCGCACGTACGAAACGGCGATGGAGACGGAGCAGGAGATAGCCAAAAGAGCAGCTGTGCCTACGATCACATCGATGACGAGGTGAGTTTCGGAGCAGAAGATTTGGACCACGGAGGAGATATCACAGAAGAACTGTCGGATCAGGAAGAACCCGCAGAAGGGTAGGGAGAACGTCCCAGAGGATGACATCACTGCAACCAGCCCCCCATTGAGCCGTGAGGCGGCCGCCAACTTCCCACAGACCCGTCGGTCCATGATGACATCGTAGCACAGGGGGAGGCAGATGGCGGCGGCGTGGTCTTAGGACATCGCCTTGAGGAGGAACACCTCTGAACTACCAAACAGAACCACCGAGAAGACCTGGGTGGCATAGCCCAGAAAGGAGATGGATCTACGGTTGGTCAGGGAGTTGTGGACGTATTTGGGGACGGTGACGGAGATGTAGCAGAGGACCAGGACGGACAGGATCCAGAGAAAGAAGTACATGGGAGTGTGGAGGTGTTGGTCGAGGGAGATGATAATGACGATGAGAAGATCCCCCATCAGAGCAGCCAGGTTGCCCAGGAGGAACAGTTCAGAGTAGACCAGCTGCATCTCCCGGACTTCCGAGAATCCCAGCAGCAGGAATGTCACCTTGGTGACATTGACCATTTTGGGGGATTGCCGAGATCACCTACGGAGAACGGGAGGTGGAATCTCAGCCCCACAGCATTTATGTCCATAGCTATAGTTTATTTATTCATATAAACGTCTGTCTCCCCCATTAGACTGAGCGCTTACTATATGCAGAGCACTGTTTTTAGAGTTAGGCAGAGGACAATAGAGCAGAGTTGGTAGACGCATTCCCTGCCCACAGCGAACCTACAGTCTAATGGAATCAGTCTGTCAATCAGTGGCATTTATTGAGTGCTTACTGTGCGAGAAGCACTGCGATAAGTACTTGCGGGAGTACAACAGATTTAATAGATACAATTCCTGCCCACAATGAGCTTACATTCTAGAGGGGGAGACAAGCATTAATATAAGTAAATAAATTACAGATAGGGACATAAGTGCTGTGGGACTGAGGATGGAGTCTTTATGAAATGCCAAAAGAATTCAGAACCAAGTGCCCATCAATAATGCTACTTACTATGCACAGACCTCTATGCTAAGCGCTTGGTAGAGTACAGTAGACTTGGTATACGTGATTCTTACTCCCCAGGAACTGACAGTCCAGTGGGGAAGGCAGGCCCTAAAATATATTACAGGTAAAAAGTTCTCAGAGCTTAGAACAGTGCTCGGCACATAGTAAGCGCTTAACCGATGCCATTATTGTTATTATAAAATATATTGGAGAAGCAGCATGGCGTAGTGGATAGATCACGGGCTTGGGAGTCAGAAGGTCATAGGTTCTAAACCTGTCTCTGTTACATGTCGGCTGTGTGGCCTTGGGCAAGTCATTTTACTTCTTCGTGCCTCAGTTCCCTCATTGGTAAAATGGGGATGAAGACTGTGAGCCCCATGTGGGATGGGGACTGTGTCCAACCTCATTTGCTTGTATTCACCCCAGCAGTTAGTACGGTGCCTGGCACAGAGTAAACACTCAAGAAATACGACAATTATTATAGGAGGAAGAAGGAAAATGACTATGTAAGAGTGGGGTTTAAAGAAATAGGGTGTGGGCTATAGGATGTTCAGAGTAAATAACTGTGTGACTGGCATAAAGTGTGAGGTGGTAGTTTCGGGATCAAAACCAGGGGAAATTAAAAATTAACCCTGGAGATCTTCCTGGAGGAGATGTGATTTTAGACAGGGGTTGGTGGTGGAAGACAGGAGAGTGAGCCCCAGTGAGTAGGTGGGCTTGAAAAGGTCTAACGGTGCGAGGTGGGGCTACTAGGAGAAGAGAGTGGATCAGAGAGTGAGTACATACCTGATGGTGGGCCCTTAAGATAGCGTGTGGTCATCCTACACGCCACTTTATAACAATCGTTCCTAGAACGTGTCACCGGGGGACAGCTGATCACCTCCTGCCACTCACTCTCAAGTCAGTAGGTCACCGTCCCGGGACCTTGGAATACAGGCATCGTGTCCGAACTGCAGAAATCTGTAGTGGGATCGGAGGCGGAGCGAGGTTGAAGCTGGAATTAGATACTCAGGACAGAAGACCGCTTTCTGCATTGTCAGTACCTGACACGAGACAGGCAAACTATAAACCAGGCTGCCCCATATAAACAGCCACCCCAATCTCATCTCTAAATTTCCTTCTGTCTGGGATATTTCCCTCATGACTCTCACGTTTCAGTTTTGAAAACTTTCTTCTGCTCACCTTCGTGGCATCAACTCTCGTCTCTACATACATGGTTCTCAAATCTTTCACTCCGTTCTAAGCCACTCTTACTTGCTCCTTCATTCATCCTCCCTCGCATCTCCACATCACAGATATAGATTACCAAATCTACATCTCCATCCCTGATCTCTCTCCTTCTCTTCAGGTTGGACTCCATCATGGCATCTTTATTTGGATTTCTCACATTTAACATTTCTCACATTTATTTGGATATCCTCAAATTTAACATGTCTTAAACAGAGCTTCTCATCTTCCCTCCCAAACCCTGTCGTCCCTCAGACTTTTCAATCCCTGTCGCCTTCAGGAAATCTGTGCTTGAATATCCCACTCAGACCTCAAACTTAGTGTGTCTAAAACAGAGCTTCTCGTCTTCCCACCCAATCCCTGTCCTCCATCAGACTTTTCAATTACTGTAGATAACCCCAGCATCTTCCCTGTCTCGCAAGCTGGTAACCTTGGCATTATCCTCCACTTATTTCTCTTCAGTCTGTCACCAAATCCCGTCGGTTCTACCTTCACGAAATCCCTAGAATCCCCCCATTCCTCTCCATCCAAACTGCTACCATGTTAATCCAAACACGTATCCTATCCCACCTTGATTACAGCAACAGCCTCCTCTCTGACCTCCCTGCCTCCAGTCTCACCCTCTCTGGTCCCTACTTCACTCTGCTGCCTAGGTTATTTTACTAAAAATATTCCGTCCACGTCTCCCCACTCCTCCAAAGCCTCCTATAACTGCCCATAATAATAATAATAATGATGGCGTTAATTAAGCGCTTACTATGTGCCAAGCACTGTTCTAAGCGCTGGGGAGGTAACAAGGTGATCAGGTTGTCCCCCGGAGGGCTCACAGTCCTAATCCCCATTTTACAGATGTGATAACTGAGGCACAGAGAATTGAAGTGACTTGCCCAACGTCACACAGCTGACAATTGGCGGAGCGGAATTTGAACCCATGACCTCTGACTCCAAAGCTCAGGCTCTTTCCACTGAACCACGCTTCTTCCCAATTATGTCACAATTCATTCAATCATATTTATTGAGCGCTTACAGTGTGCTGAGCACTGTACTAAGCTGAGGTGAGTCTCCCGAGGGAGACAGCCCATAACGATCTGATTAACCTGTGGGCTGTGTAACTTTGGGCATGTCATTACCTTCTCTGGGCCTCATTTACTTCATCTATAAAATGGGGATCATCATCCTCTATATCAAACGGAAACGCCTCCTTATCAGCTTTAGGACACTCAATCAGCTTTCCCCTTCCTACCTCACCTTCCTGATTTCCCACACATTTCAATCCTCAAACACCAACCTACTCACTGTACCTCGATCTCGTCTGTCTAGCGGCTGACCCCTAGCCCACCTCCTCCTTCTGGCCTGGACCTCCCTTCTGCTTCATATCCTACGGACCTCCACAACTCTCTCCATCTTCGAATCCCTTCCCAAATCACACTTTTTCCAGGAAGCCTTCCCAGACTACGACCCCATTTCCCTAAGTGATTGGCTCACTCTTCCGTGTCGCCTCCCATCCTTGAAGCTCTTATGTACATTATTCTTACACTCTACCATCCCTTCTCTGTAATTCATTTAAGCTCTAGCCCCCTGCACTAGATTGAAAAGTACATGAAGGCAGAGGAGGACCAGAGGACGCCGTGCCTGTCCACAGACAATGAGAAGAATCCTAGCCTAGTGGTTAGAGCTCCGACCTGGAAATCAGAAGGACTTGGCTTCTAATTCTGGTTCCGCCACTTTTCTGCTGTGCGGCCTTAGGCAAGTCACCTCACTTCTCTGTGCCCCAGTTTCCTCATCTGAAAAATGGGGATGAAGACCGTGAGCCCCATGTAGGACAGGGACTGTGCCCAATCTGAAATGTTTGCATCCGCCCCAGTTCTTAGTACATAGTACTAGTACATGGCACATGATAAGTGCTTAGTAAATCCCCTCCCTTTCCCACCACCCACCCAGGGGATCTGGAGGATGCAGAGCAATTGAGACACCGGGAGGAGAGATCTGTGTGGAGACGTTAAGAGACAGGGGACCTTACTCTAGTTCTCTGTCACCGCCGGCCCCCCTGTAAACCCTTTCTCGTCCCTTTCTTACTGGTCAATCTGGAGCGAGTGAGCGCTGGTCTCTGCTGTACTACAATCAACCACGTCCCCTCAGCTCCCAGACGTCGGCCACAGGAAGGTCTCTTCGAGGTGTGGAAGGTCCCGTCTCCTCTTTCCTCACGCTCGGAGCGTGATGGGCTCATGGCAAGGCCGGGACTTTCTGGAGAATCTCTCTGCCGTTTCGTGTGGGTTTCCTCCTGGGGGACGGGCCACATGTTGGGCTGTTCGGGGCTGGCTTCCCGGGGGCTCAGCATCGCTCAGGCCTCGGCCCCACAGGCAGGGTAGCGGCCCTGACCAGGTGACTTCCCCGTTGAAACCACGTGACCCACCCGTCAGATGTTTCTCACAGGGAGGAGTTCCAGTCAAACCGTGAAGACTGTAACGAATCCAATGTGACTGCTACGTAGGGAAGGACACATTTCACCATTCCCATTTTACAGTTGAGGTCTTTAAGGCCTGGAAACGTTTAGTGAGTTCTTTAGCAGGCTACTGGCTGAGCCATAGCTAGAATCCAGGTTCTGGACTCCCTATCCCATTAGGTTTTCCTCAGGCTGTGCTGGTGGGTGAAGGAGGGTGAAGGGATAAACCAGGACTCTCCATTCTTGGTCCAACACCTCTAACATTCCCTTTCTAGCTCCACTGACCACACCCTGTACAACTGTCCTAGACAATGAGCCCTCTGTCATTTGCTACTCCTATGCCCATAATAATAATAATGATAACAATAATGATGGTATTTGTTAAATGCTTATTATGGCCAGGAACTGTACTAAACCCTGGGTGGATCCAAGCGAATCAGGTTGGACACAGTCCTTGTCCCACGTGGGGCTCACAGTCTCAATCTCCATTTTACAGATGAGGTAACTGAGGGACAGAGAAGTTCAGTGACTTGCCCGAGGTCACAAAGCAGACAAGTGGCTTATCCTCCCTGCCCTCCGTTTACAACTCCATCTCTCCTTCTTCAGTAGGCTCTCTCCCTCTCCCTCACCAGTTTTCCAGCCTTCCAAATACATCGATTGAATTTACTGAGGGCTTATTTCTGTTTTTTATTGTATTTGTTAAGCACCTATGTGCCAGGCACGGTAATAAGCGCTGGGGTGCAGACAGGCTAATCCTGTTGGACCCAGTTCGTGTTTCACGTGGGGATCACAGTCTTAAGCCCCGTTTTACAGATGAGGGAACCAAGGATGAGGGAACCGAGGCCCAAAGAAATTAAGTGACTCCCCTCATGTCACACAGCCGGTAAGTGGCAGAACTGGGATTAGAACCCAGATCTTTTTAACCCCTAGACCCAGGCTCTGTCAACTAGTCCATGCTGCTTCTGCTTATTGTGCGCAGACCACTAAACTAAATGTTTGGAAAAGTACAATAATTGGTAGTTGGTAAGTTGGAATGTTGGTAGATATGTGCCCTGCCCACATGGCGTTTACAGTCTTCAAGGGGAGACGGGCATTAATATAGATTAGAGATAGGGGAAATAGAGTTTGGGGAAGACTGTAGAGTAGTAATTGTAGAATAATAGAGTAATAAGGGAAATATCCTCTCACATACTCTTATTCCAGGTCTCAGAAGGCTGAAGGAGTGTGTTCTGATGGATAAAAGCACTGGCTTCAGGGTCAGAGGACGTGGGTGCTAATCCTAGATCTACCACCTATCTGTTTCTTGATCTTGGGCAAGTCACTTAACTGTTCTGTACCTCAGTTCCTTCATCTTCAAAATGGGGATTCGATCCCTGTTCTCCCATTGACTTAGACTCAGAGAAGTAGCGTGGCTCAGTGGAAAGAGCACGGGCTTGGGAGTCAGATATCATGGGTTCAAATCCCGGCTCTGCCACTTACCAGTTGTGCGACTTTGGGCAAGTCACTTAACTTCTCTGTGCCTCAGTTACCTCATCTGTAAAATGGGAATGAAAACTGTGAGCCCCACGTGGGACAACCCGATCATCTTGTATCCTCCCCAGTGCTTAGAACAGTGCTTTGTACATAGTAAGTGCTTAACAAATGCCATTTTTTAAGACTGCGAGCCCCATGTGGGACCTAATAATCTTGTGCTTTTAATAATATTCCAGTGCTTAGTACACACGGTAAGCTCTTAACGAATACTGCTGCTATTATTATTATGGAAGCTCGTTGTGGCCTGGGAATGTGTATGTGAAACTGTTGTTTGTACTCTCCCAAACTCTCATTGCAGTGCTCTGCACACAGTGAGCACTCAATAAATATGATTTATTACTCTGTTTTACTTGTACGTATCTATTCTATTTATTTTATTTTGTTGGTATGTTTTGTTTTGTTCTCTGTCTCCCCCTTCTAGACTGTGAGCCCACTGTTGGGTAGGGACTGTCTCTATATGTTGCCAACTTGTACTTCCCAAGCGCTTAGTACAGTGCTCTGCACACAGTAAGCGCTCAATAAATACGATTGATGATTGATGATGCTCTCTCCCTCTTATATCCCCTCCCTCTCCCACGCTAACACTCATCCATTCCCCAGCTTCCAGAGGGTCTCTCCCCCGCCACCTCCCCACCTTCGCCCTTTCATGCCATCTCTCCAGCCCCCCTCCAAGGTCAAATGGCCACCCTAATTCTGAGGAAAGAGGCCATCATGGTTTCTATGGTTTCAACTCTCTCCTCGACCCCCTCCAGTCTGGCTTCAGTCCCCTTCATTCCACGGAAACTGCGCTCTCAAAGGTCACCAATGACCTCCTGCTTGCCAAATCCAACGGCTCATACTCTGTCCTAATCCTCCTCGACATCTCAGCTGCCTTTGACACTGTGGACCACCCCCTTCTCCTCAACACGCTATCTGACCTTGGTTTCACAGACTCCGTCCTCTCCTGGTTCTCCTCTTATCTCTCCGGTCGTTCTTTCTCAGTCTCTTTTGCAGGCTCCTCCTCCCCCTCCCATCCTCTTACTGTGGGGGTTCCCCAAGGTTCAGTGCTTGGTCCCCTTCTGTTCTCAATCTACACTCACTCACTTGGTGACCTCATTCGCTCCCACGGCTTCAACTATCATCTCTACGCTGATGACACCCAGATCTACATCTCTGCCCCTGCTCTCTCCCCCTCCCTCCAGGCTCGCATCTCCTCCTGCCTTCAGGACATCTCCATCTGGATGTCCGCCCGCCACCTAAAGCTCAACATGTCGAAGACTGAGCTCCTTGTCTTCCCTCCCAAACCTTGTCCTCTCCCTGACTTTCCCATCTCTGTTGACGGCACTACCATCCTTCCCGTCTCACAAGCCCGCAACCTTGGTGTCATCCTCGACTCCGCTCTCTCATTCACCCCTCACATCCAAGCCGTCACCAAAACCTGCCGGTCTCAGCTCCGCAACATTGCCAAGATCCGCCCTTTCCTCTCCATCCAAACCGCTACCCTGCTCATTCAAGCTCTCATCCTATCCCGTCTGGACTACTGCACCAGCCTTCTCTCTGATCTCCCATCCTCGTGTCTCTCTCCACTTCAATCCATACTTCATGCTGCTGCCCGGATTATCTTTGTCCAGAAACGCTCTGGACATATTACTCCCCTCCTCAAAAACCTCCAATGGCTACCGATCAATCTGCGCATCAGGCAGAAACTCCTCACCCTGGGCTTCAAGGCTCTCCATCACCTCGCCCCCTCCTACCTCACCTCCCTTCGCTCCTTCTACTGCCCAGCCCGCATCCTCCGCTCCTCCACCGCTAATCTCCTCACTGTACCTCGTTCTCGCCTGTCCCGCCATCGACCCCCGGCCCACGTCATCCCCCGGGCCTGGAATGCCCTCCCTCTGCCCATCCGCCAAGCTAACACTCTTCCTCCCTTCAAGGCCCTGCTGAGAGCTCACCTCCTCCAGGAGGCCTTCCCAGACTGAGCCCCTTCTTTCCTCTCCCCCTCGTCCCCCTCTCCATCCCCCCGTCTTACCTCCTTCCCTTCCCCACAGCACCTGTATATATGTATATATGGTTGTACATATTTATTACTCTATTTATTTATTTATTTACTTATTTTACTTGTACATTTCTATCCTACTTATTTTATTTTGTTGGTATGTTTGGTTCTGTTCTCTGTCTCCCCCTTTTAGACTGTGAGCCCACTGTTGGGTAGGGACTGTCTCTATGTGATGTCAATTTGTACTTCCCAAGCGCTTAGTACAGTGCTCTGCACATAGTAAGCGCTCAATAAATACGATTGATTGATTGATTGATTGATTCTATGAACACAGCCCCTTCATTGTGAGCCCTCGCTCTGGGCAGAGTTTGGGTCTGGCTAACATCCGAGAGCATTCCCAGAGAGGTGGACAACTTCCAAACTTTTTCTTTCCCGGGCTTCACTTCCAATCCACGTTAATCACTCAAATAATCCAGCAATCACGGGTATTTAATGAGCATAACGCACCTACTCTCTATCAGTCAGACAGGAGTATTTATTGAGTGCTTACTTTGTGCAGAGCACTGTACAAAGCAATTAGGAGAATCCAATGTGGCACATTCAATGCTCACAAAGACCTTACATTCTAAAAGGGGAAACATAATAATAATAATAATAATAATAATAATAATAATAATAATAATAATATTTCTTCAGTGCTTACTACGTGCCGAGGACTGTTCTAAGTGCTGGGGTAGATACAAGGTAATCAGGATGGCCCAAGCGGGGCTCACAGTCTTAATCCCCAGTTTACAGATGAGGTAAACTGAGGCACAGAGAAGTTAAGTGACAGCTGACAAGTGGTAGAGATGGGATTAGAACCCAAGTCCTCTGACTCCCAATCCCTATCTCTTGCCACTCTATGTGTGCTATGCATTGGGGTAGATACAAGCTCATCAGGTTGGACACAATCCCTGTCCCCCACCGAGCTCATGGTCTTAATCTCCATTTTACAGATGAGGGAACTGAGGCACAGAGAAGTGAAGTGACTTGCCCAAGGTCAAACAGCAGACAAGTGGAGGAGCCGGATTAAAGCCCAGGTCCTTCTGACTCTGGGGCTTGTGCTCTGCCCACTAGGCCATATTGCTTCTCCTGTGGACTATAAACTTGTCGTGGGTAGGGAACGTGTTTATCAACTCTGTTGTATTGTACTTTCCCAAGGTTCTTAGTATAGTGCTCTGCACACAGTAAGCGATCAATAAATACCATTGATAATGGCGATTGTGGGGAGGTGTTACAAGGGAACGGACAGATAATAATCCTGAAGAAAACAGAGGTCGTGTACCAACATGCCCCGGGGAATTCCAAGAACAACCAAAATTGCACAGGTCAGTTAGATGTCAGGGACGCCACTGAATTCTGCTACCTATGGAGCCTGCCGATGCAACAATCCAGGGGGTGAAAAATGACAGTCAAGGCAGAAGGAAAACCTTTCCACCTTGGGTGAAAGGACTCCTACCTAGGACCCTCTCCAGGGCTGCCTTCACGTCCCGGTTCCTCAGGATGTAGATGAGGGGGTTCAGGACAGGGGGCACGACGACGTAAAACACGGACAGTACCATATCCAGAGCAGGCGAGGAGCCCGATTGTGGTTTTAAATTAGCGAGGGTAGCCGTGGTGAAAAGCATAGTCGTGGCAGTGAGGTGGGGGAGGCAGGTGCAGAAGGTTTTGGCCTGGCCCTCATCAGCCAGCATCCTCAGAACAGCCCAGAAAATGCGCACGTAAGAGACGAGGATGTAAACCAGGGAGAAGATACCAAGAGAAGAGCTGGTGGCTATGGTCACATCGAATGCGGGGTGAAGTTTAGAGCAGTAGAACTTGGTTATGGAGGAGAAGTCACTGAAGAATTGGGGGACCTCCTCGGAGCCACATAAGGGCATGGAGAAGGTCCCAACTGAGGGCAATACTGCTATGACACTCCCACTGAACCAGGAAGCTGCTACCATCTTCCCACAGGCCCCTTGGTTCATGATGACCTCATAGGGCAGGGGACGACAGATAGATACGAATCAGTCATAGGACATCGCCGTGAGGATGAAAACGTCTGAACCGGCAAACAGGACCAACGAGAAGATCTGGGTGGCACAGCCCAGGAAGGAAATGGATCTACGGTTCATCAGGGAGTTGTGAATGGATTTGGGGACGGTGACGGAGATGAGGCAGAGGTCGACGAGGGACAGGTTCCTGAGGAAGACATACACGGGGATGTGGAGGTGCCGGTCGAGGGTGGTGACAGTGATGATGAGGAGATTCCCTGTCAGAGCCGCCAGGTAGATTAGGAGGAACAGCGCGGCGTGGACCAGCTGCAGCTCCCGGGCCTCCGAGAATCCCAGGAGCAGGAATTCCTTCACCTTGGTGACACTGAACATTTCCTGGAGATTTCTGAGACCATCTATAGGGACAAGGAACAGTTTAGAATCTGGCTGGGGTGACAGGAAAAAATTGTAACAGATACGCAGGTGAACGAAAAGTTATTTTCACACAGTAAGCGTTCAGTAAAGATGATTGAATTCAAGCAATCAACGGCATTTACTGAGTGTTTATTCATTCATTCAGTCGTATTTATTGAGCGCTTACTGTGTGCAGAACACTGTACTAAGCGATTGGGCAGTACAAGTGGGCAACATATAGAGACGGTCCCTACCCAACAGTGGGCTCACAGTCTAGAAAGGGGGAGACAGAGAACAAAACAAAACATATTAACAAAATAAAATAAATAGAATAAATGTGTACAAATAAAGTAAATATATAGAGTAATAAATACGTACAAACATATATACATATATGCAGGTACTGTGGGGAGGGGAAGGAGGTAAGGCGGGGGGGATGGGGATGGGGAGGAAGGGCAGAGGAAGGAGGGGACTCAGTCTGGGAAGGCCTCCTGGAGGAGGTGAGCTCTCAGTAGGGCTTTGAAGGGAAGAAGAGAGCTAGCTTGGCAGATGTGCAGAGGGATGGCATTCCAGGCCAGGGGGATGACGTGGGCCGGGTGTCAACGGCGGGACAGGCGAAAATGAGGCACGGTGAGGAGATTAGCGGCAGAGGAGCGGAGGGTGCGGGATGGGCTGTAGAAGGAGAGAAGGGAGGTGAGGTAGGAGGGGCCGAGGTGATGGAGAGCCTTGAAGCCGAGGGTGAGGAGTTTTTGCCTGATGCGTAGGTTGATTGGTAGCCACTGGAGATTTTTGAGGAGGGGAGTAACATGCCCAGAGCGTTTCTGGACAAAGACAATCCGGACAGTGGCGTGAAATATGGATTGAAATGGGGAGAGACAGGAGGATTGGAGATCGGAGAGGAGGCTGATACAGTAATCCAGTCGGGATAGGATGAGAGCTTGAACGAGCAGGGTAGCGGTTTGCATGGAGAGGACAGGGTGGATCTTGGCAATGTTGCGGATGTGAGATCGGCAGATTTTGGTGACGGATTGGATGTGAGGGGTGAAAGAGAGAGCGGAGTCGAGGATGACACCAAGGTTGTGTGCTTGTGAGATGGGAAGGATGGTAGTGCTGTCAACAGTGATGGGAAAGTCAGGGAGAGGGCAGGGTTTGGGAGGGAAGACAAGGAGTTCAGTCTTGGACACGTTTACTGTGTGCAGAGCATTGTACTAAGCGCTTAGGAGGGTTCAAGACTGCATCCCCCCCACATGGAAAAGCAGCAAGGCCTAGTGGAAAGAGCATGGTCCTGGGAGTCAGAGGGTCTGTGTGCTATTCCCACCTTCACCACTATTCTGCTGTGTGACCTCAGGTAAGTCTCTTCAGTTCTCTGTGGCTCAGTTACATCTACAACGCTCTACACACAGTAAACCTTCAAAATATAGAAGCATCTTGGCCTAATGGAATGATCCTGGGCCTAAGAGTCAGAGGACCTGGGTTCTAACCCCAGATCTGGCAATTGATTGCTGTGTGACTATGAGCTAGTCATTTAACTTCTTCGTGCCTTACTTCTATCTACCTCAGCGCTTAGAACAGTGCCTGACACATAGTAAGTGTTTAACAAATGCCATACAAAAAGCCGATTGATTGACTGATTCTGTACTTGGATTTGAATGCTTTATTCACCCCGCTTAGCCCTCCAGAGCTTAATATACATATCTGTAATTTATTTATTTCTATTATTGTCTGTCTCCCCTTCTAAACTGTCAGCTTGTTGTGGGTAGGGAATGTGTCTACCAGTTATGTTGTATTGTACTCTCCCAGGTACTAATTACAGTGCACTGCACCATATAAATTATCAACAAATACCAGTGATTGATCAATTGATTGGTCCATGACAGAAAACCTGAGTTTCTGGCTGGAGAGCAATTGACATCAGGAGAAAATTTCCTCATTCTGCCTGATGGTCCATGCCTAATCAGTCAATCGTGTTTGTTGAGCACATACTGTATGCAGAGCACTGTACTAAGTGCTTGGCAGAGTACATAGAACAAAATAACAGACACTTTTCCTGACCACAATGGATACATATTAATGAAAATAAATAATTTACAGATATGGACATTAGTGTAGTGGGGCTGGGTGGGGGGTGGGGGAAGATAAAAGGAACAAATCAGGGTGACACAAAAGGGAGTGGGAGAAGAGGAAATGAGGGCTTAGTCAGGGATGGTTTCTTGGAGGAGATGTGCCTTCAATAAGGCTTTGAAGGTGGAAAGAGCAATCGTCTCTCAAATATGAAGAAGGAGAGCGATCCAGGCCAGAGGCAGGACATGGGTGAGAGGTCGGCAGTGAGATAGACGAGATCGAGGTACAATGAAAAAGCTGGCATGAAGGAGCAAAGTGTGTTGGGTGGGTTATGATAGAGCAGCTGGGTGAGGTATGAGGGGGCAAAGTAATTTAGTGCTTTAAGGGAAGGCCTCTTGGAGAAGCCTTCCCTTCAATAAGGCTCAGGGCCATAGACAGGACTCTCCCTGAGCTCAGTGAAGATCTTGTGGTTATCCTAGTGCTAAGTAGAGTGCTTAGTTTAGTGTGAACCCTTGATGAAGAGCATACATTTCGTAATGAACTGACTGACTTCGAGAGGACTTGTGATTATTGGTCCAGGCCGCGTTCTCTTTTTCTTCGCTTGTCTGTTGGTCTGGGGTGCATCACTCCCAAACCTCACTGAGGTTTGTGGACTGTGAAATATCTTTGATTTTAAGCCTGGGAGAAGCTCTCCCTGGGACTGAACTGTTCTTCACTTGTCCCCAGCCTGTCCACTGAGAACAGCTCTGGATAGGGGTGGGGAAATAGGAACTTCTGCCAATAGACTTGGTTGAGAGCAGGGCCGAAGAGTCTCATTAAGCCTGAGAATCATGACCGTTTCCAGAAGATCGGCCAAACTAGGCCTCTGGGGCAACCATGCGTGCTCAAGCAGTTTCAGACTCTGGGTTGCTTCCTCAGCAAAATCCAGGAGGAATTTGGCCTTCTGGCCTTTCAATGTTCTGGCGTTAAAGGGACCCAAGTTAGACAAAGAAACAATGAGGAGAGGGTAACAGTGCTTATTGTAGGGCAGCTTTCCACTCAGCCAACTCAGACTCCGACTGGATCTACAGCCACTCTAGGGCATTATGTCCAGGCCTGGATCCACTTCAGATTATTGTGTCCAGAACCGGAGCCACTCTAAGGCATGATTTCCAGAACTGGATCCATTCTAGAGTATTGTGTCCTGAACTGGAGTAACTCTAGGGCATTGTGTCCAGAACATGGCTTCCAAAACCAGATCCACTCCATAGAAAGGTGTCCAGAACTGGATTTTTAAAAATGTTTTTTGTTAAGCTCTTACTCTGTGCCAGGCACTATACTAAGCGCTAAGAGTAGATACAAGTTAATCAGGTTGGACACAGTCCCTGTCCCACAGGGCTCATAGTCCTAATCCCCATTTCACAGATGAGGGCACTGAATGTCAGAGAAATGAAGTGACATGCTCAAGGTCACACAGCAGGCAAGTGGCAGAGCCAGATTTAGAACATAAGTCCTTCTGACTTCCAGGCCCATGTTCTATCCATTAGGAAACACTGCTTCTCACTTGGGAGAGTACAATATAACATAGGTGATAGACACATTCACTGCCTTCAGTAAGCCTACAGTCTAGAAGATATTAGAGAAGGAGCATGATTTGGTGGATAGAGCCTGGGCCGCGGAGTCAGAAGGACCTGGGTTCTATTCCCACCTCTTCTACTTGTCAGCTGTGTGACCTTGGGCAGCAGGTCGATAAACTTTTCTGGGCCTCAGTTACCTCATCTGCAAAATGGGAATTAAGAGTTTTTACCCCCATGTGGGACAGGGACTCTGTCCAACCTGAATAACTTGTATCTACCCCAGTACTTACAGCAGTGCTTGGCACATAGTAAGTGCTTAAGAAGTACCATCATTATTATTATTAGTGGACTGTTGGGAGACTACTATGGTTAAGTGGTTAGTAGAATGCTCTGCACATAGCAAGCATTCAATAAATTGCGTTGATTGATTAATTCATTGATTGGAAGGACCAGCCAGGTGGGCTCTCCCAAGTGCTTAGTTCACTGCTTTGCACATAGTAAGCCCTTAATAAATACGAATGAATGAACAGGGGCTGCAGAGAGCTTTCCAGGCTTAGAGCAAGTCATCGCCTTCTCTGCCCCCTGGCCAATGACAGGGTTTTGGTTATGCCATTTGGGCATGAGAGCGGAGGCTTACTGAGTTGGCGTTGTGGGTGTCTAAGAGCTGCGCTGGCCCCTGCCCAGAACCCCTGGACTCTCTCCCTCCCTGCCAGCGTTGGAGAGCTGCTCAGCCTGCAGTAGGGCAGGAATATCACTCCAGAAGGTGTGCGTGCTTTGTTGAAATGGCAAAGGGTGGTCAGTGGTCTGGCCTCACCTACAGGATCCTGTCTCCCCGAGCCTTCCCATCTCCCCTGGTGGTGTTGTGGGGGTGGATATCCACTTGTCCCATTCAACAGAGGAGCCCAGACCAGCTGCTTATGCTCATCAGTGTTTGGGTGAGGGCGGGCTTCTGACTCTCACAGAGCTCCCAGCGGTGATGGGCTGGAGAGAGAGAGAGAGAGGGAGAGGGAGAGACGTCAGCAGCCCACAGTCAAGCAATCAATCGATGGCATTTACGGAGTGCTTGCTGTGTGAAGAGCATTCTATTAAGAGCTTGTGAGAGAGCAAGGGCTTGGGAAAAGTGCAGAGCCCGGGCTGGGGAATCATAAGGATCAGCGTTCTAATCCCAGGTCTGCCTTAAGCAAGTCACTTCACTTCTTGGTGCCTCTGTTCCCTCATCTGTAAAATGGGGACTAAGACTGTGATTCACCACATGGGACAGGGACTGTGTCCATCCTGATTATCTTGTATCTACCCCAGTGCTTAGTATAGTGGCAGGCACAAACTAAGCATGTAACAGATACCATAAAGCATTGACAGTTAGTAAGAGTAATAATTGTGGTATTTGTTAAGTGATTACTAAGTGCCAAGCTCTGTACCTAGCACTGGGGTAGTAAGAATTATTGTGGTATTTGTGAATTACTGTGTACCAAGCATTGGGGTAGATACAAGGTAATTAGGTCTCACAGGGAACTCACAATTTAAGTAGGAAGGAGAACAGGTTTGAATCCCCCAGGGACTGTGTCCAACCTGGTAAACTTGTATCTAGCCCAGCTCTTTAAAACAGTGTTTGGCACATAGTAGACTACAAATTCACTTTGGGCAGGGAATGTGTCTTTTATATTGTTATAGTGTACTTTCCCAAGTGCTTAGTACAAGTTCTAAGCACAAGTTCTAAGCACAAGTTCTGCACATGGTATGCATTTAATAAATATGATTGACTGAGTGACTGGCATAGTCATTGCTTAACAATTAACATAATTACTTTAAATACCTCTCCCCTGGCTGGAAGGCCACATTTGATATCACGAGGAGTCAGATAGTGTTCCCAATCCCCAAGAGGTGCTTCCTGTCCTAGGGGAACCGTTTCCACGCATGTGACCCTCCTCTGGGAGGTTCATGTCCCTGTACCTCAGGCTGCAGATGACGGGGTTCAAGGCTTGGGGGGATCATGGCGTAGAACACGGACATCTGCTGGTCCAGCATCGAGGGGGAGTCGGACACGGGTTTAAGATAGGCCACCTCACCGATGGAAATTAATAAAGTGATGACGATGAGGTGGGGCAGATAGGTGGAGAAGGCTTAGGATTGGCTGTCTCCAGACAGCGGCTTCAACATGGCTGAGAAAACGTGAATGTAGGAGACAATGAAGGACAAGAAACAAACCAATCTCAGGCCTGCCGAAGGGATCATGGCTACAAATTCGCAAACCTTCTGATTGGAATCAGAGAGTCTGATGACCTGGGGATCTAACAGAATAATTGGTGGATCACACTGGACCCTCTCAGTGGAACCAAAAAGGTCCAGAAGTTGAGGATGGACTTGGAGATGGTGACGAAGATGTAGCAGCGGTCAAGGACAGACAAGTGCCTGAGAAAGAAGTACTTGGGGTGTAGAGGTACCGGTTGAGGACGGTGAAGGCAATGATCAGGAGATTCCCCATCAGGGCTGCAAGGTAGACCAGGAGGAACAATGCGGCGTGGAGCAACTGCAGTTCCTGGACCTCCAAGTACTCCAGGTGGAGGAATTCTGTCATTACTGTGTGATTGACCATTTCTTTTCTGCCACTTCAAGGGTAAAGGTCCCAACCAGGTGTTCTGATGAGGAAAGGAAAACTTCAAAATGACAGAACCTTAGAGCAGCAACTAACCTCTCTGTGGGCAGGAAGATGTCGACTTCTTCAGTGGAGCAGAGCCTGCCATTTCCTTAAAGACCTCCACGGGTGGAATCTTCTCAGTAGCAGCCTACTCCAATTCCTTATTTCTGGTCTACTAACAAAGTCTTCCTTTACATCCCACCAAATCCTCTCCATGCTCTTTCATGGCCCCCCTCATTTTGGGTTCTCCTTGCTTAAGAAGCATCATGATCTAGTGGAGAGAGCACAGACCTGGGAGTCAGAGACCCTGGGTTCCCATTCTGACTCTGCCACATACTTGCTGTGTGACATTGGGCTACTCACTTAACTTCTCTGTTGCCTGAGTTCTCTCATCAGTAAAGCAAGGATTCAATACATGTTCTCCCTCCTACGTAGACTGTGAGCCCCCTGTGGGACCTGATCATCTTGTATCTATGCCAGAGCTTAGTACAGTGCTTGGCATATAAGACCTTTAGAAATACCATAATTAGTTACAATAGAGTAATTAATTGATACCCCTCTCAGGGTCGCACCTGGAGAGTTTCCAGTACTCTACCAGTCTCGGCCATAGGAGGGAGAATCAAGCAAAGGCCTACCCATTCCATTCCTAGCTTGGGCAGGGACTAGCGAGTGGAAGGCAATTTGCTACAAGTCAAAACTTCCCTGTTCTGGGAAGCAGCAGTATGGGAGAGAGTTGAGGATGGAGACTCTAGTTTACTGCATGGAAGGAGGCAATGGTAAACCACCTCCTCATGTTTACCAGGAAAACTCTACAGATACATTACCAGAACGATTACAGATGGAGAGTGGGATGTTCTGGAAGAGATGTGTCCGTGGTGTCGCTATGGGTCGGAAACAACTCGATAGCATAAGACAACACAAGACAATTAATTGAGTGATTAATTGCAATAGATAAGATCTCTGCCCACAAGGAGCTTAGAGTCTACAGTATCTCTCTCTTTCTCTCTGTCTCTCTCAATCAATCAATCGATGGTGTTTATTGAGCATCTACTGTGTGCAGACCACTGTACTACATTTTTAGGAAAGTATTACTTAGGATGGGGAATGGGTCCAACCCGACTAATTTATATCGACCCCGGAGCTTGGTCTAATGCTTGGTATATTGTAAGTGTTTAACAAACACCATAATTAATCTTAATACAATAGAGTTGGTAGATGCAATCTCTGTCCACAAGGAGCTTACAGTCTCTCTTTCTCAGTCTCTCTCTTTCTCAGTCTCTCTCTCTCTCCATCTCTCTCTCTCCATCTCTCTCTCTCTCTCTCTCTCTCTCTCTCTCTCTCTCTCTCTCTCTCTCCCCTTCTTTGTGCTCAAAGCCTTCCCTTGTGAAGAGAATTTCGAGAGGGTACCCTACAGAATTGGTTGGAACTGACATAGCCACGGCAATCAGTCAATGGATATTTATCAGGCACATACTCTGTTCAGATCACTGTCCTAAATGCTTGTGAGAGTACAATAGAGTTAGAAGACATTAATCCCTTCCTTCAAGGAGCTTACAGTCTAGTGTGGGAGATAGACATTAAAATAATTACAGCAAAGAGGAAGCCAGAGAGGATAAAGATGTGTCTATAAGTGCAATGTGCTGTGTGAGAGTAACCATGGTCATTGGGGAGGAAATACGGTGGGGAGGTGAAAGAATGATCTGGGAAGATCTCTTGAAGAAGATGTGATTCTAGAAAGATATTGAAGATGCCAATTGTCAGCTGTGTGACTTTGGGCAAGTCACTTAACTTCTTTTGCCTCAGTTACCTCATCTGTAAAATGGGGATTGACTGTGAGCCCCCTGTTGGACAACCTGATCAGCTTATAACCTCCCCAGCGCTTAGAACAGTGCTTTGCACATAGTAAGCACTTAATAAATGCCATCATTATTATTATTATTAAATGTCCCCTGGGGGCCTTGCAATGACAATACAGACATTTTCTCAAGTCTCCCTTTCTCTCTCACACTTCCTCTGTTCATCTCTCTCTTTCTGCCTTTCAAATCAAGATTATTATTATTATTATTATTATCATTATTATGGTATTTATTAGGCACTTACTATGATAGTCATAGTAATCAATCAGTGGTATTTATTGAGCACTTACTATGAGCAGAGCACTGTATTAAATGTTTGGGAAAATAGAAGACAACAGATTTGATAGACCTGATTCCTGCCCTCAAAGAATTTACAGCTCGGGGATGAGGGGGGGCGGGGTGGGCTGGGAGACTAAGGAGAGGGATCAATCGTCAGGAAGCAGCATGGCCCAGTGGAAAGAGCACTGTCCTGAGAATCAGAGGAACTGCACTCCAATCCTGCTCTGCCACTTGCTTGCTCTGTGAATTTGGGCAAGTCACTTCACTTCTCTGTGCCTCAGTTACCTCATCTGACAAATGGGGATTCAGTACCTGTTTTCCTTCCTACTTAGATTGTGGACCCCATGTGGAACCTGATCATCTTGTATTTTCGTACAGTGCTTGGCACATATTAAGCTCTAAACAAATACCACAATTATTATTATCACCATTACTAATACCATTATTATTACTGCTATTTCTTCTATCACCGCCATTGCTACAACTCCTGTTGCATTGTCCTTTTTCAAGCACTTAGTTCAGTGGGCTGCACAGAAGAAGTGCTCATTCAATACCACTGATTGATTACTATGACTATCATGACTACTGCAACTATTACTATTGTTGCTACTATTAATGCTATTGTTACTAGTACTACAGCTACTACTACTATTTCTACTACTGCTACCGTGGCTAATAATATTACTACTGCTATTATTACTAATACCACTCCTACTATTACTACTAGGAGTAGTAGAGAAGCAGCATGGCTTAGTGGAAAGAGCATGGGCTTGGGAGTCAGAGGTTGTGCGTTATAATCCTGACTCTCACGTTTCAGCTGTGTAATTTTGGACAAGTCACTTCACTTCTCTGGGCCTCAGTTACCTCATCTGTAAAATGGGGATTAAGACTTTGAGCCCCACGTGGGACAACCTGATTACCTTGTTTCTACCCCAGCACTTAGAACAGTGCTTGGCACATAATAGGTGCTTAACAAATGCCATTATTATAATAATAATAATTATTACTACTACTACTATTTTTACTACTATTACAGCTACTACTACTATTACTACTGCTGCTACAATGACTACTACTGCTACAATTACTACGGCTACTACTACTGCTACTACTACCACTACTACCATTATTATTACTTCTGCTGTTACTACTACTTCTACTAATAATAATTGTAGAATTTTTCAAGCGCTTACTATGTGCCAGGCACCGTACTACGCCCTGGGGTGGTTACAAGCAAATTAGATTGTACACAGTCCCAGTCCCATGTGGGGCTCACAATCTCAACCCCCATTTTACAGATGAGGTAACTGAGGCACAGAGAAGTGAAGTGACTTACCCAAATCATACACCAGACAAGTGGTGGAGCAGGGACTAGAACCATTGACCTTCTGACTCCCAGGCCAGTGCTCTATCCACTACACCAATTCACTGCTCCTCCTCCCTCTTCTTCTCTCCCTTCTCCTCCTCCTCTTTTTTCTACTACTACTATTATCACCACTACTACAACTACTGCTATTACTGCTACTACTTATATTACGGCTACTCTTGCCCCATCCCACTTTCAGTCACTCTGTTTGGTTCTTCTGGACATATCATCTTCGTGGAAACCTAAAACATGAGGGTCTACTTTACCTCTAGGAGTCCCATCTACAAGTCCAAGAACTCTGTTGAAGCCAAACAAGGCACAATGTAAAGATGCTTTGCCAACTCAAACTTGAAATGATCAAGACCAGTATGAGTGGAAGGGTCCAGCAGATATAGCTGACTTTCATTCATTGATTCAATCACATTTATTGAGCATTTACTGTGTGCAGAGCATTGTGCTAAGTGCTTGGGAAGTATAATCCAGCAACAAATAGGGATACGCCCTACCCAATAACAGCTTCACAATCTAGAAGAGGGGAGACGGACAACAAAACGAAAAAAGTCAAGTAAACAGGCATCAGTAGCATAAATATAAGTGAATAGAATTATAGATATATACACGTCATTAATAAAATGAATACAATGATAAATAGGCACATATGTACACAAGTGCTTTGGGATAGGGAGGGGGGTAGAGAAGAGGGAGGGATTTGGGGTAATGGGGAGGGGAGGAGGAGCAGAGGAAAAGGGGAACTCAGTCTGGGAAGGCCTCCTGGAGGAGGTGAGCTTTCACTAGGGCTTTGAAGGAGGAAGTGTGCTAATTTGGCAGATTTGAGGAAGGAGCGCATTCCAGGCCAGAGATAGGATGTATGCCAGGGGTTGACGGCAGGACAGGCGAGAATGAGACACAGTGAGGGGGTTAGTGGCAAAAGAGTGGAGTGTGTGGGGAGGGCTGTAGAAAGAGAGAAGCGAGGGCGTTGTTTGTCTATTGTTTTCTATAATTTCGTCAGACAGCCTCTAGGAATCTGGAACAGGCTCACCTAAACCGGGATATATACGTGGTTGAGAGGTGAGGATTTGTTGACTCGAACCTTTGAACAAGATGCTCCCATGAACTCCAGCTCTAAAGTTAGGGAACCACTGAATTAGACTGTAGGGCCTGGAAGGAGAGAAGGGTATTATCATGTCTGTGATTACTCAGAGCCCAGAAGAGCGTCCTGTACATGCTGGTTACTGATGATGCTTGAGGAGCAGTGTGGCCTAGTGGATAGAACCAGGGCTTGGTAGTCAGAGGACCTGAGTTCTAAACCTGACTCCTCCACATATCTACTATAAGACCCTGGGCAAGTTGCTTAACCTCTCTATGCCTCAGTTACCTCATCTGCCAAAGGGGGATTCAATCCCTGTTTTCTCTCCTACTTAGACTGTGAGTGCCATTTGGGACCCGATCATCTCGTATCTACCCCAACGTTTAGTACAGTGGTTTGGTACATGGGAAGTGCTTAACGAATACCACTATTATAATTGCTCTCTCCCTCCTTCTAGGCTGTGAGCCGTTGTGGGCAGGGATTGTCTCAATTTGTTGTTGAACTGTATTTTCAAAGCACTTAGTACAGTGCTCTGCACACATTAATCTCTCAATAAATATGATTGAATGAATTATTATTTTTAGTACTCTTACTATCACCTCCATTTCCTTCATGTCCAGAGCACCTACACACCCTACCTACCTCATCATCAATGGTATTTATTGAGCACTTACTGTGTGCAGAACACTGTACTGAAAACTTGGGAGAGTACAACACAACAGAGTTGGTAGATATGTTCCCTGTCCACAGCGAGCTTATAATCAAGAGGGGGAGACAGAAATTAATATGAACAAATAATTTATAATATATAATTTAAAGGTATGCACAGAAGTTTGGTGGGGTTGGGAGTGGGGCAGATATTAAATACCCAAACATCACAGATCCAAGTGCATAGGTGATGCAGAAGAGAGAGAGAACCGGGGAAAAGAGAGTTTTTGGGGGGGAGACCTTTTGAAGAAGATGCACTCTTATTGAGGCTTTGAAGGTGGAGAGAGTGGCCGTCTGGTGCATACGAAGGGGAGGGAATCCCAGGCTAGCTAGACCTGAAACCCACATATGCCAAAATGGAACCAGAGGTAAGAATATGAGGGGTTCTGGGGAAAAAGGCAGCTTCTTTTCCCACCAATGGCAGCAGAGCAAACTCTTCCTTCCTGAAAAGTAGGTGGGAGAACTGAGTTGATGATCTATGAGAGAAATAGCTTGGTCTAGTGGAAAGAACACTGCCCTGGGAGTCAGAGACCTGGGATCTAATTCCATTTCCACCACATGCCTGCTGTGTGGCCTTAGGCAAGTCACTTAACCTCTCTGGGCCTCAGTTCGCTCATCTGCAAATGGGTGATCAATATTTGTTCTCCTTCCTACTTAGACTGTGAGCCCCATGTGGGAGCTCCTTTTCTTGTATTTACCCCAGCGCTTAGTTCAGTGCTTGGCACATAGTAAGTGCTTAACGAATATTCTTTGATTTAATCATATTTATTGAGTGCTTAATGTGCTCAGAGCACTGTACAGTGTGTTTGGGAGAGTACAATACAACTATAAACAGATGCATTCCCTACCTACAAAGAGTTTATAGTCTAGAGCTGGGGGAGACAGACATTAAAACAAACAAATAAATTACATATATGTACATAAGTGCTGTAGGACTGGAAGTGGAGAGAAACAAAGGGAGAACATCAGGGTGACGTCGAAGGGAGTGGGAGAAGAGGAAAGGGGGGGGGCTCAGTCAGGGAAGGCCTCCTGGAGGAGATGTGCCTTCAATAAGGCTTTGAAGTCGGGGAGAGTAATTTTCTGTTGGATTTGAGGAGACAGGGCGTTCCAGGTCAGAGGCAGGACTTGGGCGAGGGGTCGGGGGCATGATAGGTGAGATCGAGGCCCAGTGAGAAGTTTAGCATTAGAGGAGCGAAGTGTATGTTCTGGTTTGTAATGGGAGAAAAGCAAGGTGAGGTAGGAGGAGGCAAGGTGATGGAGTGTTTTAAAACCAATGGTGAAGAGTTTTTCTTTGATGTGGAGGTGGATGGGCAACCATTGAAGATTTCTGAGCAGCGGGTGACATGTCTTGAACGTTTTTGTAGAAAAATGATCCAGGTAGCAGAGTGAAATATGGACTGTAGTGGGGAGAGGCAGGAGGCTGGGCGGTCAGCAAGGAGGCTGATTCTGTAATCCAGGAACGATAGGATGCGTGACTGTACTACGGTGTTGGCAGTTTGGGTGGAAAGGAAAGGGTGGATTTTAGCAATGTCGTGAAAGTGGAACCAACAGGATTTAGTAATGGATTGAATATGTGGGTGGAATGTGAGTGAGGAGACAAGGACAAAGTCAAGGATACGCCAAGGATATCCCTGAAATAGAAAGGATGGTGGTGCTCTCAACAGGGATGGGAAAGTCAGGGGGAGGACAAGGTTTGTGTGGGAAGATATGGAGTTCAGTTTTGGACATGTTAAACCTGAGGTGATGGGAAGACATCATCATCATCATCATCATCAATCGCATTTATTGAGCGCTTACTATGTGCAGAGCACTGTACTGAGCGCTTGGGAAATACAAATTGGCAACACATAGAGACAGTCCCTACCCAACAGTGGGCTCACAGTCTAAAAGGGGGAGACAGAGAACAAAACCAAACATACCAACAAAACAAAATAAATAGAATAGATATGTACAAGTAAAATAAATAAATAAATAAATAAATAAATGAATAAATAAATAAATGAATAAATAGAGTAATAAATATGTACAAACATATATAAATATATACAGGTGCTGTGGGGAAGGGAAGGAGGTAAGATGGGGGATGGAGGGGGGGCGAGGGGGAGAGGAAGGAAGGGACTCAGTCTGGGAAGGCCTCCTGGAGGAGGTGAGCTCTCAGCAGGGCCTTGAAGGGAGGAAGAGAGCTAGCTTGGCGGTTGGGCAGGGGGAGGGCATTCCAGGCCCGGGGGATGACGTGGGCCGGGGGTTGATGGCGGGACAGGCGAGAATAAGGTACGGTGAGGAGATTAGCGGCGGAGGAGCGGAGGGTGCGGGCTGGGCTCTCCGAGAGAAGGAAGGTGAGGTAGGAGGGGGCGAGGTGATGGAGAGCCTTAAAACCCAGGGTGAGGAGTTTCTGCCTGATGCGCAGATTGATTGGTAGCCACTGGAGATTTTTGAGGAGGGGAGTAATATGCCCAGAGCGTTTCTGGACTAAGATAATCCGGGCAGTGGCATGAAGTATGGATTGAAGTGGAGAGAGACACGAGGATGGGAGATCAGAGAGAAGGCTGATGCAGTAGCCCAGACGGGATAGGATGAGAGCTTGAATGAGCAAGACATACAAATAGAGATGTCCTGAAGACAAGATTAAATGTGAGACTGCAGAGAGGGAGAGAGATTAGGACTGGTGATGTAGATTTGGGTATCATCCACATGATGGTGGTAGTTGAAGCTATGGGAATGAATGAGTTTTCCAAGGGAGTGGGTGTGGATGGAAAATAGAAGGGGACCTAGAATTGAACCTTGAGGGACCCCCATGCACACACACAGTTAGGGGGTGGGATGCAGAGGAGGAGTCCACGAAGGAGATTGAGAATGAAAGAGCAGAAAGGTAAGAGAACAAGGAGAGGACAGACTCGGTGAAGTCAAGGTTGGATAACGTTTCCAGGAGAAGGGGGTAGTCCACCTCCTCGAAAATGTATGAGAGGAATAGGAGGATTAGGATGGAGTAGAGGTCCTTGGATTTGGAAAGAAGGAGATCACTGTTGACCTTTGAGAGAGCGATTCCTGTGTAGTGAATGGTGAGGAAGACAGATTGGAAAGGGTCAAGAAGAGAACTGGAGGAGAGCAATTTGAGACAGCGCATGTAGATCATTCACTCAAGAAGTTTGGAGAGAAATGGTACGAGGGAGATGGGAAAATAACTGGAGGGAGCCGTGGGGTCAAGGGAGAGTTTTTTTAGGATTGGGGAGACATGGGCATGTTTGAAAGCAGTGGGGAAGAAGCCAATGAAGAGCAAACTGTTGAAGATGGCTGTTAGGGAAGAAGGGAGGGGGCAAGAGTTTTGATAAGATATGAAGGAATGTGGTTGGATGCGCAGGTGGAGGGGGTGGCTTCTGAGAGGAGGTAGGCGATCTCCTCGAGATACTGCTGGGAAGGATGGGAAAGTTGAAGAAGTTTAGCATTAGAGGAGCGAAGTGTGTGGTCTGGGTTGTAAAAGGAGTAAAGTAAGGTGAGGTGTCCTAGAAATACTGCTGGGAAGGATGGGAAAGTTGAAGAGGGGGCCGGAAGGAGTAGGGACTGAAGAGGGTCAGGGGAGATTTTAGGGAGCTCACGTCTGACAGTGTCAGTTTTATAAATAAAGCAGGTGGCCAGGTCTTTAGGGAAAAGGGATGGGCAAGGAGGAGAGGCATGGGGCTTGAGGAAGGTGTAAAATGTTTGCAACAACTGGAGAGGATGATGGGCAAGAGTGCCAATAAGCGTGGAGAAATAATTCTACGGGGCAGAGGAGAGGGCAGAGATAAAGCATGCAAGGATAAACTTGAAATGGACCAAGTTGACCTGATATTTAGATTTCCACCAGCAGCGTTTTGAGAACAAGAGCGAATGAGGCATGTTGTGCAGGTGATCCAAGGCTGTGGGTTAGAACAACAAAGGGATAGGGGAGCAAGTGAGCTGAGTTCCACAGAGAGGGTGGTGATGAGAGTGTCTATTTAATAACAATAATTATAATAATGGCAATTGTTAAGTGCTTGCTATGTGCAAAGCACTGTTCTAAGCGCTGGGGAGGGTACAAGGTGATAGGACTGTCCCACGTGGGACTCACAGTCTTCATCCCCATTTTACAGATGAGGTAACTGAGGCACAGAGAAGTTAAGTGACTTGCACACAGTCTCACAGTTTACAAGTGGCTGAGCTAGGATTTGAACCCGTGACCTTTGACTCCTAAACCCGGGCTCTTTCCATTGAGCCACGCTGCTACTCTAGTCATCAAGGGAGGGTAGTTGGGGTATGAAGGCTAGGTGGGGCATGATGAGTTGAGAAAATTGGAGGGGTTCAAAATATCAGTGGTCTCTGTCGGGGAATAGTACAGATTTATGGGGAGTAGGAGTGTGGGAGCAGAGGAAAGTGAAGAGCTTGTGGTCACATAGAGGGATTTGAGATTTGGTGAGGGTAGAGATTGTACAGTGGTTAGCGATGATGAGATCGAGTGTCTGTCCAGGTTGGTGAGTGGGGGAGGTGGGGTGGAACACTACCCCAGTGTTTAGTACAGTGCCTGGCACAATGGATAGAGCACAGGCCTGGGAGTCATAGGTCATGGGTTCTAATCCTGGCTTTGCCACGTACGGGCTATGTGACCTTGGGCAAGAACTTCACTTCTCTGTGCCTCAGTTACCTCATCTCCAAAATGGAGAGTAGGACTGTGAGATGTGGGATAAGGACTGTGTCCAACCTGATTACCTTGTATCTACCCCAGAGTTTAGAACAGTGCTTGGCACTTAGTAAGTGCTTAACAAATGTCATAATGATTATTATTAATTATTAAGTATCATAATTATGATAAGATCACAGAAAACGCATCAGGCTATGCAAAACTGAAATCTAGTCTGCTGGATCTGATTAACTGATTAACTGAGAAACAGTTTGGCCTAATGGAAGGAGCCCGGCTCTGGGAGTCAGGAGTACCTGGGTTCTAATTCACCCACTGTGACTTCTCTGCTGTGTGACCTTGAGCAAATTACTTCAATTCTCTGGGCCTCTGTTACCTCATCTGTACAAAGAGGATTAATACTTTAAACCCCATGTAGCCCCATGTTGGACTGTGTCCAACTTCTTTAGCTTGTATCTACCCAGTGCTTAATACAGTGCGTGGAATACAGTAAGCCCTTAATAAATGCAATAAAAACCCCATTCTTTCTCAGTATCCATTTAAGGATGTAACACTACCTTTAAAACTATTTGAGTGCAAATTCCTTGACAATAAGGATTGTTTTTTCAACCTGGAGAAGCTGCATGGCTTAGTGGAAAGCACACAGTCTAGGGATTTAGAGGACATGCGTTCTAATCCCGGTTCCACTACTTGTGTGTTGTGTGACCTTGGGCAAACCACTCAATTTCTTTGTACCTCAGTTCCCTCATCTGTAAAATGGGGATTAAGACTGTGAACCCCACGTGGGATAACCCGATCATTTTGTATCTAAACCAGTGCTTAGAACAGTGCTTGGCACATAGTAAGTGCTTTACAAATACCATAGTTATTATCATTATAATCATTTCAATCCCACATCTGCCACTTGCCTGCTGTGTAATCTTGGGCATGTTCCTTCACTTCTCTGTGCCTCAGTTTCCTCATTTTAAGAGCAGAATTCAATGCCCATTCTCCCTCCCACTTAGACTGTGGGCCCCAGGTGGGATGTGATTATCTTGTATCTGGCCCAGCTCTTACTACAGCATTAGGTACATAGCAAACGCTTAACAAATACCACAATTTATTATGATTTGTCCAGTTGCAGTTCATCTGGATTGATTTCCTTTCTCAGCATGCCCTTCTCAGGTTCACTACCTACTAGGCCCATAATGAAGTTCTGTGATCATCGCTCTGATGATCCAGAGATTGCTATGCAAATGCCCTAGTGGAAGAGCCATGGCCTAGTGAGTGCAGTACGGGCGTGGGAATCAGAAGGACCTGGGTTCTAATCCTGGCTTCCCCACCTGTCTGCTATGTGACCTTGGGCAACTCACTTCAATTCTCTGGGCCTAAGTTTCCTTATCTGTGAAATGGGGATTAAGACTGTGAGCCCTACGAGGGACAGGGACTGTGTCCAACATGACTAGCTTGTATCTACAACAGCACTTAGAGCAGTGCTTGAAACATAGCTTAACAAATGCCATTGAAGAAGCAGCGTGACTCAGTGGAAAGAGCACGAGTTTGGGAGGCAGAAGTCATGGGTTCTAATACCGGCTCCACCGCTTGTCAGCTGTGTGACTTTGGGCAAGTCACTTAATTTCTCTGTGCCTCAGTTGGCTCATCTGTAAAATGGTGATTAAGACTGTGAGCCCCACGTGGGACAACCTGATCACCTTGTATCCTTCCCAGCGCTTAGAACAGTGCTTTGTACATAGTAAGCACTTAACAAATGCCATCATTGTTATTAGTATTATAAATAAATCAGTGGATGTACTTTAGAATTGCTCAGACGTGCAATCCAGGTAAGACCTCAGTTCAGCCACAAGGTGGCAGCAAAAAAAACCTTTGCAACTTCGCTATAAATGGGGGAAGAAATTTGTCCTGAGCATATGGCCACATGCAGTGCTGCTCACAAAATTCCTTCCACTAATGGAATCAATCACGTCATACTTTGGTGTGTGTATCATTATTGTCATGGTTCATTCATTTATTCAATCGCATTTATTGAGTGTTTACTGCGTACTAGGTGTCACCTTCCACAATGTTTTCAGAGGGTCTGGGGAACGCAGAGAACGGTCCCAGGCTTCTGGATCCAAATGCAGGCAGGTTGTTGTCAGTTAATGAGAGGCAAGGGTAAAAGTGATTCGATTTGGGAAGATAGATGGAAGGTGAGGGGACTTGACATGGAATGTGAAGCAGCATGGCTTAGTGGATGTCGTGGGTTCTGATGTCGTGGGTTAGTCAGATGTCGTGGGTTCTGATCCCGACTCCACTACTTGTCATCTGTGTGACTTCGGGCAAGTCACTTAATTTCTCTATGCCTTAGTTACCTCATCTGGAAAATGGGGATTAAGACTGTGAGCCCCATGTGGGACAACCTAATAACCTTGTATCTACCTCAGCGCTTAGAACAGTGCTTGTAACACAGTAAGTGCTTAACAAATACTATTATTATTATTATTGTTATGTGAAGGAGGAGAATGGGGTCAGAGTGTTATCAAACAGAATGAAGTTTATCAATCAATCAATCATATTTATTGGATGCTTACTGTGTGCAGAGCCCTGTGATAATAATAATAATGATGGCATTTGTTAAGAGCTTACTCTGTGCCAAACACTGTTCTAAGAACTAGACTGTACTAAGTGCCTGGCATAGAACAACATAGCAGAGTCGGCAGATACATTCCCTGCTCACAGTGCGCTTATACTTTGGAGCGGGAGACAGACACTAATATAAATAAATACTTTAAAGTCTATAAGATAAGAAATGCATAATTTATAGATACAATATATAATTATTGACCGGAGAGAAGAGAATAAGACATCACAGGGGTACAGTACAATGAAGTATTAATATTTTAATATTATTTGAATATTTTAATAATATTATTAAAAGGCAAATCATGGACATATTTGAAGGCACTCAGTCCACTCTCTTCCGCTACCTATGTTCACTCCTTTCCCACTACAACCTGAACACACCACTCCTCCAACACCCACCGAATTACTGTGCCTGGATCTCATTTCTCATAAAGTTGACCCCCTTTTTCACTCCCTCCCTCCCACTGCCTAGAACTCCCTCCTTCTTCATATCAACGAGACTGTGATAGACTGTGATAGACTAGACCTATCAAAATATACTTCTAGACTGTGAGCCCGTTATTGTGTAGGGACCATCTCTCTATGTTGCCGATTTGTACTTCCCAAGTGCTTAGTACAGTGCTCTGCACACAGTAAGCGCTCAGTCAATACTATTGAAAGAATGAATCAACCAATTAATCAATCAATCCATGGTATTAATTGAGCACTTACTTTGTACAGAGTTGGTAAACATGTTTCCTGCTCACAACGAGCTGGCAGTCTAGAAGGGACAGTCTAACAATCCACTTTTCTCCCCTTCCCCGAAACCCCATTATGATCACATTTCCTCCAAGAAGCCTTCCCTGATGAATCTCTTATCTCCACAGCCTATTTTCCCTGCTTTCTGCATCACTTCCACCCTCTAGGAACTTAGGTATTTACCATCCAACCCCAAAGCATTTATGAAAATAGACTTATAGTTGGGTGATTCAGTGACCTTTAATTTATTTTCCTGCCTGTCCCTGCCCTGCAGATTGTAAACCACACTTTGGTATACTCCTCCTAGGCTCTCATTACTGTGCTCTGATTCAATCAATCAGTCAATCAATGGTATTTATTGAGCGCTTACTTTGTACTAAGTGCTGAACATAGCAGACCCCCCTACAAATTACCATTGATTGTAGAGATACCTTCCCCAACTAAGCCCTCACTTCCTCTTCTCCCATTCCCTTGCCCTGGGATTTGCAATATTGATTCACCCACCCACCCCCACCCCGCCTCAGGCCCACAGCACTTAGGGACACATCCAGAATGTATTTATTCACATCAAACTCTGTCTCCCCCGTTTAGACCGCAACCTCACCGTGGGCAGGGAACCTATTTACCAACCGTGTTGTATGTACTCTCCCAAGCACTTAGTACAGTGCTCCACACTCAGGAAGTGCTCAATAAATACCACCGATTGATTGGTTGATTGGTGGATGGATTAGTTCATTAAGTTTGTCCATTAGCGGTTCACTTGAGGGCCAACGGGGCCTTTTGTTTCTGGGACGAAAAGACTTTTCGGGTCTCAGTGTGTAAATGAAGGGATTGAGCATGGGGGCCGCACATATATTGAGAACAGCCACCTTCTGGGTCGTTATCATCGCCCTGTTGGAAGGATTTACGTACATGAAGATACGTGATAGATGCCATAGGACATTTACGTACATGAAGATACGTGATAGATAGATGCCATAGGACAGGGACATAGGACAGGGAGACAACCAATATGTGAAAGCACAGGTGGAAAAGACCTTTTTCCTTTGCTGGGTGGAGGGAATTTTCAAAATGGTCTTAATGATGTATACGTAGGACAGGATCATTAATGATAGAGTGATAGTAGCCTGCTAATGGTAGAATAAGATGTCAGCACCTCCAGAGATCGTGTGTCCAAGCAAGAGATGTGCAGCAAGGGGACAGTGTCATACCTGAAATGATTGATGTTATTGGTGTTACAGAAATCCAGCTGCAGGGCAAAGGCGGGTGGGGGGGGGCGCAGTAATCCTACCAAGTAGCAGCAGAGAATTGACAGAGTACAGACGCTGTAGGTCGTGTTGGTTGTGTAGTGTAAAGGTCAGCAGATTGCCACATAACCGTCCTAGGATAATCAGGCCAGAAATCTGTCATCCCCGAACCCCAGCCCAGGTAGGATGTAGAAGAATATCTGGGTTGTACAGCAAATATAGGAAATGATTATTTTTCCCGGTCGAAATGCTCACAAACGAGTTGGGAATGCAGACAGAAATTTCTGCATTCAGACAAAATGCAGACAGAAATGCAGACAGAGATTTCCAGGAGGGAGAAATTACACAGGAATAAATACATAGGCGTGTGAAGGTGGGGCACCAGGAGGGCGAGGGTGATGATGGTCACATTGCCGGTGATGCTGAGAAGGTAGGCAAGGAGAAAAAAGGAGAAAAGACAAACCTACAAGGAGGGGTCATCTGTCAGACCCAGGAGGATGAATTCTGTCACGGGGCTTCAATGTCTCAGTGCCGACTTGATTCAGTCTTGAATTGCAAGGGAAGATAATTGGGGAACCATAAGTGAGAAAAAGTAGATATGGTAGATGGAATCATAATGCTTGGGCAGATGGGCATCAGTGCTCCCAAACCTGAGTCAGTCAGTCAGTTAATCATATTCACTGAGCGCTTTTGCGTGCAAAACACTGTACTCAATGCTTGGGAGAGGAAGATATAACAATATAAAAGACACGTTCCCTGCCCTGAACGAGCTTACAGTCTAGAGGGGGAGACAGACATTAATGTATATAAATAAATAAATAACAGATACGTACGTAAATGTTGTGGGGCTGGGAGGTGGCTGAATGAAGGGAGCAAGTCAGGGTGCTGCAGAAAGGTGTGAGAGAAGAGGAAAGGAGGGCTTAGTCAAGGAAGGCCTCTCGAAGGAGGTGTGACTTCAATTAGGCTTTGTAAGGGGGGAGTGTCACTGTCTGTCGGATATGAGGAGGGAGAGGGTTGCAGGCCAGAGGTGGGATGTGGAAGAGAGGTCGGTAGGGAGACAGACAAGATCCAGGTACAATGAGAGAGTTAGCATTAGAAGAAAAATTGTGCAGGCTGGGCTGTAGTAGGAGATTACTCAGGTGACTTGAAGACCGCGCCAAAGGGATGGAGTTTCCTCCCAAATGTGGAAAGAGCCCGGACCTGGGAGTCAGAGGACCTGAGTTCTAATCCTTGATCCACCACCTGTTTGCTGTATGACTTCGGTTGCCTCATCTGTAAAATGGGGATTCAATACCTGTTCTCCCTCCTACTTAGACTGGGAGTCTGATGTGGGACAGGGCTGTGTTCGACCTGATTAACTTAAATACT